>NC_081185.1:46695856-47068050 GCF_029867415.1 Vicia villosa
AGTATATAAATGTTCACAAATATATGTATGAAACTTGTAATGATTTCTCAATGAAAATGTGTATGACAAGTTTCACAAAATTCTGGTTTGCATGAACACTTGAAAGATGAAGAGATTTTAATGCTTATGAATTGTTTAATGAAGAAGGTAGTTTGAATTAAAATAATTCTGCAGTATTTATAATGTGCAATATGCTTTTTCAAACATGCCTTTTAGTGTGAAAAGATGTCATGGACTTATGAAACAATCTCATAGAAAATCTGTTTGAAAAATAAAGTTATAAGTGGTACTGGTTCAGTAGGAACCGGTTGCTGCTGACTGTTGCTAAAAAAATTTAAAAAAAGATAACGTAGGAAACGATTCCCATGGGGGGACAACCCGGTTCCTTGTTAAAAAACCAGAAGGTTGATTTTTGCTGAGAACTGAAATCCGGTTCCCAGTAGGGGAGGAACCGGTTCCTGCAAGCTTTCAACACAATTTTGTTTTTCAAAGATGTTTCAAAAAGGATTTTTCTAAGAATGAAAACTATGTCAATTTTATGATATGCATGTAATATATATTGTGAACATCTATATGCCAAAGTGAGAATTATATATACCTTTGAAATTTAAGCTTGATTCTCATTAAATCTTCACAGTTTCTTCAAGACTTCAAATGGTATGAATTTTCCTAAGACTTGACATTCTTTTTGCACATCCTTTATGGAAGTTGATATCCAAGTTGTCTTCATCAAAACCAAATGATATGACATTTTAATTGAGAAGCTTTCTAATTACATTCTCCCCCTTTTTGATGATGACAGCCAAGTCTTGAAATGTTTTTGAAATGTTGTTTTCTGCTTGAAATTTGTTGAAATGCAAAGCTCCCCCTATGTTAATGACTCCCCTAAATCCATGATTTCTTTTTGGTAAATGGAGTGATTTCATTTGATATCTAGTTATGGCCTGCATTTGCTTTGAATACTAAACAACAACAAACATGCATATTCTTCTCCCCCTTTGTTATTATCAAAAAGGATGGGGAAAAAGAGAGATAAATATGAAAATGAAACAATATAGCAAATATGAAACATAACACAAATGGATTAACACAACACACATAGATTAAACGAGACAAGAAGTACGGAACAATACGGAGTTTGGACGATTACAACAAGAACAAATATTTAGCCTAAACATCACGAGGCATAAAAGGAACATTGTCTAGATGAACATAAAAACATAAAGAACAATAATAACATAACATAGAAATAAAATACATTATCAATCACTTCCATTCATGTCTTCACATTCTTCTCCACTTCCGTCACTAATATGGCTAAGCATTTATGGGCAGAAGCAATTAACACAGCTTGTTATATTCTGAATAAAATCTCCATAAGACCTATTCTAAATAAGACTCCTTATGAATTGGGGAAGAACAGAAAGCCCAACATTTCATATTTGCATCCTTTTGGATGTGTTTGTTATATTATGAATACTAAAGATCATCTGAACAAGTTTGATTCCAAAGCTCAGAAGTGTTTCCTTCTTGGATATTCTGAACGCTCTAAAGGCTACAGAGTATACAATACTGAAACTCAGACAGTTGAGGAATCAATCATTATCAGATTTGATGATAAGCTTGGCATTGAAAAGTCAAAGCAGTTTGAGAATTTTGCAGATATAGATATCTCTAACTTAGATCATGAAGAACCCAAGGGAAAGGATGATTTAGAAGATCAAGTTGCAGCCTCTTTAGAGAATCTCAGAATATCTGAAGAGCCAACACTCAGAAGATCTTCTAGAATCAACTCTGCTCATTCAGAAGATGTTATAATTGGAAAGAAAGATGATCCCATCAGAACAAGAGCATTCCTAAAAACAATCCAGAATGTCAATTTGGGTTAGTGTCTTTGATTGAGCCAACTTTCGTTGATCATGTAAGTCTAAAGTACGCCTAAGAGGGGGGGTGAATTAGGTCTTCAAAAATTTAATCGGTTTTATGAGAATACTTCTAACAATTTTTGGTTGAATGTATGAAGGATTGTTTGAGTGATTCTTTTCTTTTCTTGGTAATAGTTACGAGAGCAATAAAATGCGGAAAAGTAAAGAACGCAAGGATATATACTGGTTCCACTCACAATCCGAGAGTACTCCAGTCCCCTTTCCAACACGAAAGAGATTTCACTATAGTTAGAATTATTGTACAAACCTATGCTTACTATCTAACCTATAGGGAGATCAAAGGTTCTTAACACCTTTAAGATCAAACAACACTAATGTGAATGAAGAACAATCCTCTTCAAAACACAATACTTACTTCCAACAATCCTGGATAGTAAGGAAGAACAATATTTTTGAAAGATACAAGAGTTTATGATGAGAGATGGAGAGCAATATCAATCTTTGATTGATCTTCTTCTTCAAGACAACAATTCTTAATATAGTATATAAATGTTCACAAATATATGTATGAAACTTGTAATGATTTCTCAATGAAAATGTGTATGACAAGTTTCACAAAATTCTGGTATGTATGAACACTTGAAAGATGAAGAGATTTTAATGCTTATGAATTGTTTAATGAAGAAGGTAGTTTGAATTAAAATAATTCTGCAGTATTTATAATGTGCAATATGCTTTTTCAAACATGCCTTTTAGTGTGAAAAGATGTCATGCACTTATGAAACAATCTCATAGAAAATCTGTTTGAAAAACAAAGTTATAAGTGGTACTGGTTCAGTAGGAACCGGTTCCTGCTGACCGTTGCTAAAAAAATTTCAAAAAAGATAACGTAGGAACCGGTTCCCATGGGGGGACAACCCGGTTCGTGGTTAAAAAACCAGAAGGTTGATTTTTGCTGAGAACTGGAATCTGGTTCCCAATAGGGGAGGAACCGGTTCCTGCAAGCTTTCAACACAATTTTGTTTTTCAAAGATGTTTCAAAAAGGATTTTTCTAAGAATGAAAACTATGACAATTTTATGATATGCATGTAATATATATTGTGAACATCTATATGCCAAAGTGAGAATTATATATACATTTGAAATTTAAGCTTGATTCTCATTAAATCTTCACAGTTTCTTCAAGACTTCAAATGGTATGAATTTTCCTAAGACTTGACATTCTTTTTGCTCATCCTTTATGAAAGTTGATATCCAAGTTGTCTTCATCAAAACCAAGTGATTTGATATTTTAATTGGAAGCTTTGTAATTACATTTTCCCCCTTTTTGGTGATGACAACCAAGTCTTGAAATGTTATTGAAATGTTGTTTTGTGCTTGAAATTTGTTGAAATGCAAAGCTCCCCCTATTTTAATGACTCCCCCTAAATCCATGATTTCTCTTTGGTAAATGGAGTGAGTTCATTTGATATTTAGTTATGGCCTGCATTTGCTTTGAATACAAAACAACAACAAACATGCATATTCTTCTCCCCCTTTGTTATTATCAAAAAGGATGGGGAAAAAGAGAGATAAATATGAAAATGAAACAATATAGCAAATATGAAACATAACACAAATGGATTAACACAACACACATAGATTAAACGAGACAAGATGTACGGAACAATACGGAGTTTGAACGATTACAACAAGAACAAATATTTAGCCTAAACATCACGAGGCATAAAAGGAACATTGTCTAGATGAACATAAAAACATAAAGAACAATAATAACATAACATAGAAATAAAAGACATTATCAATCACTTTCATTCATGTCTTCACGTTCTTCTCCACTTCCGTCACCAATATGGCTAAGCTTTTATGGGCAGAAGCAATTAACACAGCTTGTTATATTCTGAATAGAATCTCCATAAGACCTATTCTAAACACTACGCCAAATTTGTCTTTTAGCAGCACCCCTATTAAAGCGCTTTTAGGAAAAAGAGCTGGTATAGGTTTCGCTAAAAACAAAATAAAAAAACACGCAAATAAAGCGCTCTTAAAGGGGGGGGGGGGGTTACGAAAGCGCTTTCAAAAAGCGCTCTTATAGGGGGGTACGAAAGCGCTTTCAAAAAGCGCTCTTATAGGGGGTGTACGAAAGTGCTTCTCAAAAGCGCTCTTATAGGGGGCTTATGAAAGCGCTTTCAAAGGCGCTGCTATAGGGGGTGGGGAACAAGAGCGCTTTTTCCCTAAAAAGCGCTGGTAAAGGCAGGGCTACCAGAGTGCTTTTTAAAAGCGCTTTCATAGCTGTTTCATAATTAAAATTTTTAAAATCAAAATTATTCTGATATGCGTTTCATAATCCCTAATCTTCTTTCTCTGCCATCGCTGCCCAGAATACGAAGACGAAGAAGAACTCATCTTAACCTCCATAAAAATAACCTCCATAAAAATACGAAGAACTCATCGCTGCCCAGAATACGAAGAACTCATCGCTGCCCAGAATACGAAGACGAAGAAGAATCGCTGCCCAGAAGAGAAGAACGCATCGCTTCCCAGATTTAAAGGTTCTTCCATTTTCATGTTTTCTTCATTTACGATTGTATCACTGTTTAACCTGTATACTCTGATTTTGATTTAATGAAACTTTGGGTTATATATTTAGGGATTGACTGGGATTAGTGTTTATAGTTCTGTTTTTGACATTTGAAAGATTAGTGTTTATATGTATTTTATTCAAAGGACAATGCCAGAATAAAACCTGTATGCTCTCAATGCTTCTTTCTATTAATGTTGTACTAATTGAATCAAACCACATTCCTAGTAATGGTCGAATCATTGATCTTCTTTTGGTAGTTTCAATGTTTTGTCTTTCTATTGATAAAATGATTATTACTTAACAATGTGGAGAACTTTTTGTTTTTTTCAAATTGATGTCAAGGTTACAGTGATTCAATTTTAGCGACTCTATTGTGTTTGTTATGAACAACTTTCTAAAAAGCAATATGATATAATTTCTGTCCATGCAAGAATGTCCACCAAAGAAAAGGTCACCATTTTAAATGGCATTATTCAATAATGTAATTTTAGTCAACTGTTTACTTTTAGGAGACAAAGAAAGTATAGTTGTTAAACTTAATTAACGTCAATTAAGTATGAGATTTCAATCAAGCTAAGTAAAGCAATGTTGGTTATTGAGTATAAAATGGTATCTCTCTCTTAAAATATCAATAACTAAACTTTTTAAGAGAAAACTGTCTTTTTTTAGTTACTAAAAGTGTCATTATATTAAGCACTTGAAAAATACAGAATAACATGCATATAGTGATATAGTACCTATCTTTTTGAAGGTTACACATGTAAAAATGCTTGTCTATCCATGTGATTTTATACTCTTCAATTAAGTTTTTTCTTTTATATTTTTCAAGAATATCTTTGCTAGATAGGGGTTACTTGTGAAGAGTGAAAGTTTGATCGTTTTCAAGAATCTTACATTGTGTGGGTCTAGAAGTTGCTTACTACTATACAGGTAATTAATTGTTCTCTCTCGCCAAAGTAATATGTTAATGTGTTAATGTTTTAATGTATTGAAGTTTTAACATGAGTGATAGATTCTAAACTATGTTAATGTTTTAATGTATTGAAGTTTTAACATGAGTGATAGATGTACTGTTTTAATATTGTTTTAATAGATAGATATAAGAGAGGTTTATGTTATAATATATTTGTGGTAGACTAGAGAGGTTGCATGTTAAATCTAATAGTTCTGTAACATAATTTTTCCCTACCAGCCTGTGGCTTATTTTCTCTGATTCCAGACTAAAAACAGAATAAAACACTAACAATTGAATTGCCATGTCCCTTTGTGTCATTCTCATTCGTGTAGTGTAATACTCATTATTCCGACATGTGGAATATTCTCTGATTTTTAAGTGATGAACTTACTAACTTTGTAACTTTTCGATTATATTAAGTAATACTCATTATTCCGACATGTGGAATATTCTTGATGTCAATTTCGTTAATCGTTAAGTGATGAACTTACTAACTTTGTGAATTGAATTCGCCATAGGGGTTACTTGTGAAGAGTGAAAGTTTGACCGTTTTTATTTAGCTTAATTAAGACATGGATAAGACATGGATGAATTCAAACCGATTGTCGAAAGAGTACGAGAAAGGGGTATGGGAATTCGTTAAGTTTGCGGTTGCGCACTCCGAAGACCCGATTCAAATGACGTGTCCTTGCTTGGGTTGCTGTTATGGGGATAAGGATGACGGGAAACAGTTGGCATCACATTTACTACGGTTTGGAATTGATAGAAGTTATACAGTTTGGAGTTTGCATGGTGAGAAAAGTAACAGGAATGTTGAGTCGAGGTGTAATACGAAGTATGCTTCAAACGACGATTGCACAGACACATATGATTATGATCGAGTCGAAGAGATTGCAGAAGCGCTTGAAGAAGATCTTGAGGATTGTCCCAAATTGTTCGAGAGGTTGGTAAGCGATGCAGAGAAACCGTTCTATGATGGTTGTTCAATATTCACAAGATTGTCTGCGGTGTTAAAGTTGTACAACTTAAAGGAGGACAATGGATGGTCGGATAAAAGTTTCACAGAGTTATTAGCCCTTATGAAAGATATGCTACCAGATGATAATGTTCTTCCCAATCGAATGTATGAGGCCAAAAAGATGCTGTCCTCTATTGGCATGAGCTATGGTAAGATACATGCATGTCCAAACGACTGCGTTTTGTTTCGAAACGAGTATGCAGCGTTGAATGAGTGTCCTAAATGCGGTGCCCCTCGATATAAGAAAAAGTTGTCTACGGCTAAAGTCTTATGGTATTTTCCTATAATTCCAAGATTTAGACGCATGTATCGTAGTGAAACCGATTCAAGACATTTGACCTCGCATGCGGATGAAAGAATTATTGGTTTAGGGCATTTCATCTTGCCAACTATACTTATCGTTACCGAGTTATCGCCTAGCTGGCAAGGGAAAAGTGCACAACACTTTGGGAGATTTACTTCACCATAGACCGCTCCCGGATGGACACCTGAAAGTATCAGTTGATGTTGTATTAGATCATGATGCGGTGCTACCGGTACCTGACATGGTCTCTGAGACAACATTGATGCAAGATGCAATAGGGTCATTTGTTGCATGGCCCTCGGAGCTCATTATCATTGGTGATGAGGTATATTGAAAAACCTTAAGAATCATTTAGTTTTCGAATGTCAATTCTGCACCGTTACGTTAATTATTTTTTACATTTTAATTTTAGACTGCTCCTACAAAACCCGCAATTAAGGGTAAAGGGATTTTACAGGAGGAGTCTGTTGCATCACTAAAAGAGGTACATTTAAGGTGTTAATATATAATTTGAATCTAAAACTGCATGATTTTATGTTTTACCGATTGTTATATGATTTTTAGGCATCTGCTCGGGGGTCACAACAAGTGATACAGCAAGTTCGTAGCGTACCACCTAAGGGTCCTCCGAAGCAAGCGGCAAAAAAAGGTGGTGCTTTTGTGCCTCGATATCGGACGACGCTCGGAACACTTGTTGATATGTCCGATTTGAAGGATGGTGCTCTCCGTGAAATCAATATGGATGAAGGTATCTTTGGTATTGAATTCATGTCACATATTGCAATAGATGACTTGGAAGAGATTTTTACGCATGAACAACTAGGCGTCGCTAATATGCACTCATACATCCGGTAATATTCACTCATCCGATATATTATTTAATTAGTCGAACAATTTATTTACACATTTCAATGAAAATAATCTAATGTTTATTATGTTTTTATTTAAGGTTGTTGTATGACAGAGTGTTGCGCGGGACTGAATTGTCAAACAGATTCTGTTTCGTGTCTTCCGCCCATTGCAGCTGAATGACAATTGCTTCGGAACCGGAATCAGTTAGACAGCACTTAGTCGACAGATTCCTGTCCTCCGACAATACAGAAAGTCTGATTCTTTGGGCGTATAATACCCGACCAGTAGGGTTAGTTTCTCATTCTTGGTTCATCTAATCTTTGTTTCTTTTGCGTAGCAAAATTTTCATATAACCTATTGTTTTAATTTATAGAGCACACTGGTTGTTGCTTGCTATCAACCCTATAAGAGAGGTGGTATATTTTCTGAATTCGGTAGATGGTGAGTGGAGCAATTATCCGGCTATGAAGGAAATGATTGATTTGTAAGTGGGATCGTTCTAAATATTCATGTATATTTATATATTTAATTATTTGTGAGATTGATCTAAATATATGCTTTTATATTTTTGTTAGATCAATACAAGTGTTCCGAAGTCAACGAGAGGCACAGGTATCCCGGACAAAATCAAACAACATTACTTGGATAAAAGTGCAGGTACATTATTTTTCACAATTTTGCTTATAATATTTATGCTACTTGATAAAACAAGACGTACAACTATAAAATCTTATTTGTTTTTCTATGTAGTGTCCGATACAGCGAAACAGTTCAGATTGCGGATACTATGTTTTGAGATTTATGAAAGAAATCCTTCAAATGAATCAATTAGAGATTCCAATCACGGTATGGATTTATAACTTAATTATATTACTTCTTATAATTTATTACATTTAACTAAATCATTCATATTATGTTTTTGTTCGGTAGTACTTTGACGAATTCCGTGCTGCTTCTTACACGAGACTTAAGTTGGAAGAAATCAAAGAGGATTTGTGTCAATTTTATATTCATCAACTATTCATGTAGGATTGGTGTCGATTTGAAGTATAATATTATAGTACTCTAGGATATATGGTTACTAACTTTGTTCATACTGTTGCCAATATTTGAAGTATAATATTGTTGATGTTACAGATTTAGTTTGTTTGACAGGAATTATAATGATGTATATATATAATTTTGGATATTAATTATAATGGTATTATATTAGTATATATATAGTCCTACCTATGGTTGAAAATATATCGTCGAAAATATATTACAGGTCGAAAATATTACAGGTTGAAAATATATTACAGGTCGAAAATATTACAGGTCGAACTGGGAGGCTGAAATTACAGGTTGCACTTTAAAATACCTCATTTAGAAACGACAGCGCTTTTAAAAAATGCTCTTAAAGGGCCACCTACTAAAGCGCTTTATTACTAAAAGCGCTGCCTAAGATTAAAAAAAAAGAAAAAAAATAAAAAAAACGCAACCTACGAAAGCGCTTTTGGAAAAGCGCTCTTATAGGGGGGGCTACCAGAGCGCTTTTTCCAGAAAAAGCGCTCTTATAGGGGGGCTACCAGAGTGCTTTTTCTGGAAAAAGCGCTTTTATAGGGGGGCTACCAGAGCGCTGTCGCACGCTCACGAAAAATGAACAGAGTCGCCACCAATATATTTATCCCATAAGGGAAAGGAATATTAGAAAACCTAACAAAGGAAGGAACAGAGTCTTGCGACTAGAGAATCAAGGTACGGGAGTCGGTTACGCGAGGGGAAGGTACTAGCACCCCTCACGCCCATCGTACTCGATGGTATCCACCTATGTTTGTTTCTATCTAAAGGGTGTGTACTATATCTAAAACCTAAATGCGAATGCATGCAAAATGTAGGGAAAAGAAAGAATTGTACTCGCACGGGCCCTACCCCGCTGCCTACGTATCCTTTTAAGGAATCAGAGTTACCGTTGCTCGGCTCAAGATTTTCTGTTTGTTTTTGTGTTTTTTAGTTTGGCGGAGTTAACGCTCGCGCTCTTGCATAAGGGGACAGCCTAGGATGCAATAGAGCGGAGATAACAATGCCCTTAAGAAAGGAGAGAAGAGAGAGAGTTTGAGTGTATCGAGGAAATCCCTAAGGCAAGGGAAACTCGAGTTACTCTTTGGTTTGTGTCTTTTAGAATTTGGGAACTTACGCCCGAATGGTTCCCTAAAGCAAGGGAGATCCAAGCACTCGAATGATTCCCTAAAGCAAGGGAGATTCAAGCTTCCATTCCCTTTTTAATGATTTTCACTTTTTTATTAATGTTTTTTAAGTATTTTCTTTGTATTTTTTAAAGGGGTTTTTATTTGAATATTTGTTAGATGTTTTATGTGTTGAAAAGAAGAAGAATGAAAAAGAGGAGACTAGCCTAATTTCTAAGCCTAGAGTTATTGCTTGAAGGGGAAATTCTAAGTCTAAACTATGTGAAGCAATTCTAAAAAGCAGCATACTAATGATATTAACAAAATAAGCCCAAAAATATGGCCAAAACAAGTAACAAAATCACACAACAATTATACAAAAAAAAATAAAAAATAGCATGGAAATGGTACAAAGCATATAGAAAACGGTTCAAGTATTAGTGCAAAATTACCCTAAAAATACTACTATTTTTTGTGACTTTTTATGAGAGCAACGAACTACAAAGTGCCGAGTTAAACTAGCCTAAAAATCTATTAAGGAAACTAGTATTTTTTATAAGTTTTTATATGAAAATTTGTACAAAAAGTCTAAAAAATAATGGGGAAAATCTAAGAAGAAAACCTAAATTCTACTAATTTTAAATGGAGCCAGGGGGTGTAAATTGAAGTGGTGGTGTGAAAAGCAATGAGGCGCAGGACCCAGAAAGTTGGCCCAAAGATTATTTTTGTTGTTCAATTTTCTCTTCATGCCAAAAAAAGTGTGGAATGGGCTTACAATGGGTTGTAGTTATCAGTTTCGTGCATGGCCCGATGTCTGTATATTCAGATTTTGTTTTATTTTCATTACAAAAAAAACAATAATACAAAGACAATTAAATAAAAATGAAAAAGGGAAGATCAGAAAGGGATTTAGGTTTACCTCTAAGAATTGAGACGATTGGAATTACTCGTGGTTCTTTCTCCCTCCTTCTTACGACCACGACGGCGCGGCGGCAAATTTCTGAGTTCAACTCCGATCAACTCTCTCGGTTATCTCTTCTCAGCCCGTGGTGAAGATCGATGATGATTCACGTCGTGTTGTGACGCAGTGGTCAAATCTTGCGTGATGATGACGACGCGATAGAGATGACCTTAATTTCTGCAGAGTTCATGAATTGAAGTCGAAGATTGGTGATGGAGCTTTGAGTTGCGATGAAGATTGATGTCGAAGAGAAGAGGGAAGAGAGATTTGGTTCTGAAGATTTAGATGCGAAATAAGCTCAATGAAAGAAGAGCTTCTTAAGGTAATCTTGATTTCGCTCGTCGCTCTTCACCTTCTTCTATTTCCTTCTTCTTCTTCTTTGTTAATTTTCCCTGAGTTCAGTGGCGGCGTTTGCATCGTTGTTTTCGAGTTCTGGGAATGAGAGCGTGAGCGAGTGAGATTGTGAAGCTTTATACAGAGTTATTTAGAGAGCATGGAGATGGTTGTTAAGGGATGAAGGTTGAGCTCGGTTGAAGGAGTTTCAGAGGTTGAAACTCCAACAATGGTGGTGATGAGCTTTGGTGAAGGTGAGGGAGAGAGATGAACGGTGGAAGTGGCATGTGGTTGAAGTGCTTGAAGGTGATGGATGAATGGTGAAGGTGAGAATGAGCGTGTAGAAAGTGGTGAACGTGAAAGGTGAGTGTTATGGTGCGTCCAGAAGTGTAGGAATGAATGGTTCAGTTATATAGAGATGGAGGTTTGAGAATTCAGTTAGAGGTAAGTGGATGAGAACCCTTGGATTAAGGTTTTCTGTTATATGATCTGAGGGTGAGGATTGAGAGGGATGATTCTGTTTTGACAGTTATGGGGTTTGTTATTTCTGTTGTGAGAGTTGTGAGATTCTGTTAGAAGAAGTTAGTGTTCAGTTAAGGGTGGTTTAGGTTGTTAGAAGTTTAGTTAGAAGTTAGTTATGGAATATGCTGAGCTGGCACGATTTGAAAGTTAGTTGCCAAACTGTTAGAGTCATAGAATGGTGATTAGATGTTAAGAGTGTAAGTAGGGCTTAGCATGAATAGTTCCTGTAGGTCTTACGGGAATGCTGCAGGTCTGGTATACCGATACATATGACGGCTGTAGGATAAGGCCTCATGATTTCCATTCGGGCCACATTGGATGCGTGATGCCCGAGCCACCATTGGTTCTTAACCGAGTCTTCGAGATGCCGACTTATTGAAATGGTAACTCCCTCTTTGTGTTTTGTAACTGTCAGGATATTAGGGTGATCTTGTTAGGATACGAACAGGTAATTGTGTGACTGCTGTTAGTAATCAGTTTGAGTAGATGTAGGCTTTGTAGTTGATGGAACTGTTATAGTCTCTTTTTCATGTATGTATGTATTGTGAATGGATGTTGGTTTGAATGTAGATTTAGGATGTATGTGTGTGAACTGTCAGTAGGAGTTTCTTTTGAATGGTTATGTTCATTTTGGTTTGGTGAATTTAGACATGTATGGAATGAATGAATGTGAGTGAGTGTTAGGAATTGGGCATGTTTGACTGAAGGTCTGAATGTGAATTTTGGTGGATACATAATGCTATGTTTTTGGATTGAAGTTAGGTATATGAATCTGAATTAATAGGATGGTGGCTAGTGAATTGAAGGTTAGCAAAAGAAGGTTAATTGAGAGTTTTGAATAGTGTTTGGCGTATGGTATTCTGAATGTTGCAGGGACCGTTTTTGAACTTTGTAGTCTCAGTATCGGGGCATGACATTTAATTGATTTTATGCAGGGCATGGATGATGAGTGTGAGTTGTGTTCGTTTTTTATGTTTTCTGCTAATGTGAACTGGAAATAGTTAGTAGGCGATAACAATGGAAGTTAGCCTGTTCAGAAACGGTCCGATGCAGCGCGGTTAGAGTTAAGAGATTGCTCTGACAGTTAATGAAATGTGAGGTTTAAATGGTATAATGTTGAATGAAAGTTTCTGAAACTTTGTACTAACATGAATGCTGATTTATTGTTGTATATACTATAGGGTGCTTTTTGGTTGACAGTATGGCGGAATGAAGATTGGCGAGAGCGAGACGAAACTTGGAGAACATTGAAGAATAGATTAGAATTTCCCTTTGTAGTTTTTTGTAATGAGACTTGTAATGTAATTTGGATCTTGCTTCTTGTAGGTGCAATGAGTTACTTTTCAAAATTGATTTGATTTGTATTTTTCTCTCCTTTTGTGTAATGCTCTTGCTGTTGAGTTTTTTGTGAAGAATTCTTGGCTCTTAAAATGAGGTTTAACTCTAAGCACAATATGGGCTTTTATTATGTGATGGGCCCATTCTTCAAATACCATTCAATTCATCTTTTCCCTCTATTTGTTTTGAATTCAAACTCCAGGTGTTCACATTCTTGCACTCTTGAATCCAGTAGCATTAAAATAAGATGAAGACTACATGGAAGCCTAAAACTGATATTGGTCAAAAAGTCAATCTCTTAAGGTTGACTTTGACCAAAAAATCAAAGCTCTTGTCAAAGCATATTAGCCTTCATACTAATCTGACACGCCCCATATTTCCTCAACTTCTTGAATGAAACCTGGTGCCAGTGACTTGTAGTTCCACTAATGAGCGGAACCCCTTTGAATCTCCACAGGAAGGAAATAAACCTTTAATCATTGAATTTGATGAAGAATAGCTTCAAAGCTTGGTGATGAGGAAATCCACAATACCCATGAACCATAACCCTAATTCCACAATGCACACAGAAGAACCAGTTGAAATAGGTTTATCTGAAGTAGGAGCCAAGATCTTTGATCCCATGTCAGATCTATTGATTAACTGAATGCCTGAATGTTAGATGACCTAATGAAGGGTATGCAAATGAGATGATAAGTCTAAACCAGTTAAAAATTAAAGGGTAGGACAAATTTGGGGTATGACAGCTGCCCCTATTTAATCGTCTTAAACCTGAAGGTGAGATTGGCGTTAGCCTTTCGAACATTCGAGGTAGAAGAAGATTAAATATCAAAGTACCTGAAATTTGTCCTAAAGAGAAGATGGTTTAAGTGTTATCTTTATTTTTGTTTTGATATTTGCTGGGGAAAAGAGGATTTTTTGTTTTTCTGGTGGAAGAATTTTACAATGAGTAATGGATTTGAATGGTGGTAGTATGTGACATAGCCAAGGTGCCAACACAGGTTTTCAAAGGGAATGGTTGTATGAAACAATGACTGAAAGGAAAAGATCTCGTGCGATCTATGACTCGACATTGGGAGAAGATCTCGTACGATCTTCAGGACTAAAAGGAAAAAGATCTCGTGCGATCTATGACTAAACATCGGGAGAAGATCTCGTACGATCTTCAAGACTGAAAGGAAAAAGATCTCGTGCGATCTATGACTCAACATTGGGAGAAGATCTCGTACGAACTTCAGGACTGAAAGGAAAAAGATCTCGTGCGATCTATGACTCAACATCGGGAGAAGATCTCGTAAGATCTTCAGGACTGAAAGGAAAAAGATCTCGTGCGATCTATGACTCAACATCTGGAGAAGATCTCGTACGATCTTCAGGACTGAAAGGAAAAGATCTCGTACGATCTATGACTCAACATCAGGAGAAAATATCGTACGATCTTCAGGACTGAAAGGAAAAAGATCTCGTACGATCTATGACTCAACATCGGGAGAAAATCTCGTACCATCTTCAGGACTGAAAGGAAAAAGATCTCGTGCGATCTATGACTCAACATCGGGAGAAAATCTCGTACAATCTTCAGGACTGATAGGAAAAAGATCTCGTGCGATCTACGACTCAACATCTGGGTAAGAATAACGAATTCACGACTCACAAGAACTGAAGAAGGATAAACATCAACAATGAGGTTGGAGAAGATTATCAACAACATTGAGGCTGGAATTGGGAATTGGTTTTGAAATGGTTTGCCAGGATGAAAACTGGGCTTTGAAAGGGTTTGCCAGGTTGGGAACTGGGCTTTGAAATGATTCGAAGGTTGGAAGGCGTAGGACCCACAACACGGGGGTTGGACCTGAAAATTTTGTTCGCATGGGGAAAGGGACCACAAAGACTAGTGACGACTAGACTCGATCATAAGACATCGGTACACTGAAGAATCACGAAGATATTGATGCTTGCGAAGCATAAGAATTACATTAATCCCTCAGGCCAGAGGCGGGGTGTAACTCTTCAAGAGCGGCAATTATTCGAATTGCCACACACCAAGTATGGTTGTTCAAACGATTGAAAAATGAGATGGGTTGAATGTCCACCCTCATTCGCACTCTAATTTGCACGCAGCACACGGGAAATAACCACGATAAGACTAGTAACGACTAGACCCGACAAGAAGATGATAGTAACCATTGGAGATTACGGAGATATCGATGCTTACGAAGCATAAGAATCACATTAATCCCTCAGGACAAAAGGCGGGGTGTAACCCTTCAAGAGCGGCAATCGTTCGAATTGCCACACACTAAGTATGGTTATTCAAACGATTGAAAAATGAGATAGGTTGAATGCCCACCCTCATTCACGCTCTAATCTGCACGCAACCTACGGGAAATAACCTCGGAGACAACGATTCTGACGAAGAAAGACATTGTATCTGATCCATATTGTAGAGAGAAGATGAGGTTTCTTCCGGGGATGTATATTATTTCGTACCTTCTGGGCACATACAAACTGGCTTATGCATTGATGCATGTTTGGAATTTTTGTATGGCGTAATGCTCCATTTTGATGGATATGCTACGCTTTTGAGGATGCAATGTTATATGCAATGGATACTATATGCAGAGTGCCAAATAAAGGCGTTAGTGAGGTAAACACCAGGGAGAATCCCCTTAGTGTTAAGGACCATGTGGAGGTGCCAATAGATATTGGACTTTGATTTGTAAGATGCTCCTTCTATGACTTGAAGAATAATTTCTGACTTCTCACCATGTGCCACTGCTTGGAGGATTTTCAGCTTGAGGAGATTCCCTCGATTCACCATGTTGGGGATGAGAGATCCAGATAAGAAGCCCAGATGGGGGAAGTAGAGCAACTCCTAGGAGAAATAAACTCCTATGCTTGAGGGACGGAACAAACTCTCAGGAGAAATAAACTCCTATGCTTAGGGAGAGACCAAATTTCTAGGGGAAATAAACTCCAATGGTCGGGGAGAGACAATATGACTCAAGATTTTGCCCCAAGCTTCACGACCCATGAAGGAATTTGCACTAAAGAAGCCTTGGAGATATTTGTCGAATCTGGACGTAACTTCCCCAGATTGGTTGAGCTCAAGAGAGATTCCTCGACATGATTGCCCCAGATTGATCAAAGCTTGAAGAGATTTTATCGACATGATTGCCCCAGATATGCTGAATTTGAGAGGTCAAACCTCGACTTAATTTCCCCTGATTAGGTACATCTTACTAGAATCCCCAAGCTTTCTTTGTTTTGAAGTCAAACAAACATGGAAACAACTTTACCACGCTCAACGGAGTCTTCAAACTCTTCCCCTCAGAGTAATCAAAGAACACATCAACTGTCCATGCCCGACAGATTTCTTTTGAGAACCTGCCCCTTGATGGTCAACATTTGAGATGATTAGCTTTTACTCCTTGGAGTTCTCAAGTCTCCTGCACTCTAACATGACCAAGTTACTCACTAATTCTCATCCTTGAAAATTTCCTTGAAGTTAAGCACATGTTTTGCATGCAAAAGAATGTTAATTCTAAGAATGATAATTCTAATGCAAAGCCTATGTTAGTCTTGAAGTTGTAAAACTTTTTATGAAATGAGGTTGCGACCTTTTGTGACTGAATCACTAGTTGACACAACCTCGATTTTTGCATATGGAAGATAAAGCAAACATACGATACCAACATGGATATGAGTCTCGCTTCATTGGGAGTCAGTTAAACGCTATCTCATCAGAGTGCGCTTTCAAAATAAACCCTACTTCA
The DNA here is from genome assembly GCF_029867415.1 of Vicia villosa. Lineage (NCBI taxonomy): Eukaryota > Viridiplantae > Streptophyta > Magnoliopsida > Fabales > Fabaceae > Vicia > Vicia villosa. The sequence continues at coordinate 46,712,552 of NC_081185.1, forward strand.
ATTAGGACTTTTAAGGGTTATAATTTGGCCGGGTTCACGGTTTAAAGAAACAAAGGATTTTTAGGCTCAAAATTATTCGTACCCACCCCCTTCGTGATGTTCTCCAGTCCTATGTCCAGTTAGCTCGACACGAATGCTCATCCCTCACAAAGAATTTTGAGATGGTTGAAGAATCAATGAGGTTTTTTGGACATGGCAGTCACTTTATCTTGCATTTTTGGTGTCTGATCACACGACTTTGTTCTTTTGACAAGGATCTTTATTTTGTAATCCTTGTTTTTCGCTTCTGCTTTGCTTTTCCTTTTTTATTTCCCTAACTTTTGCCTGGACAAATTCTTTTGAATTTTATTTTGGAGTCCAGCGGGATGCCCTGGCTTTTGCCTAAGTCACTTGTTTTCATGTTGTTGACTTAGCGGGCTCTTTTTCTAATTCTCTCTTTTTTTTTTGAACAAGTCGTGTGATGTTGCGTTGCTTTTGATTTGTTTGAAAGATCGTGACTGCCTCACTCCTTTGATTTGATGAAGGATTACCATTGTGGTATCGTCATCTCTTGATCTCTTGATGGAATAAGGATAATCGTTACGGTTTTGTCATTCCTCAACCTTTTGAAGGATAACCATTGTTGTATCCTTAGATGCATACCCTTTTGGTGAGTTTTGAACACTCGATCAAGTTAAATGAACACTACCCTGCCCCAAGGTTAAAATAAGGGTTTTTGTGATTTGAAAAGAAACTCCTACTTCAAGGCTCAAAGGGGTTAACGAGGGTCTATCTCCCTTATATCTCCGGTGTTTGGGGATTTGAAACAATGCCTGTACATCTTCAGTAGGGTTTTTTATTCAAAAACACATGATTAGAGATTTTTTCGTTTTTATCTTTCATCATTCTCCCTCAGCTTTTTGCCTAAGCAAACAATTAGTAAAGTTGGTATCGTAATGCCAAAAACATTTTATGAGTGAAAACTAATGGATTACTTCAAGACAAACATACACAATGTGTTTTTATTTTCATTCAATGATTAACAAGCTTTTACATGCTATCGATGCTTAAACACACAAAGGAAAAATTACTATGAGAATGCAGTAAGAAACTAAATGAATGTCGTTGTTGAGGAGACTTGACTCCGTCTGGACTTATTGAGCTTGAATACTTTTTGCAGTCCCTTCCAAACACTTCAGATTACTTCAAAAGAAAACTCCAACGAAGTCACCCAAGAGTTGTAAACTTTTGCCTTACTTTAGGGATTCGAGCAATGCGAGTGATGCAATGCTCAAGATAAGAGTACGTCTTGCTTATCCCTCAATCGGGAGCCCCAAGCATAGATGTTGCTAGAGTAGTATTCGCCATCATAAATGGAAAGAACCTTGTATGGTCATCAAATTGAAGAGATCTATTTGTGGTGGAGAAGACCCAATACTCGAATCTTAACCCATTGAAATTCCAACAAACAGGGAAGCGAATGGGCACAAGGCAATAGAATCACATCAATTTATTTCTCATATTCCTCTTGTCTCTGTTAACAAACGAAGGCCAATGAGAGGGAAATTCCGAGAAGAGGCAACTGGGGTATGAATCAAAACCTTGAGAAAGAGAAGCATTGTGTAGAACACTCTTGATTACCACTTGGAAGAAGATTCTGACGAAATCACCTAGGAATTTGTAGTGCTTTAAGGGATTCGAGCAATGCGAATGATGCAATGCTCGAGATAAGAGTACGTCTTGCTTATCCCTCGATCGGGAGTCCCAAGCAACTTCCACACATGTACAGGAGATGATTACCAATTTAGCTTCAATATCCATCATTAGGAGTGAGAGTAAATGAGCCTTGCAGTTCTTGATATCAGGCACTAGGCCCAAACCAACAAAGTATAAGTCAACGGAGTCGAGACTTTTTATGGATTTCAATCTTTTCTCCAAGAGGTGAAACCTTTTGTCAATTTTAATAATTGGAGACTTGCAGACTTCAATTTCCAAATTATTGTCATGATGTGTCTCCTCATTAACAATGATAGGAATCTCAACAATCAAACATTCTGATTCATAGGACCTTCTCTTGAGGTGAGATTAACATTTGCATTTGGCCTCTGAGGAACTTGTCTTAACTCTTCGTGTCTAAAAGAAAAACTTGAAGAGCCTCCTGTTGCACCCCAAAATTTGCCCATCTAATTATTCTTAATGGGCTTACATATCTCATTCATTTACATCTTAGGTCATCAATAAAATCATGCATCATTAAACAACCATCGGCATTGGAATCAGAGATCTTAAATTATTAAGGTTTCACTGTGATTTTTAAGGTGCATACACCCAACAGAGACTGACTCATCTAGTTCTCCTATGTGCTTTGAAATGGGACTCAGAAAGTCTTATGAATCGCGAGTAAAGAGAATACAATTTCGGGAACGCTATGGCTCTTATGGATTAGGGTTTTTATCATTGCATCAGACCTAATTTATTTAAGTCTCATTGGAGATTGAATTATCTAATTACAAGACGTGTGCTTTAGATTTTATTCAAGAAAAAGATGTGGAACATGGTGGAACTCGTGAAGCATTTCAAGATTGAATAATTGGTGAAATATTAACCATCGGTCAGAACCCATGTCAAGTTATGGTTTCATCTTACCTTTATTCAAATGTGACATGAATTGCAAAAGGGGAGATGTTTAGAAGTTTCAAATGGATTACAAAACATGATGCATTTCCATTACAAACCCACTATCCATTTCAAAATCCTTCATGTTACAAAAGAAATTACATACATGAGAAAATTCATACAAGAAAGTCTATACAAAGTCTACTAGAATTTCCTAAAGTCCATTGTCCTGATCTTTCAATCGTGTGCCTTCTCTCCAAGTAGTTTCCCATGCCATGGATTTGTTCAAATTTAGTATTGGACCCGCTTCATAGTCCAAAAAGCTAGTCGGTTCAGAATGCAAGAATCCAGTCCAAGCATGCCCTTTGTTTATAACTTTTTCCAACCTACCTACATTGTGCCATCACAGAGCTTGCAAACCTGCAACAAACAGAATCCAAGCTTAAATTATCATTTCAAATCCAAACCACATTTAAAACAGCCCTGCATAATCCCTAACAGCCACACTTTAAAACAATTCATCTCAAATGCATTCGCAAAAAAGTATATCAAGATAGCCCTGCTGCATGTCATTCAAACCCCATACACATTCATATACATTCGCAGTCAAGACCAATACACTATCTAAATTCAGAAATAAACCCCTTGTAACTACCATAACAGTTTCCTAACTAAACCTCCTAACCATCTCAGTTAACCCTCCCTAATCATTTTCTTTTAAACACAATTCAGTTTCAACTAACCTTGGAACCAATTCCCAACTAACTTCTTCCTATCATAACCCATAACTGTCAATAACAAACCTACTTCTAACTGTCAGCATAACCAACTCTAACAACCTACTAACAGAAATAACCAACAAACTGCAAACAGTCCCTAACCGAATTCTAACTTCCTAACAGAATGAGAATCAAACAGAAAATCAGAATAGGAAAACCAACCTGAGAACTTCTATAAATGAGAACACTACTCCATTCTTTGATTCCCTTCACCATTTTCACACTTCATCTTCACTTTATTTCTCACTCTCTCCCTCTCAACCATTCACACACGCCTTCACTCTGTTTCCTCCATCACTTCACATTCTTCATCCTCCACAATTCACTTCATCTTCAAACTTCTCTCCACCATTTTTGCAATTCATTCTCCATCTTCGCTCTTCAGCCACTCTCCATTTGATCACCATCTCCACTTCATCTTCATTACTTCATAATCATCATCTTCATCTCTTCGTCCACTACAACCACTCAGCAATCTTTAATCCCCTCAAAATTATTTCAATCTTCTGCAGAGTGTGTATCCAAAAGAAAGTTCAGAATTGCAGTTAACAGAAAGAGAAAGGAGACTCACTTGTAACTGAACCATCCTTCAACCTTCGTCAACAAGGATCCATTAATTCTGAAACCAACTCATCACCAACCTTGCTCTTCATCACTCTGCTTCAGCATCAATGCCATAACCTCGAGATTCCAATTCTGACCGATGCAGCAACCTTCGCGACGTCATCTTTAAATCGTTCCGTCTTCATGACCTAGTGCGATAATCTTAGAACCACATCAAGATTCCGAGACGAACAAGAAGAAGATCGCACCGGGAATAAAGAATCTCGTCTCTGCCGTTGTGAAGAAGCCGTCGAAGCTGCTCCGACCGGTAATCCTTCTTTTACTTCTCTTTCTACTATTCTTGTTCGTTTTGATTAGACAAAATAGGGGGATTCGGAGATGAGAATTGAAACGAGAGTGGTGCGGCGAGTTAGCTCTTGTCGGAGTAAGGTCAAGAGGCCGAGGCCACCACCGTTTGTGCGCCGTTGTTAGTCGGAGAGACGATAGACGAAGAGTTGAGTCTGAGAGGAGAAGTTGAAGAGTCACAAAATGAACCCTAAAATCCCCTTTCTATTTTAATTTACTTAACTTAGGCTTTAATTTGATTAATTGAAATTAGTTGTATAAATGGAGATTAATCATGTTTAACATAAGGTTTGATTTTTGATTCAGTGATTTGATTAAGCCATATTTGGTCTGATTTTAGATTGGATTCATAAGTTCTACAGCACTACATTTCTTGGGCCATTCTGTGTTATGCACCCCCTGTGGCCCATTGTCACTTTTTGGACATATGAGATTCTGAAACAAAAACGCCTCACTAGGCCAAATCACCATGGGCCCTGCGCCCAGTTTCTCTTCACACCATTATTTTAGTTTGCACCCTCCTGGTTCTATCATTTTATTTAGATTAATTAGATTTTTTACCATCTTCTCTTAATAATAAAATCACCATTTTTCTACTATTATTTTTAGACTTTAATACAAATGTGTGACATAGAAAATAATCACAAAAATACTAGTTTAGGCTAACTCTCTTTTGGTTAATTAGAATTCAATTTCCTTCATAAAAACCATAAAAAATAAATAGTATCTTTTAATTCATTTTGTGTAATACTTTGAATCATTTGTTTTCATGTTTTGTGCTATATTTTCGAGTCATTCTTTTAGTCAATTTTGTGCTAATTTTGTATCGTGCCTACTTGTGATTTTTACTTGTAATTTCACTTGTATGTTTCCTTAGATTTTAGGACCCATAATCCATGACTTTAGGTAGATCTCCCTTTGTACATAAAATGACAATTAGATTAGAAAATAGGTTAGTTCCCCTTTATCATTTTCTTTTTCTTTTTTCAATCTTAAAAAACTTAATAACTACTGATAAGGATCATACCGCTTTCTTCTTCTTTTTGTGGTAGGAAAGAAATGATTGGGGCGTAGGCCCCGATGTATGTTCTTTCCTACTTAGCGGGAGAGAAATGATTGAGGCGTAGGCCTCGGTGTATTTCTTAACCGCTATTTAGAGAATCGATTGTGGCGTAGGCCTCGATGTGCATTCTCTAAATATTCAAAAAATTATATTTTATTTAGAGAATCGATTGTGGCGTAGGCCTCGATGTGCATTCTCTAAATATTCAAAAAAAAACTGTATTTTATTTAGAGAATCGATTGTGGCGTAGGCCTCGATGTGCATTATCTAAATATTCAAAAAGACTCTTTTTTTGGTATGATCTAAGTCACAAATCAATTTCCCTTAAAAGACATCCAACAAAAAACACTTCAAAATATCTAATAAAGGCTCAGACCTAAACAAAGTAAGGAAGTGGTGCGAAGCCTTGTAGTGGGTTTTGTTCACCATGGAATTACACCTAAAAGACACAAACCAATTTTTATCTTCTCTCTCTTGCCTCCGAGGCATTCTTTCTCTTGCCTTCAGGGCTTTCTTTCTCTTAATCGGACACGTTATTTCCGCTCCATTCCCAGCTTAAGACTCCAGAGGTCGAGCAGCGGAGTGCGAATGTAACTGTTCAACTAAAAAACACAAAAACAAACAAAAACTAAAGAGCTGAACTACGGCGCTCTGATTCCTGAAAAGGATACGTAGGCATTAGGTCGCGGGGCCTATGCGAGCACAATTATTTATAAACCTTTTTCCCCGTGTTTCTTTTTCTTTCATTTGCATGCATTCCCTTAGCAATTAAGCTTTAGATTTATACACCCTTAGAATAGAACAAACATAAGCGGATCTTATGGAATACCACAGACGTGAGGGGTGCTAATACCTTCCCCTTGCGTAACCGACTTCTTACCCGATCACTGGTCGCAAGACCTTTTCTTATCCTTTCTTTATTCCGGGTTTTCTGATATTCCTTTCCCTCTTTGGGATAAATATATTGGTGGCGACTCTGCTCATTTTCGCGAGCGTGCGACAGCTGGCGACTCTGCTGGGGACTCCTGGTTTAGTCGATCCTAGCTTTTGTTTGTTTTCTTTTCTTTAGGTGTTCATTTATTGATTTATTGCTTTATTGCCTTATTTCTTTATTGCCTTATTTCTTTATGCATCGCATTTTATTTTCCTATACTATGGATTATTATTATGCTATTATGTTAGGATGGGATGTTACTGATTTGAGGTAAAAGGCCCAATACCCAGGCCAGAGTGTTACTTAGGACACTTAGGATAGAGTGGATCATGACGCCGGCGAGATGTCAGGTCTTGTCTAGTGCGAGCATGAGACCCACGCCCAGACCAGGTTCAAATGAGGTACAATCATTGGCGTGTAGATGCACAATGATAGTATTTCAGAAGAACTATAATGGCTGGTGACCCTTTTGACCTACCATATACTAGATCCTACCTGTGAAAGGTGTTGGGAATTTTGTTTTGCAGGAAAACATGCCTCCATCCTACCCCATGCCATTCAGACTATCTATCATAATCAACGTGGAACCTCTGAATCTGGAGGTTTGACCTTATGTGACTTATGCAAAGGTTATCTATCAGAATCAACGTCGAACCTCTGAATCTGGAGGGTTCGACCATCTTTGACTTATGCATAAGCTATTTATCCAGAGAGAAACGTCGAACCTCTGAATCTGGAGGATTCGATCATATCTTATTGATCATGAGAAGCTGTTATCCAAGAGGCCTTGATCCTTGATCCTGATTCCTGCTACATTTGCATCATCATTAACATTTTTGCATTCATGCATATGCATCCATGGTTACCAAGACTCTTATACTCTTCCTCTCCATCAGATCAGACAAGACAATTCCTCCACACCGATATCTGACAAGAGCTCACCGACAAAGAATCATGGGGAATTACAAAAAAAATCAAGCTACTATCTAAGGACCCCACGCCTCCTCGTGAGGGTACCTTCCACCAAAGGAGCCTAAAAATTTTGTGTTTGTCAGAGAACATTGCACTTGCATCATAATAAGGCCAAGCTTGCCATTGTATAGATTTCTTTAGTATTTTCAATTGTATTACTTTTGTTGGTATCAAGTACTTCTCATTGTAAGAAACTCACTCTGTTTGAATAAATAAAAATAATGCAATATACATGTTTTTCTCAAATCATTCCATTCTTGTCATTATGTTCATTGATATTGAACTCACTTGTCTTAAGCAACTAAGAAAGGAGAATGATGAAAAATCAAAAACACATGAACTACTAACTGTATGCTTTTGGAACAAAGATCCTACTGACGATGTACAGGCATTGTTTCAATTCCTAAACACCGGAGTTATAAGGGAGTGAAACCTTCGTAAACCCCTTTGGGCCTATGGAGTAGTAGTTTCTTTTCAAGAAAAAATACAATGAAACCCTTCATCTTAACCAGGGGCAGGGTAATCTTCAGTTAGTGCGACCGAGCGCTCAACTTTCAGGTATTCCATCAGAGGATCAATCATATCTGAGATCTCACAACAAAAAAAGAAGAGCATTATCCACAATGGATGTCTCTCATCCACTAAAAAGAAGGCAGTCACAACCTTTTCATCAAGTCAATCATAAAAGTCATACAACTTGTTCCCGAACGAGACAAAAAAAAAGAATGAAAAGAAAGTTATGAATCATGATAAAAAAAACAATAGCCCTCTAAGTCAAAAAGAAAGAAAAGCTTGGAAGCAAATGACTTAGGCAAAAATTAGGGCATATCCCGCTGGACAATGAAAACCAAAATCAAAAGAAACTTTTTGTCCAGGCAAAAGTTAGGGAAAGCAAAAAAAAAACAAAGCAAAAGAAAAATCCTCCAAGGGACAAGTTGTTGTGACCATCAACAAAAGAATCAAAGGGTGGCTGCCACCTCCGCCAAAGCCATAAAGGATCATCATCCATCACAATCCTTCCTGAAAAGTGAATACTCGTGTCGAACTAGCTGAACGTAGGACTGGAGAACATCACGAAGAAGGGGTGGGTTATGTAGAATTTGAGCCTTTATCCTTTGTTTCTTAAACCATGAACCCGGCCACGTTACAACCCTCAAAAGTCCTAATTGAAGCAGGGTTCGTTCCGAAAGCATACAAACTGTAAAATCATGTCAAAACTGACTCCTAATGTTGCTTGTCACTTGTGTTAGTATCAGTACAACATTTTGACAAATAAAACTTTTCTCTTGAGATTAACATGTGCATTGCATTCTCATTATCCTTTTCAAAACAGAATTGTCTCTAACTTGAAAGTAAGTACTTGATACCAAGGAAAGTTCAACATTGAAATTCCATCGAGTAATCTTACAAAGGCAAAGGTTAGTCATCTACTGAGCAAATATCTGAAGAATCCATTTGGTGAAAGAGTTCCTTTCAATCTGGGGCATTCATTCCATAATCAACACTGGGGCAGACCATTGCAATCTCCATGAGTCGAGCTTTATCAAAGTTCTATTTCAAAAGATCATACAAGCTGGGGCAGGCCAATAACAGTTCATTTCCTCACTTTCAATCAAGTGTCAGATATCGAGACAAGTGTCGAGGAGTCAAGCCGAACACCTCACCTTCACAAACTCTATCCTTCAAGCAACAACCTTCCTGCAAGGAACCCTCCATTCACTCCTAGTATCATGGAGACAATCATTCCATTCATAATCATACATACATCATACATATCATTGCATTTTCATTATCATTTCTCCCGTATGATCCAATCATCAACAAATCAGGGGCATCCACCCCACCTTGATTCTCAAGAAGAGTTTCTGAACTCCATCCAATCTATTCCATACAAAGCAGAAACCTTGACAGATCAATCAATACACTGCATATAGAATTCATTGCATCGCATCTCCAGAAGTGCATAAAATAAATCAAACATTTGCATGTGAAGCATAAGCCAAGTTACTCATCAGATGAGGTCCCTACAAAGTATTCAAGTTGATATTCCACTGGATCACTCAGAGTTACCAATATGGTGTCATCTCCCATAGTCAATCATGTTCATCTGTCTTCAACCCAGAGTTGATGTTTTTGTGTTCAACCCAGAGTTGATTTTCCATTCATCTTTTAACCCTGAGTTAATTATATTTTCCCACTCAACCTAGAGTTGACGGTCATCTATTTCCTTTCCCACTCAACCCAGAGTTGACGGTTATCTCTTGTCCTTTCCCACTCAACCCAGAGTTGACGGTTATCTTTTATCTTTCCCACTTAACCCAGAGTTAACGGTTATCTTTTATTCGACCCAAAGTTGATCTTGTCTCCTTTCCCACTCAACCCAGAGTTGACGGTTATCTTTTGTCCTTTCCCACTCAACCTAGAGTTGACGGTTATCCTTTGTTCAATCCAGAATTGATTATCCTTTTCCCACTCAACCCAGAGTTGACGGTTATCCTTTGTTCAATCCAGAATTGATTATCCTTTTCCCACTCAACCCAGAGTTGACGGTTATCTTTTATTGATTCTCTTTCCCACTCAACCCAGAGTTGACGGATATTTCTTATTGATTCTCTTTCCCACTCAACCCAGAGTTGATGGATATTTCTTATTGATTCTCTTTCCTATTCAACCCAGAGTTGACGGATATTTCTTATTGATTCTCTTTCCCACTCAACCCAGAGTTGACGGTTATCTTTTATTGATTCTCTTTCCCACTCAACCCAGAGTTGACGGATATTTCTTATTGATTCTCTTTCCCACTCAACCCAGAGTTGACGGATATTTCTTATTGATTCTCTTTCCCACTCAACCCAGAGTTGACGGTTATCTTTTCTCTTTTCCCACTCAACCCAGAGTTGACGGTTATGTCTTATTGATTTCTTTTCCCACTCAACCCAGAGTTGACGATTATCCTTTTTTTCAACCCAGAGTTGACGGATATCTTTTGTCCTTTCTCACTCAACCCAGAGTTGATAGTTATTTCTGATTGTTCATCTTCCCTCTTATCCAACCCAGAGTTGACCTCCCCTTTATTCTTCGATCTAGAGTCGACCCACTATTCTTCTTCAACCCAGAGTTAATTTATTCAACCCAGAGTTGATACAATCTTCCCCAGTGGATTTGTCACCATTTCTTCCCAGTGGATCCCATCTCTCATCAGGCAAATTTTCAGGTTCTCTTGATATTTAATCTTCTTCTACCTTGAATGTTCGAAAGGCTAGCGCCAATCTCACCTTCAGGTTTAAGATGATTAAATAGGGGCAGCTGTTGCACCCCAAAATTTGCCCATCTAATTATTCTTAATGGGCTTACATATCTCATTCATTTACATCTTAGGTCATCAATAAAATCATGCATCATTAAACAACCATCGGCATTGGAATCAGAGATCTTAAATTATTAAGGTTTCACTGTGATTTTTAAGGTGCATACACCCAACAGAGACTGACTCATCTAGTTCTCCTATGTGCTTTGAAATGGGACTCAGAAAGTCTTATGAATCGCGAGTAAAGAGAATACAATTTCGGGAACGCTATGGCTCTTATGGATTAGGGTTTTTATCATTGCATCAGACCTAATTTATTTAAGTCTCATTGGAGATTGAATTATCTAATTACAAGACGTGTGCTTTAGATTTTATTCAAGAAAAAGATGTGGAACATGGTGGAACTCGTGAAGCATTTCAAGATTGAATAATTGGTGAAATATTAACCATCGGCCAGAACCCATGTCAAGTTATGGTTTCATCTTACCTTTATTCAAATGTGACATGAATTGCAAAAGGGGAGATGTTTAGAAGTTTCAAATGGATTACAAAACATGATGCATTTCCATTACAAACCCACTATCTATTTCAAAATCCTTCATGTTACAAAAGAAATTACATACATGAGAAAATTCATACAAGAAAGTCTATACAAAGTCTACTAGAATTTCCTAAAGTCCATTGTCCTGATCTTTCAATCGTGTGCCTTCTCTCCAAGTAGTTTCCCATGCCATGGATTTGTTCAAATTTAGTACTGGACCCGCTTCATAGTCCAAAAAGCTAGTCGGTTCAGAATGCAAGAATCCAGTCATAGCATGCCCTTTGTTTATAACTTTTTCCAACCTACCTACATTGTGCCATCACAGAGCTTGCAAACCTGCAACAAACAGAATCCAAGCTTAAATTATCATTTCAAATCCAAACCACATTTAAAACAGCCCTGCATAATCCCTAACAGCCACACTTTAAAACAATTCATCTCAAATGCATTCGCAAAAAAGTATATCAAGATAGCCCTGCTGCATGTCATTCAAACCCCATACACATTCATATACATTCGCAGTCAAGACCAATACACTATCTAAATTCAGAAATAAACCCCTTGTAACTACCATAACAGTTTCCTAACTAAACCTCCTAACCATCTCAGTTAACCCTCCCTAATCATTTTCTTTTAAACACAATTCAGTTTCAACTAACCTTGGAACCAATTCCCAACTAACTTCTTCCTATCATAACCCATAACTGTCAATAACAAACCTACTTCTAACTGTCAGCATAACCAACTCTAACAACCTACTAACAGAAATAACCAACAAACTGCAAACAGTCCCTAACCGAATTCTAACTTCCTAACAGAATGAGAATCAAACAGAAAATCAGAATAGGAAAAGCAACCTGAGAACTTCTATAAATGAGAACACTACTCCATTCTTTGATTCCCTTCACCATTTTCACACTTCATCTTCACTTCATTTCTCACTCTCTCCCTCTCAACCATTCACACACGCCTTCACTCTGTTTCCTCCATCACTTCACATTCTTCATCCTCCACAATTCACTTCATCTTCAAACTTCTCTCCACCATTTTTGCTATTCATTCTCCATCTTCGCTCTTCAGCCACTCTCCATTTGATCACCATCTCCACTTCATCTTCATTACTTCATAATCATCATCTTCATCTCTTCGTCCACTACAACCACTCAGCAATCTTTAATCCCCTCAAAATTGTTTCAATCTTCTGCAGAGTGTGTATCCAAAAGAAAGTTCAGAATTGCAGTTAACAGAAAGAGAAAGGAGACTCACTTGTAACTGAACCATCCTTCAACCTTCGTCAACAAGGATCCATTAATTCTGAAACCAACTCATCACCAACCTTGCTCTTCATCACTCTGCTTCAGCATTAATGCCATAACCTCGAGATTCCAATTCTGACCGATGCAGCAACCTTCGCGATGTCATCTTTAAATCGTTCCGTCTTCATGACCTAGTGCGATAATCTTAGAACCACATCAAGATTCCGAGACGAACAAGAAGAAGATCGCATCGGGAATAAAGAATCTCGTCTCTGCCGTTGTGAAGAAGCCGTCGAAGCTGCTCCGACCGGTAATCCTTCTTTTACTTCTCTTTCTACTATTCTTGTTCGTTTTGATTAGATAAAATAGGGGGATTCGGAGATGAGAATTGAAACGAGAGTGGTGCGGCGAGTTAGCTCTTGCCGGAGTAAGGTCAAGAGGCCGAGGCCACCGCCGTTTGTGCGCCGTTGTTAGTCGGAGAGACGAGAGACGAAGAGTTGAGTCTGAGAGGAGAAGTTGAAGAGTCACAAAATGAACCCTAAAATCCCCTTTCTATTTTAATTTACTTAACTTAGGCTTTAATTTGATTAATTGAAATTAGTTGTATAAATGGAGATTAATCATGTTTAACATAAGGTTTGATTTTTGATTAAGTGATTTGATTAAGCCATTTTTGGTCTGATTTTAGATTGGACTCATAAGTTCTACAGCACTACATTTCTTGGGCCATTCTGTGTTATGCACCCCCTGTGGCCCATTGTCACTTTTTGGACATATGAGATTCTGAAACAAAAACGCCTCACTAGGCCAAATCACCATGGGCCCTGCGCCCAGTTTCTCTTCACACCATTATTTCAGTTTGCACCCTCCTGGTTCTATCATTTTATTTAGATTAATTAGATTTTTTACCATCTTCTCTTAATAATAAAATCACCATTTTTCTACTATTATTTTTAGACTTTAATACAAATGTGTGACATAGAAAATAATCAAAAAAATACTAGTTTAGGCCAATTCTCTTTTGGTTAATTAGAATTCAATTTCCTTCATAAAAACCATAAAAAATAAATAGTATCTTTTAATTCATTTTGTGTAATACTTTGAATCATTTGTTTTCATTTTTTGTGCTATATTTTCGAGTCATTCTTTTAGTCAATTTTGTGCTAATTTTGTATCGTGCCTACTTGTGATTTTTACTTGTAATTTCACTTGTATGTTTCCTTAGATTTTAGGACCCATAATCCATGACTTTAGGTAGATCTCCCTTTGTACATAAAATGACAATTAGATTAGAAAATAGGTTAGTTCCCCTTTATCATTTTCTTTTTCTTTTTTCAATCTTAAAAAACTTAATAACTACTGATAAGGATCATATCGCTTTCTTCTTCTTTTTGTGGTAGGAAAGAAATGATTGGGGCGTAGGCCCCGATGTATGTTCTTTCCTACTTAGCGGGAGAGAAATGATTGAGGCGTAGGCCTCGGTGTATTTCTTAACCGCTATTAAGAGAATCGATTGTGGCGTAGGCCTCGATGTGCATTCTCTAAATATTCAAAAAATTGTATTTTATTTAGAGAATCGATTGTGGCGTAGGCCTCGATGTGCATTCTCTAAATATTAAAAAAAACTGTAATTTATTTAGAGAATCGATTGTGGCGTAGGCCTCAATGTGCATTATCTAAATATTCAAAAAGACTCTTTTTTTGGTATGATCTAAGTCACAAATTAATTTCCCTTAAAAGACATCCAACAAAAAACACTTCAAAATATCTAATAAAGGCTCAGACCTAAACAAAGTAAGGAAGTGGTGCGAAGCCTTGTAGTGGGTTTTGTTCACCATGGAATTACACCTAAAAGACACAAACCAATTTTTATCTTCTCTCTCTTGCCTCCGAGGCATTCTTTCTCTTGCCTTCAGGGCTTTCTTTCTCTTAATCGGACACGTTATTTCCGCTCCATTCCCAGCTTAAGACTCCAGAGGTCGAGCAGCGGAGTGCGAATGTAACTGTTCAACTAAAAAACACAAAAACAAACAAAAACTAAAGAGCCGAACTACGACGCTCTGATTCCTGAAAAGGATACGTAGGCATTAGGTCGCGGGGCCTAAGCGAGCATAATTATTTATAAACCATTTTCCCCGTGTTTCTTTTTCTTTCATTTGCATGCATTCCCTTAGCAATTAAGCTTTAGATTTATACACCCTTAGAATAGAACAAACATAAGCGGATCTTGTGGAATACCACAGACGTGAGGGGTGCTAATACCTTCCCCTTGCGTAACCGACTTCTTACCCGATCTCTGGTCGCAAGACCTTTTCTTATCCTTTCTTTATTCCGGATTTTCTGATATTCCTTTCCCTCTTTGGGATAAATATATTGGTGGCGACTCTGTTCATTTTCGCGAGCATGCGACAGTTGGCGACTCTGCTGGGGACTCCTGGTTTAGTCGATCCTAGCTTTTGTTTGTTTTCTTTTCTTTGGGTGTTCATTTATTAATTTATTGCTTTATTGCCTTATTTCTTTATTGCCTTATTTCTTTATGCATCGCATTTTATTTTCCTATACTATGGATTATTATTATGCTATTATGTTAGGATGGGATGTTACTGATTTGAGGTAAAAGGCCCAATACCCAGGCCAGAGTGGTACTTAGGACACTTAGGATAGAGTGGATCATGACGCCGGCGAGATGTCAGGTCTTGTCTAGTGCGAGCATGAGACCCACGCCCAGACCAAGTTCAAATGAGGTACAATCATTGGCGTGTAGATGCACAATGATAGTATTTCAGAAGAACTATAATGGCTGGTGACCCATTTGACCTACCATATACTAGATCCTACCTGTGAAAGGTGTTGGGAATTTTGTTTTGCAGGAAACATGCCTCCATCCTACCCCATGCCATTCAGACTATCTATCATAATCAACGTCGAACCTCTGAATCTGGAGGTTTGACCTTATGTGACTTATGCAAAGGTTATCTATTAGAATCAACGTCGAACCTCTGAATCTGGAGGGTTCGACCATCTTTGACTTGTGCACAAGCTATTTATCCAGAGAGAAACGTCGAACCTCTGAATCTGGAGGATTCGACCATATCTTATTGATCATGAGAAGCTGTTATCCAAGAGGCCTTGATCCTTGATCCTGATTCCTGCTACATTTGCATCATCATTAACATTTTTGCATTCATGCATATGCATCCATGGTTACCAAGACTCTTATACTCTTCCTCTCCATCAGATCAGACAAGACAATTCCTCCACACCGATATCTGACAAGAGCTCACCGATAAAGAATCATGGGGAATTACAAAAAAAATCAAGCTATTATCTAAGGACCCCACGCCTCCTCGTGAGGGTACCTTCCACCAAAGGAGCCTAAAAATTTTGTGTTTGTCAGAGAACATTGCACTTGCATCATAATAAGGCCAAGCTTGCCATTGTATAGATTTCTTTAGTATTTTCAATTGTATTACTTTTGTTGGTATCAAGTACTTCTCATTGTAAGAAACTCACTCTGTTTGAATAAATAAAAATAATGCAATATACATGTTGCAGGGACCGTTTTTGAACTTTGTAGTCTCGGTATCGGGGCATGACATTTAATTGATTTTGTGCAGGGCATGGATGATGAGTGTGAGTTGTGTTCGTTTTTTATGTTTTCTGCTAATGTGAACTGGAAATAGTTAGTAGGCGATAACAATGGAAGTTAGCCTGTTCAGAAACGGTCCGATGCAGCGCTGTTAGAGTTAAGAGATTGCTCTGACAGTTAATGAAATGTGAGGTTAAAATGGTATAATGTTGAATGAAAGTTTCTGAAACTTTGTACTGACATGAATGCTGATTTATTGTTGTATATACTATAGGTGATGCTGCCAAATGATGATGATTATGGTTAGTTGAAATGTTGCAGCAGGGTGCTTTTTGGTTGACAGTATGGCGGAATGAAGATTGGCGAGAGCGAGACGAAACTTGGAGAACATTGAAGAATAGATTAGAATTTCCCTTTGTAGTTTTTTGTAATGAGACTTGTAATGTAATTTGGATCTTGCTTCTTGTAGGTGCAATGAGTTACTTTTCAAAATTGATTTGATTTGTATTTTTCTCTCCTTTTGTGTAATGCTCTTGCTGTTGAGTTTTTTGTGAAGAATTCTTGGCTCTTAAAATGAGGTTTAACTTGAAGCACAATATGGGAGTTTATTATGTGATGGGCCCATTCTTCAAATACCATTCAATTCATCTTTTCCCTCTATTTGTTTTGAATTCAAACTCCAGGTGTTCACATTCTTGCACTCTTGAATCTAGTAGCATTAAAATAAGATGAAGACTACATGGAAGCCTAAAAGTGATATTGGTCAAAAAGTCAATCTCTTAAGGTTGACTTTGACCAAAAAATCAAAGCTCTTGTTAAAGCATATTTGCCTTCATACTAATCTGACACGCCCCATATTTCCTCAACTTCTTGAATGAACCCTGGTGCCAGTGACTTGTAGTTCCACTAATGAGCGGAACCCCTTTCAATCGCCACAGGAAGGAAATAAACCTTTAATCATTGAATTTGATGAAGAATAGCTTCAAAGCTTGGTGATGAGGAAATCCACAATACCCATGAACCATAACCCTAATTCCACAATGCACATAGAAGAACCAGTTGAAACAGGTTTATCTGAAGTAGGAGCCAAGATCTTTGATCCCATGTCAGATCTATTGATTAAATGAATGCATGAATGTTAGATGACCTAATGAAGGGTATGCAAATGAGATGAGAAGTCTAAACCAGTTAAAAATTAAAGGGTAGGACAAATTTGGGGTATGACAAGCGCTTTTCTGGAAAAAGCGCTTTTATAGGGGGGCTACCAGAGCGCTTTTCTGGAAAAAGCGCTTTCGTTATCTACGCCAGTGCTGGCTTTGGCAGCGCTTTAAAGCACTCTTAAAGCCCAAAATAAGCGCTTTTAAAGAGCTTCTGTGTTGTAGTGAAATAAGACTCCTTATGAATTGGGGAAGAACAGAAAGCCCAACATTTCATATTTGCATCCTTTTGGATGTGTTTGTTATATTCTGAATACTAAAGATCATCTGAACAAGTTTGATTCCAAAGCTCAGAAGTGTTTCCTTCTTGGATATTCTGAACGCTCTAAAGGCTACAGAGTATACAATACTGAAACTCTGACAGTTGAGGAATCAATCATTATCAGATTTGATGATAAGCTTGGCATTGAAAAGTCAAAGCAGTTTGAGAATTTTGCAGATATAGATATCTCTAACTTAGATCATGAAGAACCCAAGGGAAAGGATGATTCAGAAGATCAAGTTGCAGCCTCTTTAGAGAATCTCAGAATATCTGAAGAGCCAACACTCAGAAGATCTTCTAGAATCAACTCTGCTCTTTCAGAAGATGTTATAATTGGAAAGAAAGATGATCCCATCAGAACAAGAGCATTCCAAAAGAACAATCCAGAATGTCAATTTGGTTTAGTGTCTTTGATTGAGCCAACTTCCGTTGATCATGTAAGTCTAAAGTACGCCTAAAAAGGGGGGGGTGAATTAGTTCATCCAGTTTTCCTAAATCAGAGTTTTGACCAAAGTCTATATAGTTGACTTTTTGGTCAACATTTAATAAGGAGATGATTTTATAGTGTGAGGTGGAATGAGGTTCATGTGAGGGTGTGCAATTGATTTCCTTTGATTGATGATTGATTTGAAGTGGGATTGGAGGTTGATTTAATCAGAAAATTCATCTGAAGTTGAAAAGTCAAGTGGTTGACATTTTGGTCAAAATCAGGGTCAACTCTCAAATATCGACTTTTGGTGGAAAATTGGCCAAGGAAAGTCATTTAAATCAAGAATAATCAAAATTACCATTTTTGGAAGTTAGGTTAATTTGGAAGTTACCAAAAATAGAATGTGAAAAACACTTAGAAATTTTTTGGAAGATTTGTGAGTTTTCAAATTTGGTTGACCAGCTCACTTCAACACCAGTTTACACGTGTCGGAAGACATTATTTCAGAAAATGTTCAACATCAATTTTATGGAGATGAACAACTTTGTAGTTGAGCGTTTTTCCATTTGAAGCATAGTTTAAAAGATACAAAAGAGAGAAGTTTGAAGAAACACATTTCGTTCAAGATAAGTTGCTGGGCAAATTTCTGGGCATACACAAGCAATTCAACAAACACATGGTGTGCCATATTTGATGCCATTTTTAGAGCATTACAAAAACCTTGTAAATTCAAACTTGGTATCAATCTCTTCCCCTCCATGCCCTTTATTCAACAAGCCAAGAATCAAGTCATTTGAGTGGGTATTGAATCAATTATGAGACTCCAATGTCTCACTCTCACACTGATCAAGGCTGGACATCTGGCTGGGTAGAATTCCAAGTCATGCGTAGGCAATACAACAAACACGTGGTGTGCCAACTTTGAAGCCATTTCTGGAGAAACAAAAGTAGCATATAGAATCAACTCGAATGTAAGTCCATTCTCCTCCATGTGGAATAAGATATCGAGCTTCAAAGTCGTGCCCTTAAAGTGGTCGTCGTGACTAGCATGGGACATGGCTCAGCGCGCGTGTGACTTCAGTAATGACACCACAAGTTTTTGGTGACTTTTCCCCCACTTCCAAGCACTATCTCAAGAGGTTCTTAACATGAATTTTAATCTACTCCATGCCCTCTTCATTTTGAGCATGAGTTTGAGATGAATGATGGCCCATAGACGAAGATATGATCATGCAAAGTGGGCTCTCTAGGATTTGTATTGGCACAAGACAAAGTTTGGAAGCTGCAATAGGCACACGTGAAATCCATCAGCCATTACCTCAAGTGATCGTGCATGAGTCTGAATCACAAAAAGCATAGCGAAACCATACTACAAATATCCAAACTTGTGCATTAAGTTTATGGGAAAAGATAGGATACATTGCATCACACCATAAACCCCATACACCACACATTATATAAGCCAATACTCTTCACAAATCAACAGACCCAATTCATTTTCCATTTTCTCACTCTCTTTTCTCTCTTCCTCTCATCTTTCTCCTCTCTTCTCCACTCGTTTTCTTCACTCTCTCTCCAAAAGAAAAAGTTTGTTACAAGTTGCAACAAACTTCAACAAACTCAAAAGTTGTAACCTTTATCTTCTTCATCAAGCTTCCATCACCACCATAGCCGAATCTTCATAAACTTTTTCTCACTCTTCTTCAATAATCATTATTGAATCATCATCATTACTCTCCCTTCATTGAGATTCATCCTGCATCATTACTAAGGATCCGTGAAGAAGTGTGCAACACCTCAAATCTGAGTTTATTTCTCAGCGTCCTCTTGATATAGTCTGAAGATTTGTCATCACCTCATCAAGATTCAGAGAGGATTGCAGCAACTATAGAAGTTTTTCATTCGTATGCTTTGAATCAAGAACTAAACAAGTAAGTCTCTCAGATCTTTCTCAGCATATCAGTGACATGAACTTGATCATATTGCATCTTGTATGTGTAAATATAGCCTTATGACTTTGTGATATAAATGTGAATTTCCATGGATGTGAAGCGTATTTTTGAACTCAATGCACACATGTGAGTGTTGTGATGTGTTTATTTTGTGTTTTGGGGAAGATGTTACAAGTTAGGGTTTATGTGATGCGTTCGGTTTGGATGATAGAGAGGATATTAGGAGAAACTAAGAGCATATTCGTGATCTACGTGAAAATCCGAGTCGAACGGTACATGATTTTCAAGTTTCTGGAATTCTTCATCCAGCTCCGGTGGAGCTCTTTACCGGAGAAGATGACTAGAAGTCGCCTCCGGCCGCTAGCTTTTTTCTTTTTATTTTTTTGTTTTCTCTCCCCGTTGCTAGGTGGCGCGATGCGTATGGCTGGTTATTCAAAAAGTTTGCATTTTTTGTCTTATCCCAATCATTGGGACGATGTGTTGGCAGGCTATTATTGGCTCAGGTTCTATTTTGTCTTGTTGTGACTTAATACTCCACTTGACCCATTGATATTTGTTATATTCATTCATGTCACGTTTTTAAATAATGTTATGCGATAAAAAAATAAATACATGCTGAGTCGTATTGTTAAAAAAAGAATAATGAAATAAATAATGGAACGATATGGGCCAATTCCTTTTCACACCCCCATTTTCCTGCCCAGCGCATCATGTAACATGAATTCAGTTCAAACTATTTTACTAGTTCACCCCCGGTTCAGATTTTTAAAATGGTTTTGTTTTTTTAATTTTGTTTGATTAATGCGATTTCCCTTGAAATAAAATGATAAAAAAATAGTCTCTAACCAATTAGATTTTTAGAATACTTAGATATTATTTTAGGATTTTGTAGATGTTTTTAAATTGGCTGCATTTTGTGGTAAAACATTTCTGGATGTTTAATGTCTTGACCAATGTCATGACATGATTTATAGTGTGTTATGCAGGTTGCATATGTGTTAAGCTAATACAGGTTTTGTTAGTGAATGTCATGACCGATGTCATGACATCCTTGTCTGACAGCAGGAGCTGTTATGTTTTATTATTATGTTTCATGATTTCTCTTAATCTACATTTTATGAAACTTGTTATTGTATGCTGAATATTTCGTCTAGAAGATTTGGCTGACAACACATTCTGTAACAACCTGATGACGTGTAAATTAGGTTAACTTGGTTAACCCTAATTTGATTCTTGAAAAGCCCGAGGCCCAAGAGCTGCATATAAGAAGACTGCAATCCTAATTTGGAACGCAGAGAGAAAGATTTGTTAATTGTGAAGAACCTTAGTTCTGTAGCTGCGTTTAGTCTCTTGTACTCCAAGCAATTGTCTTTTGATGATTGTATTGGAATAGGTTGTTTATATACTTTGTCACTCTAAGCTTTTAAGCACGAGTGTGTGTCTCTTGATTGAAGCTTTTAAGAAGATCAAGGTGTGTTTTTGAAGTGTGTCTTCTCTCTAATTTGTTTAATGTTTGTTTGTAATCACTGGTGTGATTGAGGGGGAGTGGAGATACTCAGGTCTAGGAATAGATTGGAATTATATTGGGTAGGTCTTGTAACACCCGTATAATTTTAATTTTAATTTAATTTGAATATTAGATTAATAATAATTATTATTATGGATTTTATGAAAATAATGGAAAAATGATGGTTGATGGCATTTGGACCATGTGTGAGATTAGTAAGAAGAGGGGGTATGGTGTAGTAAAGCCCTTACTAATTTAATATTATTTTTCATAAAATAATTAGAATTGGGGAAGGAAAGAACAGAACGTGAAAAGAGAAAAGTTGGAACACGAAGAACGTAGAAGAGGAACAAAGAGGAAGAGACCAAAGAGCAAGAATTTGGCTAAGGTGAGGGGGGACTCTTCCAATTATCATCTCTTATTGTGATTATAGACGATTGGTGCATGATAGCTGTGTTGTTGATTCAATTTGATTTGTATGTCAAAGTTAGGTTTTTGAGTCCTAAGAATTGGTTTAGATTTTGGAGTTTTGATGTATGAATTGATGTAGGATGATAGATTAATCCGTATGAATGAATTCTATGAATAATGGAGTGAAAATTGGACTGTTTTAGACTCAAAATCATGGACTGGTATGAATTGGATGAGTTTGGAATGTATGGAATGCTGTTTTCTGCAGGTTGGGGTTCCTGAAATCGCCGGTTCGCGCCGCGTGCATAGGGTTGGCGCCGCGAACAGGTGGGCAGAATGCCAGGAAGTTGTGATACGCTCAGGTCGCGCCGCGTACCTGTGTTCGCGCCGCGAAGGCGTAACTTTTTCTCGTTTCGCGCCGCGTGCACATGTTTGCGCCGCGAACAGCTTGGCAGAGAGCCAAGGAATTCTTGGAACGCTCAGTTCGCGCCGCGAACTGATGATGGCGCCGCGTGCTGTTGGTGTTTGAGATATTTTTTAAAAGTTCAAAGATGCATAACTTTTTAACTGTTGGTCCGTTTGATGCGCCGTTTCGAGCTAAACGAACCTTATAGAATAATCTATATGGTGATGATTGATTGGTTTTTAGAATGATGAAAATACATGTATGCTATTCTTATTGGGTATGATGATTGATGCAAATACATGTATGTTTTGTATATGATGATGATTGATTGTATTGAATGATGTTAATGTATATATGAACATGCTTAGTAATGATGATGATGATGAAATGAGTATAGATGATGCTACTCATAGAGTGGAGGTGATGAAAGTATGTTATGTATATGTTTGCCTGCATTCATAAGCATTGAAGAGGACTGAATCCTAGATGATGAGAGGATTCAGTGAATGGCAGAATTCCCATTGTGTGGAATTTGTGCTGGCAGGGCCGTATTTGGATGATGATAGATCGGTCGGTGGGTGATTCCCATTGATGATGATTGGTACCACATGCATAGAGTCAGTTGCATTCATTTGCATGGATTGATAACATGACTATATGTATACTCTTATATTGTTGTGATGATATGTGTATGTATGTTGATGGACGATCTAGATATATATGAGTTGGGTGAATAATATAACTGTTAATGTACTGTTATTTATAATGCAATAATATTTGTTAATTGCGAATGAGACTCACCCTTACACTATATTTTTCAGATTGAGGATAGCGGCTTCGACTTGGTGAGGATTAGCTCATGAGTCAATGTGTCGATTAGCGTCGGGTCATGCTCTGATAGGTGTAACACTGGGGAACATTGTTTTTTTAGTTTATGACATTAACTCTATTTTATTTATCTTATTTGAGGATTAAAGCATGGATGAATGTAATGCTAGTTTGATAACATATTCCGCTGTGTAAACATGAGATAGTTGATTTATGAGTTATGTTAGTATGTTTCTTCAGTGAATGCATGACTTGTGACCGATGTGGTTTATTTTCATTTATTAATTGTGACGCCCTTGTGCATGTTACTCTGATTTAATTTGATTAATCGCCGCGGGGTTTAGAAGGGTGTTACAATAGTGGTATCAGAGTATAGTCGGTCGTTGTGACCAGAGTCTTAGTGTGAGTCTTTCTGTGTATGCGACTAATACGAGTTATTTGTCGATACTTTTGTTTCTGACTGGATTGTTTGTGATTAAGCAGAGCAATGGCTGGAAGAGGTGGAAGAAATGATGATGCTATTGCTGAAGCTCTGGGCATGATTGCTGGTGTGCTTGGAGGGGGAGCTGTAGGAGCAGGGATTGGTGCTGATAGGCAATTGGGGAATTTTCAGAGGAACAATCCTCCATTGTTCAAGGGCACGCATGATCCTGAGGATTTTCAGAGTCATTGATTGTGCTGAGAACCTCAAGGTGAGGTATGGCACTCACATGTTATCTGAAGAGGCTGATGACTGGTGGTTAGCAACCAGAGCTGAACTGGATGCTGATGGTGTAGAAGTTACTTGGGCTATATTCAAGAGGGAATTTCTGAGGAGGTATTTCCTGAAGATGTCAGGGGCAGAAAAGAGATTGAATTTCTGGAGCTGGTCCAAGGTAACATGACGGTACCAGGGTATGCTACAAAGTTTGTGGAGCTGGCAAAGTATTATGTACACTACAACAATGATGAAGCCAGTGAGTTCTCAAAATGTGTCAAGTTTGAGAATGGTCTTCGTGATGAGATCAAGCAGGGTATTAGGTACCAGAGGATTCAGAGGTTTGTTGACTTAGTGGATTGTAGCAGGATTTTTGAGGAGGATAATATCAAGCTGAAGTCATCTCACTCTCGCGAGTTAGTTGACAGAAAAGGGAAGAAGCCTATGGATAGAGGTAAACCATATGGTAGAGGTAAGTCTGCTGATTGGAAGAAACCCAGTGGGGGAGATTCTAGTGCTCGTATCAGATGTTACAATTGTGGCGAGGTGGGACATCGTCGGAACGAGTGTAAGAATGATCAGAAGAAATGTTACAAGTGTGACCAGGTGGGTCATATTGCTGCTGATTGTAAGAGGAAGAGTGTGACTTGTTACAATTGTGGGGAAGAGGGTCACATTAGTCCGAATTGTACCAAGCCAAAGAAGAACCAATCGGGAGGAAAGGTTTTTGCTTTGACTGGGTCAGAGACTACTCCAGAAGACAGACTGATTAAAGGTACGTGTTTCATTCATGGCACACCTTTAGTTGCAATTATTGATACTGGAGCAACTCATTCTTTTATTTCTTTGGATTGTGCTATGAGGTTGAATCTTGAGATATCTGATATAAATGGAAGTATGGTTATTGACACTCCTGCGTCGGGTTCAGTAACTACTTCGTCTGCATGCTTGAATTGTCCGGTTGACATTTTTGGCAGAGAATTCTGGATGGACTTAGTGTGCCTTCCGTTGAAACAACTCGATGTAATTCTGAGAATGAACTGGTTGGAGTTCAACCGTGTTCATATCAACTGTTTTGAAAAGACGGTAATTTTTCCCGAAGAGGTTAGTACTGATAATCTGGAAATGACAGCTAGACAGGTGAATGAGGCTATCGGGGATGGTGCAACGGTGTTTATGTTGTTCGCATTGATGAATGTGAAAGAAAAAGTGGCGAGTAGCGAATTACCCGTGGTGTGTGAATTTCCATAAGTTTTTCCAGAAGATGTGAATGAATTACCACTGGAAAGAGAAGTGGAGTTTTCTATAGATTTAATTCCGGAAACTAGTCCAGTGTCGATGGCACCGTATCGTATGTCGCCGTCTGAGTTGGCCGAACTGAAGAAGCAGTTAGAAGAATTGCTGGAGAAGAAATTCATTCGTCCTAGTGTTTCTCCGTGGGGTGCGCTTGTGTTACTAGTGAAGAAGAAAGAGGGTTCGATGAGGCTGTGTGTAGATTACAGACAATTGAACAAGGTTACTATCAAGAATCGGTATCCTTTGCCGAGGATTGATGATTTGATGGATCAGTTGGTTGGAGCGCGTGTGTTTAGCAAAATTGATCTGAGGTCTGGGTATCATCAGATACGTGTGAAAGATGACGATATTCAGAAGACTGCTTTTAGAACAAGGTATGGACATTATGAGTATTCTGTAATGCCGTTTGGAGTTACTAATGCACCTGGTGTTTTTATGGAGTATATAAACAGGATCTTTCATCCTTATCTCGATAAGTTCGTGGTAGTGTTTATAGATGACATTCTAATATACTCTAAGGATGAGGAAGAACATGCTGAACATCTCAGAACGGTATTGGAACTGTTAAAAGAGAAGCAACGTTTTGCCAAACTGTCGAAGTGTGAATTCTGGTTAGGGGAAGTCAGTTTTCTTGGGCATGTGATTTCTAAGAATGGTATTGCTGTTGATCCTACAAAGATAGAAGCTGTATCTCAGTGGGAAGCTCCGAAGTCAGTGTCAGAGATTCGTAGCTTTTTTGGTCTTGCAGGTTACTACAGAAAGTTTATTGAAGGATTTTCAAAGTTAGCTTTGCCGTTAACTAAACTAACCAGGAAGGGACAAGCTTTTATTTGGGATGCAAAGTGTGAAGAAGGATTCCAAGAGCTGAAGAGGAGGTTGACTAGTGCTCCTATCTTGATTTTGCCGAATCCGACAGAATCATTTGTAGTTTATTGTGATGCATCACTGATGGGTTTAGGTGGCGTATTGATGCAAAATCAATAAGTAGTCGCTTATGCGTCGAGACAACTCAAGGTACATGAAATGAATTATCCGACTCATGATTTGGAGTTGGCAGCTGTAGTTTTTGTTTTGAAGTTGTGGCGGCACTATTTGTATGGTTCGAGATTTGAAGTATTCAGTGATCATAAGAGCCTAAAGTATCTCTTTGATCAGAAAGAGTTGAATATGAGGCAGAGAAGGTGGTTAGAATTTCTGAAAGATTATGGTTTTGGTTTGAATTATCATCCGGGTAAGGCAAACGTTGTTGTTGATGCATTGAGTAGGAAGACCTTGCATATGTCTATGCTAATGGTGAAGGAATTGGATTTGATTGAACAATTCAGAGACTTGAGTTTGGTGTGTGAAGGTACTCTTACTAGTGTCAAATTGGGTATGCTGAAGCTGACTAGCGGTATTCTTGAAGAGATCAGAGAGGGTCAGAAAGCTGATGTTGAATTGATCGATAAGTTGACTTTGATTAATCAAGGCTGTCATACCCCAAACTTGTCCTACCCCTTTACTCCTAACTCGCTTAGGCTTTGCATTCATGTACATACATCACTTAGGTCATAATCCATACTTATGCATGCATATCATTGGTGTCAATCAAAGACTAGCAAGAAAGAACTCTTATGGCAAGGAATGTCCTACCCAAAGGTGAGGATCTAAGGTGTGATTATGTGGCTTTGTTTTCATTGAAGTCTTCCTGGATTAGGGTTCTTCTCAACTCAAGGCATTAGGGGAGTGTACAAGCTTGTAATTCATTTGGTTGTTCCTAATCAGGGCTTCCTTGACCAAAGTCAACCAGTTGACTTTCCGGTCAACATTTAATCAGGAATGGATTTTATGAGTGAGAAGCTTTCAGGTTGACTATGTGGGTGTATCCATTTGACTGGATTTGACTGGAGGAGATTTAATCAGAATTTCATCAATAATCAGAAAAAATCAGAACAGTTGACCTTTGGGTCAAAATCAGAAGAATTATTCAAATATTGACTTTTGGTGGAAAATTAGTCAAGAAAAGTCAAAGAATGGATAAAATCAGGAGTTTGACAAAAGGTTGCCAAAAATAGGAAAATGACAAAAAAGGAAAGTTTCAACACTTAAAATTTTTTGAAGGTTTTAAATCTTGATGAGCAGTCTACTTCAGCCCTGATTTACACGTGGCAAATTGCATTTTCTGGAGAAATTTCCAACACCAAAGTTGTTCCTCTCATGGAGGAGAACAACTTTGTAGTTGGACACTTTTTCATTTGAAGCTTGTATGAAGAGATAAAGTGGTTTGAAGTTACTGAAAATCCATTCAACCTAAGTCATAATCCTAGTCACAAGCCAGGTCATGACTAGGCATTTCGTCAAGCACATGGCATGCCAAATCTCAAGTCAATTTCAGAGCTCTACAAAAATGCCATGGAAGCGAAATTGGTATCATTCTAATCCTTGCCATGTCTTCTTTCCAACAAGCCAAGAGTTGAGTCAATTGAACAAATATTGAATGAATTGCAAGCTTTTAAAGTTGTGCCCTCACACTGACTAAGTCCAGCATCCGGCCAAGGCAGAAAACTAAGTCATGCGCGTGCATATCATCAAACACATGGTGGACCAAATTCAAGTCTATTTTTCTTCCTACACAAATTTCCATATTGAACAAGCTTGATCCTAAAGCGCTCTTTGCCATGTTCCCTATCCATTGAATCCAATGTCATTAATTTTGGACACATATTGAGCTAGTAAGAGGCATCCAAAGTCATGCTCCTGGAAAGTGTGTATTGGCAAAGGCATCAGTACAAACTCCCAGGTCACGCGCACAAGCCACATGCAGCAACAACCCACCATGTTCCAGCTCACTTTTCTACATTTCCAAGCATCATCTCAAGAAACCTTCAACTTCAAATTTAAACTATGCAATGGTCTCTCTAAATTGGCTCCAAGTTTGAGTAAGATGGTGAGCTATAACCATAGTTTTACATGATTAAAGATGGTGTCTTGGGATGGTGTTGCATGAAGATGTTACTAACAAGTCATTATCATTCATTGCTACAAAGGCCCATGCAGAACCTGAGATTAAAAAAGCTCATTGAAACCATGCTACAAACGACCACCCTTGTTCACTAAGTCTTGAAAAAAGTCCCACTTCTCTCATTCATCAAAGAGGAAGTTCATACACTCCCTATATAAAGTTGCCACCACTCACTCACATTCGAACTCTCTTCTTTCCCAGCTTCACACTATCACACTCTCATCAGTCTCACTTCCCTCTCCCTCATCCACTTTCCAGCCACCCCTAACCACCATGGTAACCGACTCCGGCCACCCTAACAAACTCTAACAAATTTCTCCGGCCACCGTAACTGCCTCCAACCACCATTCTCTTCACGCAACCTTCAACTTCATCATCAGTCATCATCACCACGGTTCTGAACCGCCACCACCATCGTCAAACTTCATCACTCTTCATCGTCATCTCTGATTTCATCAATTAACAACTGCCATAACTCTCTTCCATCATCGATCTTCATCACGCCTTGGTCAGCATCACCACGCACGTTGAGGTTGTAGCATCGCAGCGCCGTCATCAGCATCAAGGAGTTCGCCTCGTAGAGTATTTCGCTAGCTCTTAGTTCAAGACTCAAAAGGTAAATCTCATGAACTTCTCAGCATCACATGTATCCATGTTTGCATTGCATCTTTGTGCCTTTGTATTCTTGATGTTTGAGTTCAGCTTGCTTAAAGTGACTGCCATTGGAATGTGTAAACCTTATATTAGAGTTCTATGAATGTTGCCAATCTCTTTGATATGCTCAGATTTTGTTTTGGTGAATTTGTTAAAAGTCAGGGTTCTACGTTTCGTTTCGATTAGCATATTAGAAGAAGAATTAGATGAAACGAAGTACAGATCCAAACTCAGTGATGAATTCTGAGTCGAACGATGTCGGTCCTTTAAATTCCTGGAAATTTTGGTCTAATTCCGGTAGGGTTTTCGCCGGAGAAGATGACCGGAGGTCATCTCCGGCCGCCAGCTAGATTTTCTTGATTTTTTGCTTATGGCAGACGCGTGGCATCCATGCGCTGGCTTCCTTCCCATATTATTTGCTTTTCCGTCTTATTATAATCATTGGCAAACGATGTGTGTAATTCTGATTGGCTGGAAATCCCTTTTGTCTTTTAGCAACTTAAGTTGCATGCTGACCAATTGATAAAGTTCATAAAAGACCACATGATAAAAAATAAATGCACATGCTGAGTGGACAATCTGAGACATAAAATGGAAATAATGAAAAGTGGGAATAGAATGGAATTGGCTTGTGACGTTGAGCTTCACTATCCTGGGCCTTGTTACGTTTTCGAACCACACCCCTGGATGACTAATGCACCACCTGTTGGGGAACCTGGGCCCAAACGCCTTTGCTATTCCCACACCCCTATTCTGGGCCCAGCCTTGCATATAACCTTTTGTTAGTCCATATTAACATTACTGTTACACCCCCACCTGTGCAGATCAGAATTTCACTCTATTTTTGTTTTGCTTTTATTTTTTTAGCTCATAACTCCAATTTTAAATCACATAAAATGCATAAAATCGATGACTAAACTTTAGACTCACTTCACAAATAATTTTTCCTTTAATTGATTAAAAACATGATAAAACCATTGATATTTTTGTTAGATTTTTAGATAATCTTTGACAAAAAACTCATAAAAAAAAAAGTAGATCTTTTAGGTTAATTTTGACATTTGAGTTCTTTTATAAAAACCCATAAAAATAGTAGTTTTTTTAGTTTCATTTTTGTACTAATGCTTGAATCGTTTTGTACTATTTCATGGTCATTTTTGTATGATGCTTGTGTGATTTTATTGCTCTTATTCTTGGCCTTATTTTAGGCCTACTTTTTTTAGTACCTTTTATTGCTCCTTTTAGAATTTATCCCATGTTAACATTAGGATTTAGACTTGTATAGACAACTTAGACTAGAATTTAGGATTAGTTCCCTTTTGCATTCTTTTTCCTTTTCAACCTTTAAAATACTTAATAAAAGGAAGATGCGAATCACATTAAGAAAGTGATAGAGAAATGAGTGGGATTCATTCCCTAATCTATTTCTCAATCGCTTAGTGGCATAGAAACGAGTGGGATTCATTCCCTAATCTGTTTCTCGGTCACTACTTAATGGGAGAGAAATGAGTGGGATTCATTCCCTAATCTGTTTCTCAAACATTAATTAATGGGAGAGAAATGAGTGGGATTCATTCCCTAATCTGTTTCTCGAGCATTACATAATGGGATGGAAGTGAGTGGGATTCATTCCCTAATCTGCTTCTCGATCATTATACATTTTATGTGATTCGAATCGCAAAGTAAACTCCCTAAAAAAGACACAACCAAAAACACTTAAAACACCTAATAAAGGTTCAAAATTCAAAACAAAGTAGAGCAAGTGGTGAGTGGCCCGGTATTGGGAACTATTCATCACTCATCTACGTTAAAAGACACAAACCAATCATTTCTTTTTCTTTTGCCTCGTTGGCACCTAAGGGCATTGTTATCTCCGCTCTATTGCATCCTAGGCTGTCCCCTTATGCAAGAGCGCGAGCGTTAACTCCGCCCAACTAAAAAACACAAAAACAAACAGAAAATCGTGAGCCGAGCTACGGTAACTCTGATTCCTGAAAAGGATACGTAGGCAGCGGGGTAGGGCCCGTGCGAGTACAATTCTTTATTTTCCCTACATTTTGCATTCATTCGCATTTAGACATAGACATAGTTTTACACCCTTTAGATAGAAACAAGCATAGGTGGATACCATCGAGTACGATGGGCGTGAGGGGTGCTAGCACCTTCCCCTCGCGTAACCGACTCCCGTTCCTAGATTCTCTGGTCGCAAGACCCTGTTCCCTCCTTTGTTAGGTTTTCTGATATTCCTTTCCCTTATGGGATAAATATATTGGTGGCGACTCTGTTCATTTTTTCGCGAGCGTGCGACAGCTGGCGACTCTGCTGGGGAATTACCTAAGCAAGTCGATCCTAGCCTTTGTTTGTTTTATTTTATTGGGTGTTTATTTGATTTTATGTCTATATCTTGTATATATGTTCGCATGTTTATTTTCTGCTTGCATATCATGTTTATTTCTGCTTGCACATCATTCATCTGGACTATATTATGGGTCCCCGTGGGGGCCACATATTTTTCTGCTTTGTTTTGCAGGTTGGGTGGGTTGTTTCTATGAGGTAAAAGGCCCAATACCCAGGCCGGAGTGGACACATAGGACACCTAGGATAGAGTGGATAGTCATGACGCCAACAAAATGTCAAGTTCTGTTGATTGCGATAATGAGACCCACGACCAGTCGAGACTCGAATGGGATACCATTGTTGGCATGTATTTGCAACGATGATGGTGTTTCAGGATAGTTGTTAACGCTGGAGACCTTTTGACCTACCCTGACCTAGATTCACCTGTGAGTGGGGAGGGATATATATGACAGGTACCGTTGGTGACTATTCTGTTCTGTTGGTGACTATTGTCGTCGTGGTTGTGTGGTACCTATGCCGGAATTCTGACCATATGCCGTCCGACCTCATTCAGAGACAACAATACAGTTTTCCCACATTGGAGGGATTTCCATTGCATCATTTACATCATGGCATATTTAGATTCCCAAAAAAAAAGAAAAGAAAAGGAAAAAGAGAAAAGAAAGAAAAGATGTTGTAAAAAAAAAAGGGGAGAAAGAAAAAAGAAATTTATTATCTCTCATATGCATGCCATTTTTTCAGGGTATCCGAGGTTACTACCTTTTCATCCAGGATGGCTAACAACGTGACCGCTACCAAAGAGGTTACTAGGCGTACCTTCACCTGCAGTTTCTTCTGTGAGGATATAACGCCTCTGATTCGTTTGAGCAGTTCAGTTACTGGGCATAACTTGGATGAGTTCAGAAAGACATATGGCCATATCTTACACATGTTGACTTCTCGGGTTGATGAATGGGCTCTATACACGCTTCTTCAGTTCTACGATCCTGAGTTACGATGTTTCACCTTTCTTGATTACCAACTGGCACCAACCCTTGAAGAATATGCTGACATCCTCAAGATTAAGGTTCAACATAGGATCCCTTTTGTATGTGTACCTGAGAAACCGAAAATGGACCGAATTGCTGGTGCTCTTTATTTGAGCATGAAAGATGTTACA
Organism: Vicia villosa; assembly: GCF_029867415.1. Lineage (NCBI taxonomy): Eukaryota > Viridiplantae > Streptophyta > Magnoliopsida > Fabales > Fabaceae > Vicia > Vicia villosa. The sequence goes on from NC_081185.1 coordinate 46,744,675, forward strand.
GATAACTGGAAGCCTAATGGTGGAACCCACAGATTCTATGTTAAATTTCTGATGAGAAAAGCTAATGCCCTTGTTATTGAGAAGAAATGGAAAGAATTCAATGCTCTCTTAGCTGTTATGATCTATGGTTTGGTGTTGTTCCCGAATATCCCGAATTTCGTCGATCTCACTACCATTTGCCTCTTTATGGATCAAAACCCCGTGCCTACTCTCTTGGCGGATACTTATTATGCTGTTCATTCTAGGTATGGGACGAAGGGAGCAGTTGGAGGCTGCTTACTGTTGTTATACGAGTGGTTCACTTCACACTTGCCTAAAAGTGGACCGTTTGTCACAACAAGGGACTCACAGAAATGGCCTCAAAGGATCATGGGGCTTACGGAGAATGACATCGTTTGGTATCACCTTGGGAAAGGGATAGAGGAGGTTATTACTAGATGTGGTAGTTTTGACAACGTTCCCCTCATAGGAACAAAAGGAGTTATCAATTACAATCCGAGGCTAGCGCTGCGCCAGTTGGGTTTTGTGCTAAAGGACAAGCCATTAGACAGAGAAATATTTGAATCTGTTTGCTTTGAGAAAGGGGCTGATCCAGAGGGTCTAGAAAAAGTGAGGAGCGCCTGGAATAGTATTCATACAGATGACCGAACTTCCTTAGGAGGGAAGAATGCCGTTGCTAAACAAGCCTACACTGATTGGGTGAAAGATAGAGTCAAGGAGCGCCTGTTGCCTTTCCCGAAGGTTAAACCATTGTATGAGCAACCACCTAAAGTTTTAACTGCCACCGTGCCAGCTGAAGACTATACCCAAGTACATGTGGAAAACATCCGGTTGCGTGAGAAGGGGCAAGATGCTAAGATAGAGTACTTCTTGGTGAATCAGAAAAGGGCTGAATTAGCACATGAGGTTAAAATGTTGAAAGGAGGATCTTCCAGAGTTCAAAAGAGGACTAGAACTAAAAGGGGTGAAAAAGCTACCACTATTGTTGTCGTGGATAACGAGAAGATCATAAAAAGGGCCATAAAAGAGGCAGAAGAGAAGCTCAAGCAAGAGTACATAGAAGACTTGAAAGCCCACAAGCTCCAACTAGAAAAAGAGACTAAATATCAGCTGAGGACTATGAAAAAGAAACTGGAAGATGAGACTACTCAGAGAATAGCAGTTGAGACACAGCTGAAAGGAAGTCACCTCCGCTCCGCTCGACTAACAGAAGAGAATGTCAAGCTCAGAGATCAAATGGCAAGTATGGAGAATGCACCTGAGAAGGATTATCTCCCAGAATGTAAAGGATGTGACGAACTTAGGGAGTGCTGCAAGAAGTTGGATGGGCATTTGTTTCGCAAAGATGAGGTGATTTAAAGCCTTCTTAAAGGAAGAGATCGAGAAGCAACCAAGAAACTGTTTGATGAAACTAAGAAGTGGAGCGACGAGCACTTCAGGCAAGGAGGGCCTCTGTTTTATATTCAGATGGATTGATGTTTGAGTCTGTATGTCTCGACCACCACCAGGCTTGTTGGATGGGGTCTTTTATTTCCCTTGTTGAACTATCTTGTTGATGTATGGCTTGCCCAAGTTTAAATTTCTGTTATGAATGAAAAAGAACTAGTTTCTCTTGATACTTATCTTTTGTCACATTGTTAGCTATTCTGGATCAATATTAAATCTTGGATACTCTGAAAATGGCACATCACGTCATACGCACACATGCACTCATGCATTCACATTATCACATTGCATTTTCAGGTTATTGTACAAGAAACTAATTGGGGTCCCTTTCAGCAACAGATTTCTGCTTCAACGACAAAGCTGACTTCCTTACATCCTTACCGCACCAGGAACAACGAGAAGAGAATCATGGACCAATTTGAACAGAATCAAGCTTCCCTCTGTAGGGATATGGATGTTATGGGGGAAAGAATGACCCAACTTATGGAGACTCTCCATGTCGTCGTCCAAGGACAAGAGGAGCTCAGAAAGAGCGTCGCTGGATTGTTCAAGGATACTCCTACCAATTCTGTTGAGGGAGGAGTGAAAACTAAGGAGACTCCTATTAATGAGACACTTAAAGTAGTGGACGACCATCACGAGGTTATTGATCTTGAACATGATCTTACTGCTGAGTTGACCGAGACTACTAAGATGTACCAAGCTCTTGAAGAACGCCTTAAGGCTGTTGAGGTTGCTAAAACTTCGAGTTTCGACACTGCTGCTATGTGCTTGGTACCTGGGATTGTTATTCCCCCGAAGTTCAAGGTGCCATATTTTGATAAGTACAAGGGAGTTACCTGTCCAGAGACTCACATTCGTTCCTATTGCCGTAAGATGGCCGCTCACGCTGAGAACGAACCTCTGCTTATGCATTTCTTCCAGGACAGTCTCACTGGAGCCCCGTTGGAGTGGTATATGAAACTCGAGAGGTCTAATGTCAGTACTTGGGGAGGACTTGTTGATGCCTTCTTGAAACAATACCACTACAATACTGCTATGGCTCCTAGCCGTGCCCAGCTGCAAAATATGTCAAAAGTCTGAAGAGTCTTTCAAGGAGTACGCCCAGAGGTGGCGTGAACTTGCTTCTCAAGTCCAACCTCCTCTCTTGGACCGTGAATTGATTGATCTGTTTATGGGAACTCTGAAAGGGCCGTATTTTCAGCACATGGTTAGTAATACTTCTCCTTCCTTCTCAGATGTGGTCATCATTGGTGAACGGGTTGAGAACTGTGTTAAAGCTGGTACCATTCAAGGTGTTACTAATCCTGGCAGTTCTAATGGTAATAGTAAGAAGCCATACTCCGGATTTGTGAAGAAGAAAGAAGGTGAGACTAGCACCGCCTCTGTTGACCAAGGCCGAGCTCCTGTATACGCTGCTGTTCCACCTCCTTATTACCCAATGCCTTATGCTGTTCCTGGCCCATATGTCCCTCAGGCATATGCTGCTGCTCTTCCACAGCCATGGGTGGCACCTCAACAGCCATTCATCCCACAACAACAAGTTGCTGCTCCTCAGAATCGTCAGCAGAATCCTAGGCCTCAAGGTCAAAGGGGCCCACAGAGGACAAGGTACCAAGATAGGCGTATAGATCCGGTTCCGATGTCATATGCTCAGCTTCTCCCTCAGTTGCTTGCTGGTCAGTTGGTACAGCTTCGTGAACTTGGTCCTCTTCCTCCCGGATATGATGTTAATGCCCGTTGTGAATTTCATTCAGGGGCTCCAAGCCATACAATTGAAAAGTGTAGGGCATTCAAGTTAAAGGTTCAGGATCTCCTTGATGACAAGCTTATCTCGTACGCTCCTATTGGTCCTAATGTGCAGAATAATCCTATGCCTCCTCACACAGGTGCGACCAATGCTGTTGAGTTATGTGACGACCAAATCCTGGTAGCTGATGTTAATGAGGTTAAGATGCCGCTTGCAATTGTTAGAGAATATCTCGTGCAACAAGAGGTTTTGTGTGAACTACATGACTTCTGTTTACAATGTTCTTCTAATCCAGAGGAATGTGCCAGGTTGAGGGAGGAGATTCAAAAGCTGATGGATGAAGGTATTCTTAGAGTGGAAAGGGTTGTTTCTGGTGAAGATGTGGCCACTTTAGAGATCCCTTACTATTTTGCTGAGGTGTCAGAGACTCAAAGTACTTCTTTGGTCATTCATGCTCCGAGTACTCCTTCGGTTATTCAAGCTCCAAGAACTCTGTTGGTCATTCAGGTGCCAGATGCCCCTCTGACCCCTTCAACCTCATCTCTCGTTCCCTCTTCTGTGAGTAATTCCAAGGCTGTTCCTTGGAGTTATAATGCTGTGTATATTCGAGGGAAGAAGTATGACTGTCCTCTAGTGGGTAGTTCGAGTGTCACTAATATTGCTGGGACTAGTGGCATCACTCGTAGTGGTCGAATCTTTGCTGCCCCTCCTCCACTTCCTAAAGAGACAAACAAAGATGCCAATGCACAAGCGAAGGGGAAGCAAGTTGTTGTTGATCTTCCTGAGACCCGTACTGCACAAGATGCTGAGCAACTTCTGAGAATCATTAAGAAAAGTGACTATAAGGTGATTGATCAACTTGACCAAACTCAAGCTAAGATTTCTATCTTGTCCCTTTTGGTGCATTCAGAAGCTCACCGTGATGCTCTAATGAAGGTCCTAGCTTCAGCCCATGTAACTCAAGACATTACTGTGCCTCGATTTGAAGGGGTCGTGACCAACATTGCTGCTGGTAATTGTCTGGGTTTTTGTGATGATGAACTTCCACCTGAGGGTAGAGCACAAACAAAGCGTTACATATCTCCGTCAAGTGTTTGGATGCTGTGTTGTCTCGAGTTCTGATTGATACAGGTTCTTCTCTTAATGTGATGCCCAAAGCTACTTTGTTTAAGCTGAGTATGGATGGGGTTATGATGAGACCATGCACTATGAGTGTTAGAGCGTTTGATGGTTCTAGAAGGTCCGTAGAAGGGGAAATTGATCTGCCTGTCTTGATTGGTCCTCACAAGTGTTAGAACAAGATTTGTTCTGATCAATTATCTTAGTTTTGATGATAACAATAATATGAATTTTGCTTAAGATAATATGGTACTCTAATCCAATGCAATTTCCTTTTCAGGAAATATTTAAAGAGTACGCATAATTCAGCGCTCAGAAGCTTTGTCTCAAGGGTTCAGCATGCAACATCAGAACATGGTCTGGCAAGACATCAGAAGATGGTCGAAGCAGAATCAGAACATGGGTCTATGAAAGCATCAGAAGAACAAGAGAACAGAAGCACTGAAGTTCTGATGGTATCACGCTCAGAAGCACTTCAAGGTCAGAAGATCAGAAGATGCTTTGCACCAAGCTGTTTGACTCTGATGATATTCAAACGATTGTATTCACAAACATCAGATCAGAAGGAAGTACAAGTGGCAAGCTACGCTGACTGACAAAAGGAACGTTAAAAGCTATTCTAGGCTACGTCAGTAGACACAGCGTGAACAAGGCTCGAGGTAGTTGACAAAAGCGTATAACATTAAATGCGATGCTGTACGGAACACGCAAAGCATTAAATGCACTCAACGGTCATCTGCTCCAACGCCTATAAATATGAAGTTCTGATGAGAAGCAAGGTTAACGATTCTGCACCAAAACAACTCAAATTAACTTGCTGAAACGCTGTTCAAATTCAAAGCTCAGAATCTTCATCTTCATCAAAGCTCACTACATTGCTGTTGTAATATATTAGTGAGATTAAGCTTAAACGTTAAGAGAAATATCACAGTTTGTGATTATAGCTTTTAAGAAGCATTTGTAATACTCTTAGAATTACATTAAGTTGTAAGGAACTAGAGTGATCGTGTGGATCAGAATACTCTAGGAAGTCTTAGAGGTTATCTAAGCAGGTTGTAACTAGAGTGATCGTGTGGATCAGTATACTCTAGAAAAGTCTTAGAGGGTATCTAAGCAGTTGTTCCTGGAGTGATCAGTGTGTGATCAGAAGACTCTGGAAGACTTAGTTGCTGACTAAGTGGAGAACCATTGTAATCCGTGCGATTAGTGGATTAAATCCTCAGTTGAGGTAAATCATCTCTGCGGGGGTGGACTGGAGTAGTTTAGTTAACAACGAACCAGGATAAAAATAACTGTGCAATTTATTTTTATCTGTCAAGTTTTTAAAGCCACACTTATTCAAACCCCCCCCTTTCTAAGTGTTTTTCTATCCTTCAATTGGCATCAGAGCGCCGGTTCTAAGGTGCAAGCACTTAACCGTGTTTAGAAAAGATTCAGGAAGAGAAAAACGCTTCAGTAAAAGATGGTTGATGAAAGTGAAAAGTCTACACCTGTATCTACATCTGGCTCTGCTGAGCAATACAACGGTAACAATGGTTATACTAGACCGCCGGTATTTGATGGTGAAAACTTTGAATACTGGAAAGATAAACTGGAAAGTTACTTTCTTGGTCTAGATGGTGATCTATGGGATCTTCTGATGGATGGTTACAAACATCCAGTAAATGCCAGAGGCGTAAAGCTGACAAGGCAAGAAATGAATGATGATCAGAAAAAGCTTTTCAGGAATCATCATAAATGCAGAACTGTTTTGCTGAATGCTATCTCTCATGCTGAGTATGAGAAGATATCTAACAGGGAAACGGCCTATGACATATATGAGTCCTTGAAAATGACTCATGAAGGAAATGCTCAAGTCAAGGAGACTAAAGCTCTAGCTTTAATCCAGAAGTATGAAGCCTTCAAGATGGAGGATGATGAAGACATTGAAAAGATGTTTTCAAGATTTCAAACTCTTACTGCTGGATTGAGAGTTCTTGACAAGGGATACACCAAGGCTGATCATGTAAAGAAGATCATCAGAAGCTTACCCAGAAGATGGGGTCCTATGGTGACTGCATTCAAGATTGCAAAGAATCTGAATGAAGTTTCTCTGGAAGAGCTTATCAGTGCCTTGAGAAGTCATGAAATAGAGCTGGACGCAAATGAGCCTCAAAAGAAAGGTAAGTCTATTGCATTAAAATCCAATATCAAGAAATGCACTAACGCTTTTCAGGCTAGAGAAGAAGATCCTGAAGAATCAGAATCTGAAGAAGAAGATGAACTGTCTTTGATCTCCAGAAGGCTAAATCAACTCTGGAAGACCAAGCAAAGGAAGTTCAGAGGCTTCAGAAGTTCAAAGAAATTTGAACGTGGAGAATCTTCTGATGACAGAAGATTTGACAAGAAGAAGGTCATGTGCTATGAATGCAATGAGCCTGGACACTTCAAGAATGAATGTCCAAATCTTCAGAAGGAAAATCCCAAGAAGAAGTTTCATAAGAAGAAAGGTCTTATGGCAACCTGGGATGAGTCAGAAGATGATTCAGACTCTGAAGATGAGCAGGCCAACTGTGCGCTGATGGCGACAGAAGATGACGAATCAGAATCTACATCAGAATCAGATTCTGAAGAGGTATTTTCTGAACTTACTAGAGATGAGTTAGTTTCCGGTCTAACTGAACTTCTGGAACTCAAGTCTCAGATTAGTCTCAAATACAAAAAGCTGAAAAAGCTATTTGAATTTGAAACAAAGAAGCTTGAGTTGGAAAATTCTGAATTAAAAGAAAAACTTTTAAAATTATCCAATAATGTTGGATCTTCTTCTGATTCAGAAAAATCCACTCCTAGTCTAAACCATATTCTGAAAGAATATGACTTAAGTTTCAGGAAGTTCTTATCTAGAAGTATTGGCAGAAGTCAGCTAGCTTCTATGATATATGCTGTGTCTGGAAACAAAAGAGTCGGCATTGGTTTTGAGGGTGAAACCCCATACAAACTTGAACCTGTTGATGAAATGAAATTCACATACAAGCCATTGTATGATCAGTTCAAGTATGGCCACTCCCATGATATTAGGCACACTTCACATGCTCAAAGCTTTCACATAACACACACTAAGAAGCATGTGACACAACCTAGGAAATATCATGAAACTCACATTAAGAATTATCATGCTGTTCCTCCTATTGCTTACAATGTTAAACCCAAGTTCAATCAGAACTTGAGAAAATCTAACAAGAAAGGACCCAAAAAGATGTGGGTACCTAAGGATAAGATTATTCCTATTGCAGATATCCTTGACTGCAAAAAGGACAAAGCACAACATGTCATGGTACCTGGACTCTGGATGCTCACGACACATGACAGGAAGAAGGTCTATGTTCCAAGACCTGGTGCTTAAGTCTGGAGGAGAAGTCAAGTTCGGAGGAGATCAGAAGGGCAAGATAATTGGCTCTGGAACTATAAAGTCTGGTAACTCTCCTTCCATTTCTAATGTACTTCTTGTAGAAGGATTAACACATAACCTCTTATCTATCAGTCAATTGAGTGACAATGGTTATGATATAATCTTTAATCAAGAGTCTTGCAAGGCTGTAAATCAGAAGGATGACTCAATCCTATTTACAGGCAAGAGGAAGAACAACATTTATAAGACAGATCTGCAAGATCTTATGAGTCAGAAGGTGACTTGTCTTATGTCTGTTTCTGAAGAGCAGTGGGTCTGGCACAGAAGATTAGGTCATGCTAGTTTGAGAAAGATTTCTCAGATTAACAAACTGAATCTTGTCAGAGGACTCCCTAATCTGAAATTCAAATCAGATGCTCTTTGTGAAGCATGTCAGAAGGGCAAGTTCTCCAAACCTGCATTCAAGTCCAAGAATGTTGTTTCTACCTCAAGGCCATTAGAACTCTTGCACATTGATCTGTTTGGCCCAGTCAAAACAGCATCTGTCAGAGGGAAGAAATATGGATTAGTCATCGTAGATGATTATAGCCGCTGGACATGGGTAAAATTCTTGAAACACAAGGATGAGACTCATTCAGTGTTCTTTGATTTCTGCATTCAGATTCAATCTGAAAAAGAGTGTAAAATCATAAAGGTCAGAAGTGATCATGGTGGTGAATTTGAGAACAGATCCTTTGAAGAATTCTTCAAAGAAAATGGTATTGCCCATGATTTCTCTTGTCCTAGAACTCCACAGCAAAATGGGGTTGTAGAACGAAAGAATAGGACTCTGCAAGAAATGGCCAGAACCATGATCAATGAAACCAATATGGCTAAGCATTTCTGGGAAGAAGCAATAAACACTACATGCTATATTCAGAATAGAATCTCTATCAGACCTATTCTAAATAAAACTCCTTATGAATTGTGGAAGAATAGAAAGCCCAACATTTCATATTTCCATCATTTTGGATGTGTATGCTTTATTCTGAACACTAAAGATCATCTTGGTAAGTTTGATTCCAAAGCTCAAAAATGTTTCCTTCTTGGATATTCTGAACGCTCAAAAGGCTACAGAGTATACAATACTGAAACATTGATTGTAGAAGAATCAATCAATATCAGGTTTGATGATAAGCTTGGTTATGAAAAACCAAAGCAGTTTGATAATTTTGCAGATTGTGATATTGATATATCAGAAGTTGTTGAGCCAAGAAGCAACGCATCAGAAGCAGAGCTTCTCAGAAGCAAAGAATCGGAAGATCAAGTATCAGCTTCTCTGGAGAATTTAAGCATTTCTGAAGAACCATCTGTCAGAAGATCATCCAGGCTCATCTCCGGTCATTCAGAGGATGTCATTCTTGGAAAGAAGGATGATCCAATCAGAACAAGAGCATTCCTTAAGAACAATGCAGATTGTCAATTAGGTCTTGTATCTTTGATCGAGCCAACTTCTGTTGATCATGCTCTAGAAGATCCAGACTGGATAATTGCTATGCAAGAAGAACTGAATCAGTTTACAAGGAATGATGTTTGGGATCTTGTTCCTAGACCAGATGGATTCAATATAATCGGTACAAAATGGGTCTTCAGAAACAAGCTCAGTGAGAAAGGTGAAGTGGTAAGAAACAAAGCCAGACTGGTGGCTCAGGGTTATAGTCAGCAAGAAGGGATTGACTATACAGAAACCTTTGCACCAGTGGCCAGGTTAGAATCTATTCGTCTATTAATTTCATTTGCCACTCAACATAACATCACTCTCTATCAGATGGATGTTAAGAGTGCCTTCTTAAATGGTTATATAGATGAAGAAGTTTATGTCCATCAACCTCCTGGTTTTGAAGACTCTATGTCTCCTAATCATGTTTTTAAACTAAAGAAATCATTGTATGGATTGAAACAGGCTCCCAGAGCTTGGTATGAACGCTTAAGTTCTTTCCTTCTGGATAATGGTTTCACTAGAGGAAAAGTGGACACTACTCTCTTTTGTAAAACCTTTAAAAGGGATATTTTAATTTGTCAAATATATGTAGATGATATTATTTTTGGAACATCTAATGCTACACTTGGAAAGGAGTTTGCTGAGTCTATGCAGGCTGAGTTTGAAATGAGCATGATGGGAGAACTCAAGTATTTCCTTGGAATACAAATAAATCAAACATCAGAAGGAACGTATGTTCACCAAACCAAGTATGTGAAGGAACTTCTGAAGAAGTTTAATCTTCTAGACTGCAAAGAAGCCAAAACTCCTATGCATCCAACATGCATCCTAGGTAAGGATGAGGTAAGTAAGAAGGTAGATCAGAAGTTATACAGAGGTATGATTGGATCTCTTCTATATCTGACTGCTTCTAGACCTGACATTCTGTTCAGTGTTTGTTTGTGTGCTAGATTCCAATCAGATCCTAGAGAATCTCATTTAACTGCTGTTAAGAGAATTCTAAGGTATCTGAAAGGTACTACTAATGTTGGCTTAGTTTACAGAAAATCTAAAGAATACAACTTAGTAGGATTCTGCGATGCTGACTATGCTGGAGACAGAATTGAAAGAAAAAGTACTTCAGGAAGTTGCCAATTTCTTGGAAGTCATTTGATCTCTTGGTATAGCAAGAAGCAAGCAACTATTGCTCTATCAACAACAGAAGCAGAATATGTCGCTGCTGCTGGTTGTAGTACACAGATGCTCTGGATGAAGAGTCAGCTAGAAGATTATCAGATATTTGAGAGTAACATTCCTATATTCTGTGATAATACTTCTGCTATATGTTTATCTAAGAATCCCATTCTTCATTCAAAAGCTAAACATATTGAGATTAAACATCATTTCATAAGGGACTATGTTCAGAAGGGCGTTATATCTTTAAACTTTGTTGATACAGACCATCAATGGGCTGATATCTTTACAAAACCCCTGGCTGAAGATAGGTTTAAGTTCATTCTGAAGAACATCAGTATGGATTTATGCCCAGAATGAGAAGATGAGAAGTTCTCTTGTATGAGTATCTTCTGAAATGAAAATGGACTATTTTTTAATCAGAAGTTCTGATTGAAATCTTTTAGAAATTATGATTCGGTTATTACTAACGTTTCATTGTCTAAGTTGATTCAGAACCTCTTTTAAAGCAAAACAGCTGTAACGTTTTATCTCGGGATGGTAAACCTGTCGTTACTATTCATGGATAAGTGCGCGTGCAGTTGAAGGGACGCCGACCATAGGTAACTGTGCTAGTCACCTCATTCGTCTTTATTATCTCTCCTCACGTCACGTAACATTAAATGCTTTTCATCATTTACTCTCTTTCAGTTTTTCTTTATATTCTTCAAACACTTCTCCTTCCCTCTCATATTTTCTCTATTCACTCTATCCTTTTGCATTCATATCAAACCTTAGCTGTTCATTATCTGCAAATCCATCATGAACTCTTCATCAAGCCCAGGAAACCATGGAAAAGATCAAAACAACAAAAGAAAAGCTGTTGAAACATCTCCTTCCAAACCCAAAAAGATAAAAATCACCTATGATCCTCTCAAGGTGAATCCATTCGAAGCAATGTTATCTGGAAACTATTCTAGACGTGTGTTTCAACCTCCTGGTGAAAGCCCTCCATCATCTCCATCTTCTTCCTCATCTTGTTTCCTTCTAGACTCAACTTCCTCTTCATCTAACCTTTCCTCTCCCTCAACCCATTCCGAAGAAATCTCTTCATCTTCACCTGCTGAGAATGTTGTCTCTGATAAAGATCGTGGAAGATCTGCATCAGAACCAAGTCTCCCTGACCCCTCGCCTGGAAGTCCAAGAAGCAGTCAATGAGGCGTTTCACTCCTTCATGGCATGCTGGCACTGACTTTGTCTTAGCTAGGGTCTTAGGATTTGGTCTTAGTAGTTTTACTTTCCTTGTTGCATCTGCTTGTTAAAAATCTTCTCATGTAATATCTTTTGATTATCAATGAAAAGTTTCTTTGTTTTTACATTCCAGTGATTTTATTTGTCTCTTGCTTTGCATCTGAATCTTTTGAAATATTCTTTTTGATGTTATGACAAAAAGGGGGAGAAGATAAATGATAAATGATTTGATTAAATCTATCAGTTGCTGGGTAAAGCTCCCACACATTCACTAACAAGAACTGCAAGTTCTATATGGTTTAAGTGTTTTGCAGGTATAAAGAAGTGAAGAGAATCTTCAAAGCAAACACAAGAAGCAAAACCATGGAAACTGAAGCAAGCCGAGTGCTGTCAAGCTTCAGAAATCAGAAGCTGTGAAGGTTCTAAAGGTCCAGAAAACTCAAGTTCTGAAGCTGTCCTAAATGGAAGCAGAAATCAGAAGCTGTGAATGTTCAGAAGATCAAAGAAATTCAAGTTCTGAAGCTGTCCTAGATGGAAGCAGAAGTCAGAAGCTGTGAATGTTCAGAAGATCAAAGAAATTCAAGTTCTGAAGCTGTCCTAGATGGAAGCAGGAATCAGAAGCTGTGAGTGTTCTAGGGATCTAAAGAAATTCTAGTTCTGAAGCTGTCCAATGGAAGCAGAAGTCAGAAGCTAGGAATTCTCTAAAGTCAGAAGCTATGAATTCTCTGAAGACAGAAGCTTATATGATCGTCTCTACCGAAATAATCAGGGAAGTCTTTTATTAAAGTTCTTCGAGTATTTATTTCAGGGGGAGATTATTTATCTCAGGGGGAGATTGTTAATCTCAGGGGGAGACATATTCATATGCTTATGCTATAGCTGTGTAATTTGTCTTTTGCCGTCTGTTCTTTCTGATCGCAAATTCATATCATTTATATATGTTTTTGTCATCATCAAAAAGGGGGAGATTGTTAGAACAAGATTTGTTCTGATCAATTATCTTAGTTTTGATGATAACAATAATATGAATTTTGCTTAAGATAATATGGTACTCTAATCCAATGCAATTTCCTTTTCAGGAAATATTTAAAGAGTACGCATAATTCAGCGCTCAGAAGCTTTGTCTCAAGGGTTCAGCATGCAACATCAGAACATGGTCTGGCAAGACATCAGAAGATGGTCGAAGCAGAATCAGAACATGGGTCTATGAAAGCATCAGAAGAACAAGAGAACAGAAGCACTGAAGTTCTGATGGTATCACGCTCAGAAGCACTTCAAGGTCAGAAGATCAGAAGATGCTTTGCACCAAGCTGTTTGACTCTGATGATATTCAAACGATTGTATTCACAAACATCAGATCAGAAGGAAGTACAAGTGGCAAGCTACGCTGACTGACAAAAGGAACGTTAAAAGCTATTCTAGGCTACGTCAGTAGACACAGCGTGAACAAGGCTCGAGGTAGTTGACAAAAGCGTATAACATTAAATGCGATGCTGTACGGAACACGCAAAGCATTAAATGCACTCAACGGTCATCTGCTCCAACGCCTATAAATATGAAGTTCTGATGAGAAGCAAGGTTAACGATTCTGCACCAAAACAACTCAAATTAACTTGCTGAAACGCTGTTCAAATTCAAAGCTCAGAATCTTCATCTTCATCAAAGCTCACTACATTGCTGTTGTAATATATTAGTGAGATTAAGCTTAAACGTTAAGAGAAATATCACAGTTTGTGATTATAGCTTTTAAGAAGCATTTGTAATACTCTTAGAATTACATTAAGTTGTAAGGAACTAGAGTGATCGTGTGGATCAGAATACTCTAGGAAGTCTTAGAGGTTATCTAAGCAGGTTGTAACTAGAGTGATCGTGTGGATCAGTATACTCTAGAAAAGTCTTAGAGGGTATCTAAGCAGTTGTTCCTGGAGTGATCAGTGTGTGATCAGAAGACTCTGGAAGACTTAGTTGCTGACTAAGTGGAGAACCATTGTAATCCGTGCGATTAGTGGATTAAATCCTCAGTTGAGGTAAATCATCTCTGCGGGGGTGGACTGGAGTAGTTTAGTTAACAACGAACCAGGATAAAAATAACTGTGCAATTTATTTTTATCTGTCAAGTTTTTAAAGCCACACTTATTCAAACCCCCCCCCCCTTTCTAAGTGTTTTTCTATCCTTCAACAAGTTCTACATTGCCTTCTATGTTATGTATATACGCCCTTCGTACACTTGCCTCTTGGGTCGTCCTTGGATTCACGCTGCTGGAGCTGTGACATCTACTCTCCACCAGTGTTTGAAATTTGTTGTGAATGACAAGATTGTTGTGATCACTGGTGAAGAGGATCTGATAGTCAATAACCTGGCAACATACCGTTATGTGGAAGTGAAGGGAGAGATACAAGAGACACCCTTTCAAGCCTTAGAGATTGTGTCGGTTGACAAACTCCCTGTGGTCGAAAATAAGAGGGAACCTGGAGCGCCCCTCTCATCCTTGAATGATGCTAAGGCTTTCTTAGAAGCTGGTGTTCCCCATGGTGCCTGGGGCAAGCTGATTGATGTCTATGAGAAGCGAGACAAGTATGGGCTTGGATACCAGCCATCCTCTTCTACTCAGCTCAGCATAACCCTCGGAAAGAAGGTGATCCCCCCGATTTCTCAAGTGTTCGTCAGTGCCAGTACTAGTTCTGGAAGTCAGGTTCTCGCCGTGGATGATGATGATGAAGAAGATCTCTCCAGATTCATTTGCCATGCTGTACCTGGACAGGAACTCAACAACTGGACCATATTGGACATCCCCAGAGTCACTTTTATGGAGATGTAATTTTCTTGTTTTGATAAATCATGTGCTTCGCCCCAAGCATTTTGATCACTTGTGTAAAGAAGGGCCCCCCATGTGTTTCAATTTGTTTAATATTGAATGAAAATCATATTTTCGCATGCAATTACGGTTCCATTTCTTTCATTTTTACTTTAAAAACCTTTTCAAAAATGGCAAAGCTTTTCTTTTTTCTTTTCCTTTATATGTTGCATTCTAAGACATAAATCATCCATCGTGCAGATCCGGCTCGGATTCCATCAAAAATGATAATGTTACAATTCCACGTCTTGATATCCTTGAGAATCCGATTGACCAAGCTGATGAAGATAGTGGGGAAGATTGTGAAGTCCCTGAGGAATTGGCAAGACTTTTGAGACAAGAAGAGAAATCTATTCAGCCACATCAAAAAGCCATAGAAATCATCAACCTCGGTATAGAAGTAGCAAAGAGAGAAGTCAAGATAGGGGCCGCTTTGCAAAGTGATGTAAAGAGAAGGTTGATTGAGCTGCTTCGAGAGTATGTTGACATCTTCGCCTGGTCATACGAAGACATGCCTGGTTTAGACACGGATATAGTTATGCACAGGTTACCGCTCAAACCAGAATGTACGCCTGTAAAGCAGAAACCACGAAGGACTCGACCTGATATGGCTTTGAAAATCAAGGAGGAAGTTGAAAAACAGTTGAAGGCTGGTTTCTTATCTGTGTGTGAATATCCTCCTTGGATTGCAAACATCGTACTTGTTCCTAAGAAGGACGGAAAGGTACGCATGTGTGTAGACTACCGAGATTTGAATAGGGCAAGTCCGAAGGATGATTTTCCTCTACCTCACATTGATGTGTTGGTCGACAATACTGCTCAGTATTCGGTATTCTCATTCATGGATGGTTTTTCTGGCTATAATCAAATAAAGATGGCTCCTGAAGATATGACCAAGACCAGTTTTACGACTCCGTGGGGTACGTATTGTTATAAGGTGATGCCTTTTGGTCTTAAGAATGCTGGTGCAACATATCAACGTGCGATGGTGACCCTTTTCCATGATATGATCCATAAGGAGATTGAAGTATACGTTGATGATATGATTGCAAAATCCCAAACTGAGGAGGAACACTTGGTATATCTTGAGAAATTGTTTGCTCGTCTGGGAAATTCAAGTTGAGGCTTAATCCAAACAAGTGCACTTTTGGAGTGCGATCTGGAAAATTACTTGGATTCATCGTGAGCCAACGAGGGATTGAGGTCGACCCTGATAAAATAAGAGCAATACAGAATATGCCAGCACCGAAGAATGAAAAAGAAGTTCGAGGGTTCCTTGGGAGATTGAATTATATAGCCAGGTTCATTTCTCATCTCACTGACACCTGTGAACCCATCTTTAAGTTGCTGCGCAAGAATCAAGATATCCGTTGGGATGATCATTGTCAAGAAGCCTTCGAAAAGATCAAACAGTATCTCCAAAAGCCACCAATCCTCATGCCTCCAGTTCCTGGGAGGCCGCTTCTTATGTACTTAACTGTGCTTGAAGGATCTATGGGGTGTGTGTTAGGCCAGCATGACGAGTCTGGTCGAAAAGAGTGCGCCATTTATTACCTGAGCAAAAAGTTTACCGATTGTGAATCCCGTTACTCACTACTCGAGAAAACTTGCTGTGCTTTGGTATGGGCTGCTCGCCGACTAAGGCAGTATATGTTGACTCACACCACTCTATTGATCTCCAAAATGGACCCGATAAAGTACATCTTCGAAAAACCGGCCCTTACAGGAAGACTAGCCCGGTGGCAAATGCTTTTATCAGAATACGACATCCAGTATGTCACACAGAAGGCCATCAAAGGAAGTGTCCTTGCAGATCGTCTTGCTCATCAGCCATTAGAAGAGTATCAGTCAATGAAGTTTGACTTTCCTGATGAAGATATCATGAAACTGGATGATAATGAAGGACCCGAACCAGGAGAGCGATGGACTCTCACGTTCGATGGTGCATCAAATGCTATGGGCCATGGTATTGGGGCAGTTTTGACTTCTCCTCGTCAAACTCACATCCCTTTCACAGCTAGAATATGTTTTGATTGCACGAACAATGTCGCAGAGTACGAAGCTTGCATAATGGGCCTCGAAGCAGCCATTGATATGAGGATCAAGATCCTTGAGGTTTATGGGGATTCTGCCTTGGTCATACATCAAGTAAGAGGTGATTGGGAAACACGACACCCCAATTTAGTTCCTTATAGGGACTATATATTGGAGTTGTTGCCCGCTTTCGAGGAAATCACTTTCGATCACATCCCACGAGAGGAAAATCAGTTGGCAGATGCTTTGGCTACTTTGGCAGCTATGTTCAGAGTTAGCTCCCCTAAAGAAGTGCCAGACATAAGGATCCTCCGTTACAAAGAGCCTGCACATGTATTCCCTGCTCATTGTCTCACTACTGAAGATGTGTATGACGAAAAGCCATGGTATTATGACATCAAAAGGTATGTTGAGAAGCAAGAGTACCCCGAAGATGCTACAATTAGGGATAAGCGAACGCTTCAAAGGTTAGCATCCAAATTCTTCTTGTCAGGAGACGTCCTGTACAAAAGAAACTATGATTCAGTTTTGCTCAGATGCGTGGATAGACACGAAGCAGAATTGATCATGCGGGAAATTCATGAAGGATCTTTTGGAACTCATTCTAGTGGGCACTCTATGGCCAAAAAGATCTTGCGAGCAGGATATTATTAGATGACGATTGAAAGTGATTGTTATGTGTATGTGAAGAAATGTCACAAATGCCAAGTGTATGCTGACAGAATTCACGTTCCTCCAACTCCTCTGAATGTTCTGACATCGCCTTGGCCCTTTGCTATATGGGGCATAGACATGATTGGACGAATTGAGCCACAAGCTTCAAATGGGCACAGATTCATTCTTGTTGCTATCGACTACTTCACCAAATGGGTTGAAGCTGCTTCTTACAAGAACGTAACCAAGCAAGTCGTCACTCGCTTTATCAAGAAAGAAATCATATGCCGATATGGAATCCCAAACAAGATCATCACTAATAATGGGTCGAATCTTAATAACAAGATGATGGCAGAGTTGTGCGAAGAGTTCAAGATTGAACATCACAATTCATCACCCTATCGGCCGAAGATGAATGGCGCAGTCGAAGCTGCTAACAAGAACATAAAGAAGATCGTCCAGAAAATGGTTAGAACGTACAAAGACTGGCATGAGATGTTACCGTTTGCTTTGCATGGCTATAGAACTTCAGTTCGTACTTCAACTGGGGCAACTCCCTTCTCTCTTGTCTACGGTATGGAGGCTGTACTTCCCGTCGAAGTGGAAATTCCTTCGTTGAGGGTCTTGATGGATGCCAAACTTGATGAAACAGAATGGGTTCAGACGAGGCTTGACCATCTCAATCTAATTGAGGAAAAACGCTTATCCGCCATTTGCCATGGTCAGTTGTACCAAAAGAGGATTAAGAAAGCATATGATAAGAAAATTCGGCCTCGAGAATTCCACACAAGTGACCTGGTCGTGAGGAAGATCTTGCCAATTCACACCGATCCAAGGGGCAAATGGACTCCCAAATATGAGGGACCATACATTGTGAAGAAAGCCTTCTCAGGTGGTGCTTTAATCCTGACAAAGATGGATGGGGAAGACGTTCCGCTTCCAGTCAATTCAGAATCAGTCAAAAAATACTACGCATAAGAGACCCGCTAGGTCGACGTACCTAGGCAAAAATAAGGGCATACCGGCAAACCAAAAGGGTTTGGGCAAAAATTAGGGATAAAACAAAAGAGAATAACCCGCTAAGTCGAAAACCCGAAAGGGCGACTTAGGCAAAAAGGGGTATCCCGCTGGATTGAAAACCCGAAAGGGCGATCAAGGCAAAAGTTATGGATCAAAAGCGAGAGGCTGCAGTCTGAATATCCTTCACAAAGACCACTATACGCCCTTGGCAAAACGGACAGATCGATCCAACCATTACGCTTCGGAAGCAAAGCATTGAGAGGATCAAGGATATGGGAACTGTAGCAATACCAGTTTTAATGGAAATTCGAGCATTTCTCTTTGCCATTTTGCCTTTTGCATTTTATTTTCTTTTTCGCAACTACCTCATTTAGGAGTTGCTTCCTTGTACAGAAGCCTATTCATAGGCATTCCATCAATAAAATGATCTTTTGATAAAAAGCTTTCCGTCTTGCTTTTCATTTTTCGCATGCGAGGTGTGATTTAATTTGTTATTAAACATTGCATTGAAAACATGGGGGAATAATAATCACAAATCAAAACGAAACATGATGTTACACAAACATAAAAGTGCTCTAAAGGGCACCATTTGCATCCAAACGTTGTTTTCTGTGCAGGTTGCAGGTTCTAGCCGTCATCTTGGCTTATGACATGTCACAAAGGTCGTCATCATCCCGCTTGAAAGTTCAAGAGTATAATTCATCAGTACTAGTAAGCATGGGGCACCTGAAGAGGTCCATGTCCCTCTTCCATATGGCAGACGAATAATGGTCTCTCAAAACTCATGATTCCCCAAGCAGTATAGGATGTAAGGAAAGTCGGGCGAAGTCACTTCCTCCCCAGCAAAGCTATGTTCTAATCCTCAACACAGTTACCAATAATCTTTGGTACGGTAAGGTCCCAACGCCCACTCACAATGGCGTCTCAAGAGAATAAACAACGAACCCCAATGATCCCGCTCCACTATCTCATCAATGCCTTTATTTGGCACTCTGCATATAGTGTTCACTGCATATAACATTGCATCCTCAAAAGCGTAGCATATCCATTACAGTGGATCATTACGCCATAAACCCAAACATGCATACGAAGCATAAGCCAGATAATGTGAGTCAGTGTTGAATAAAACAATGACACATCCCTACAGAAGTTGTCAACTTTACAAACTCCACTTGATATCTGCTGTAGTGCCACAAACACTTTTAAGCTTCGGTGCCGATACGAGGTATCCTCAATCCTCGACAAGTGTCTGACACAATGACTCTCTGCTTGTATCTTCTTTTGTTGTCGAGTCGATGTTGAGTCGTAGATCGCACGAGATCTATTTCCTTTCAGCCTCGAAGATCGTACAAGATCTTCTCCCGATGTTGAGTCATAGATCGCACGAGGTCTATTCCCTTTTCGTCTCGAAGATCATACGAGATCTTCTCCCTATGTTGAGTCATAGATCGGACGAGATCCTCTCCTATTGTCGAGTCGATGTTGAGTCGTAGATCGCACGAGATCTATTTCCTTTCAGCCTCGAAGATCGTACGAGATCTTCTCCCGATGTTGAGTCATAGATCGCACGAGGTCTATTCCCTTTTTTTCTCGAAGATCGTACGAGATCTTCTCCCTATGTTGAGTCGTAGATCGCACGAGATCTATTTCCTTTCAGTCTCGAAGATCGTACGAGATCTTCTCCCGATGTTGAGTCATAGATCGCACGAGATCTATTCCCTTTTTGTCTCGAAGATCGTACGAGATCTTCTCCCTATGTCGAGTCATAGATCGCACGAGATCTTTTCCTTTCTGTCCTGAAGATCGTACGAGATCTTCTCCTGTTGTCGAGTCGATGTTGAATCGTAGATCGCACGAGATCTATTTCCTTTCAGTCTCAAAGATCGTACGAGATCTTCTCCCGATGTTGAGTCGTAGATCGCGCGAGGTCTATTCCCTTTTTGTCCTGAAGATCGTACGAGATTTTCTCCCGATGTTGAGTCGTAGATCGCACGAGATCTATTCCTTTCAGTCATCGTCTCATATGACCATTCTCTTCGGAAACCTTGTATTGGCACCGTTACCACGTTACAAGCTATCACCATTCAAATCCATCACTCACTGTAAATATCTCCATCAGAAAAACAAAAATTCTCTTTCCCCAGCAGATATCAAAACAAAAATAAAAATAAGGATAACACTCACACCATCCTTTCAGGACAAATTTTTGGTCTTGGTATTTAATCTTCTTCTACCTCGAGTGTTCGAAAGGCTAACGCCAATCTCACCTTCAGGTTTAAGACGATTAAATAAGGGCAGCTGTCATACCCCAAATTTGTCCTACCCCTTTACTCCTAACTGGCTTAGGCTTTGCATTCATGTACATACATCACTTAGGTCATAATCCATACTTATGCATGCATATCATTGGTGTCAATCAAAGACTAGCAAGAAAGAACTCTTATGGCAAGGAATGTCCTACCCAAAGGTGAGGATCTAAGGTGTGATTATGTGGCTTTGTTTTCATTGAAGTCTTCCTGGATTAGGGTTCTTCTCAACTCAAGGCATTAGGGGAGTGTACAAGCTTGTAATTCATTTGGTTGTTCCTAATCAGGGCTTCCTTGACCAAAGTCAACCAGTTGACTTTCCGGTCAACATTTAATCAGGAATGGATTTTATGAGTGAGAAGCTTTCAGGTTGACTATGTGGGTGTATCCATTTGACTGGATTTGACTGGAGGAGATTTAATCAGAATTTCATCAATAATCAGAAAAAATCAGAATAGTTGACCTTTGGGTCAAAATCAGAAGAATTATTCAAATATTGACTTTTGGTGGAAAATCAGTCAAGAAAAGTCAAAGAATGGATAAAATCAGGAGTTTGACAAAAGGTTGCCAAAAATAGGAAAATGACAAAAAAGGAAAGTTTCAACACTTAGAAATTTTTTGAAGGTTTTAAATCTTGATGAGCAGTCTACTTCAGCCCTGATTTACACGTGGCAAATGGCATTTTCTGGAGAAATTTCCAACACCAAAGTTGTTCCTCTCATGGAGGAGAACAACTTTGTAGTTGGACACTTTTTCATTTGAAGCTTGTATGAAGAGATAAAGTGGTTTGAAGTTACTGAAAATCCATTCAACCTAAGTCATAATCCTAGTCACAAGCCAGGTCATGACCAAGCATTTCGTCAAGCACATGGCATGCCAAATCTCAAGTCAATTTCAGAGCTCTACAAAAATGCCATGGAAGCAAACTTGGTATCATTGTAATCCTTGCCATGTCTTCTTTCCAACAAGCCAAGAGTTGAGTCAATTGAACAAATATTGAATGAATTGCAAGCTTTTAAAGTTGTGCCCTCACACTGACTAAGTCCAGCATCCGGCCAAGGCAGAAAACCAAGTCATGCGCGTGCATATCATCAAACACATGGTGGACCAAATTCATGTCTATTTTTCTTCCTCCACAAATTTCCATATTGAACAAGCTTGATCCTAAAGCGCTCTTTGCCATGTTCCCTATCCATTGAATCCAATGTCATTAATTTTGGACACATATTGAGCTAGTAAGAGGCATCCAAAGTCATGCTCCTGGAAAGTGTGTATTGGCAAAGGCATCAGTACAAACTCCCAGGTCACGCGCACAAGCCACATGCAGCAACAACCCACCATGTTCCAGCTCACTTTTCTACATTTCCAAGCATCATCTCAAGAAACCTTCAACTTCAAATTTAAACTATGCAATGGTCTCTCTAAATTGGCTCCAAGTTTGAGTAAGATGGTGAGCTATAGCCATAGTTTTACATGATTAAAGATGGTGTCTTGGGATGGTGTTGCATGAAGAAATTACTAACAAGTCATTATCATTCATTGCTACAAAGGCCCATGCAGAACCTGAGATTAAAAAAGCTCATTGAAACCATGCTACAAATGACCACCCTTGTTCACTAAGTCTTGAAAAAAGTCCCACTTCTCTCATTCATCAAAGAGGAAGTTCATACACTCCCTATATAAAGTTGCCGCCACTCACTCACATTCGAACTCTCTTCTTTCCCAGCTTCACACTATCACACTCTCATCAGTCTCACTTCCCTCTCCCTCATCCACTTGCCAGCCACCCCTAACCACCATGGTAACCGACTCCGGCCACCCTAACAAACTCTAACAAATTTCTCCGGCCACCGTAACTGCCTCCAACCACCATTCTCTTCACGCAACCTTCAACTTCATCATCAGTCATCATCACCACGGTTCTGAACCGCCACCACCATCGTCAAACTTCATCACTCTTCATCGTCATCTCTGATTTCATCAATCAACAACTGCCATAACTCTCTTCCATCATCGATCTTCATCACGCCTTGGTCAGCATCACCACGCACGTTGAGGATGTAGCATCGCAGCGCCGTCATCAGCATCAAGGAGTTCGCCTCGTAGAGTATTTCGCTAACTCTCAGTTCAAGACTCAACAGGTAAATCTCATGAACTTCTCAGCATCACATGTATCCACGTTTGCATTGCATCTTTGTGCCTTTGTATTCTTGATGTTTGAATTCAGCTTGCTTAAAGTGACTGCCATTGGAGTGTGTAAACCTTATATTAGAGTTCTATGAATGTTGCCAATCTCTTTGATATGCTCAGATTTTGTTTTGGTGAATTTGTTAAAAGTCAGGGTTCTATGTTTCGTTTCGATTAGCATATTAGAAGAAGAATTAGATGAAACGAAGTACAGATCCAAACTCAGTGATGAATTCTGATTCGAACGATGCCGGTCCTTTAAATTCCTGGAAATTTTGGTCTAATTCCGGTAGGGTTTTCGCCGGAGAAGATGACCGGAGGTCATCTCCGGCCGCCAGCTGGATTTTCTTGATTTTTTGCTTATGGCAGACGCGTGGCATCCATGCGCTGGCTTCCTTCCCATATTATTTGCTTTTCCGTCTTATTATAATCATTGGCAAACGATGTGTGTAATTCTGATTGGCTGGAAATCCATTTTGTCTTTTAGCAACTTAAGTTGCATGCTGACCAATTGATAAAGTTCATAAAAGACCACATGATAAAAAATAAATGCACATGCTGAGTGGACAATCTGAGACATAAAATGGAAATAATGAAAAGTGGGAATAGAATGGAATTGGCTTGTGACGTTGGGCTTCACTATCCTGGGCCTTGTTACGTTTCCGAACCACACCCCTGGATGACTAATGCACCACCTGTTGGGGAACCTGGGCCCAAACGCCTTTGCTATTCCCACACCCCCTGTTCTGGGCCCAGCCTTGCATATAACCTTTTGTTAGTCCATATTAACATTTCTGTTACACCCCCACCTGTGCAGATTAGAATTTCACTCTATTTTTGTTTTGCTTTTATTTTTTTTAGCTCATAACTCCAATTTTAAATCACATAAAATGCATAAAATCGATGACTAAACTTTAGACTCACTTCACAAATAATTCTTCCTTTAATTGATTAAAAACATGATAAAACCATTGATATTTTTGTTAGATTTTTAGATAATCTTTGACAAAAAACTCATAAAAAAAAATAGTAGATCTTTTAGGTTAATTTTGACATTTGAGTTCTTTTATAAAAACCCATAAAAATAGTAGTTTTTTTAGTTTCATTTTTGTACTAATGCTTGAATCGTTTTGTACTATTTCATGGTCATTTTTGTATGATGCTTGTGTGATTTAATTGCTCTTATTCTTGGCCTTATTTTAGGCCTACTTTTGTTAGTACCTTTTATTGCTCCTTTTAGAATTTATCCCATGTTAACATTAGGATTTAGACTTGTATAGACAACTTAGACTAGAATTTAGGATTAGTTCCCTTTTGCATTCTTTTTCCTTTTCAACCTTTAAAATACTTAATAAAAGGAAGATGCGAATCACATTAAGAAAGTGATAGAGAAATGAGTGGGATTCATTCCCTAATCTATTTCTCAATCGCTTAGTGGCATAGAAACGAGTGGGATTCATTCCCTAATCTGTTTCTCGGTCACTACTTAATGGGAGAGAAATGAGTGGGATTCATTCCCTAATCTTTTTCTCAAACATTAATTAATGGGAGAGAAATGAGTGGGATTCATTCCCTAATCTATTTCTCGAGCATTACATAATGGGATGGAAGTGAGTGGGATTCATTCCCTAATTTGCTTCTCGATCATTATACATTTTATGTGATTCGAATCGCAAAGTAAACTCCCTAAAAAATACACAACCAAAAACACTTAAAACACCTAATAAAGGTTCAAAATTCAAAACAAAGTAGAGCAAGTGGTGAGTGGCCCGGTATTGGGAACTGTTCATCACTCATCTATGTTAAAAGACACAAACCAATCATTTCTTTTTCTTTTGCCTCGTTGGCACCTAAGGGCATTGTTATCTCCGCTCTATTGCATCCTAGGCTGTCCCCCTTATGCAAGAGCGCGAGCGTTAACTCCGCCCAACTAAAAAACACAAAAACAAACAGAAAATCGTGAGCCGAGCTACGGTAACTCTGATTCCTGAAAAGGATACGTAGGCAGCGGGGTAGGGCCCGTGCGAGTACAATTCTTTATTTTCCCTACATTTTGCATTCATTCGCATTTAGACATAGACATAGTTTTACACCCTTTAGATAGAAACAAGCATAGGTGGATACCATCGAGTACAATGGGCGTGAGGGGTGCTAGCACCTTCCCCTCGCGTAACCGACTCCCGTTCCTAGATTCTCTGGTCGCAAGACCCTGTTCCTTCCTTTGTTAGGTTTTCTGATATTCCTTTCCCTTATGGGATAAATATATTGGTGGCGACTCCGTTCATTTTTTCGCGAGCGTGCGACAAAGGCAAGAGTGGTGAATTCAGAATTGACGAGAATGGTATACTGAGGTTTGGAGACAGAGTTTGTGTTCCTGATGTTGCTGAACTTTGAAGAAATATTTTAGAAGAAGGACACCGTAGTGGATTAAGTATTCATCCTGGTGCTACCAAGATGTATCATGATTTGAGAAAGCTATTTTGGTGGCCTGGAATGAAGAAAGAAATTGCTGAGTTTGTGTATTCTTGTTTGACTTGTCAGAAGTCAAAGGTTGAACACCAGAAGCCATCTGGATTTATGCAACCGATGTTTATTCCTGAGTGGAAATGGGATAGCATATCGATGGATTTTGTTTCGGGTTTGCCGAGAACTGTTAAGAATTGTGAAGCTATTTGGGTTGTGGTGGACAGGTTGACGAAGTCTGCACATTTCATACCAGTGAGGATGGATTATCCGATGGAAAAGCTGGCTCAATTGTATATTGATAAGATAGTTAGTCTACATGGTATTCCTTCGAGTATCGTGTCAGACAGAGATCCGAGATTTACGTCTAAGTTCTGGGAAGGTTTGCAGAAGGCTTTGGGTACTAAGCTGAGATTGAGTTCTGCTTATCATCCGCAGACAGATGGACAGACCGAGAGGACGATTCAGTCGTTAGAATATTTGTTACGTGCTAGTGTGCTAGAAAAAGGAGGTGCTTGGGATAGTTATCTGCCTTTGATTGAATTTACCTACAACAACAGTTTTCATTCGAGTATCGGTATGGCTCCGTTTGAGGCTTTGTATGGTAGGAGGTGTAGGACGCCGTTGTGTTGGTACGAATCTGGTGAGAGTGCTGTGATTGGTCCGGAAATTGTACAAGAGACCACAGAGAAGATTAAGATGATTCAAGAGAAGATGAAAGCTTCTCAGAGTCGTCAGAAGAGTTATCATGACAAGAGGAGGAAAACACTTGAGTTTCAAGAGGGAGACCATGTGTTTATGAGAGTTACTCCTATGACGGGTATTGGTCGAGCTTTGAAGTCAAAGAAGTTGACTCCGCGATTTATTGGACCATTCCAAATTTCGGAAAGAGTGGGAGAAGTGGCATATCGTATTGCGTTACCGCCGATGCTTGCCAACTTGCATGATGTATTCCATGTGTCGCAACTGAGGAAATACATTTCAGATCCATCCCACGTGATCCAAGTGGATGATGTGCAGGTTAAAGACAAATTAACGGTTGAAACGTTGCCTGTGAGGATTGAAGATAGAAGACTGAAGCAATTGCGTGGTAAGGAAATAGCTTTAGTCAGAGTAGCTTGGGGAGGACCGGCTGAAGGAAATGTTACCTGGGAGCTAGAGAGCCAGATGAAGGATTCTTATCCAGAGCTCTTTACCTTAGGTATGTTTTCGAGGACGAAAACTCTTTTAGTGGGGGAGAGTTGTAACACCCGTATAATTTTAATTTTAATTTAATTTGAATATTAGATTAATAATTATTATTATTATGGATTTTATGAAAATAATGGAAAAATGATGGTTGATGGCATTTGGACCATGTGTGAGATTAGTAAGAAGAGGGGGTGTGGTGTAGTAAAGCCCTTACTAATTTAATATTATTTTTCATAAAATAATTAGAATTGGGGAAGGAAAGAACAGAACGTGAAAAGAGAAAAGTTGGAACACGAAGAACGTAGAAGAGGAACAAAGAGGAAGAGACCAAAGAGAAAGAATTTGGCTAAGGTAAGGGGGGACTCTTCCAATTATCATCTCTTATTGTGATTATAGACGATTGGTGCATGATAGCTGTGTTGTTGATTCAATTTGATTTGTATGTCAGAGTTAGGTTTTTGAGTCCTAAGAATTGGTTTAGATTTTGGAGTTTTGATGTATGAATTGATGTAGGATGATAGATTAATCCGTATGAATGAATTCTATGAATAATGGAGTGAAAATTGGACTATTTTAGACTCAAAATCGTGGACTGGTATGAATTGGATGAGTTTGGAATGTATGGAATGTTGTTTTCTGCAGGTTGGGGTTCCTGAAATCGCCGGTTGGCGCCGCGTGCATAGGGTTGGCGCCGCGAACAGGTGGGTAGAATGCCAGGAAGTTGTGATACGCTCAGGTCGCGCCGCGTACCTGTGTTGGCGCCGCGAAGGCGTAACTTTTTCTCGTTTCGTGCCGCGTGCAGATGTTTGCGCCGCGAATAGCTTGGCAGAGAGCCAAGGAATTCTTGGAACGCTCAGTTCGCGCCGCGAACTGATGATGGCGCCGCCTGCTGTTGGTGTTTGAGATATTTTTTAAAAGTTCAAAGATGCATAACTTTTTAACGGTTGGTCCGTTTGATGCGCCGTTTCGAGTTAAACGAACCTTATAGAATAATCTATATGGTGATGATTGATTGGTTTTTAAAATGATGAAAATACATGTATGCTATTCTTATTGAGTATGATGATTGATGCAAATACGTGTATGTTTTGTATATGATGATGATTGATTGTATTGAATGATGTTAATGTATATATGAACATGCTTAGTAATGATGATGATGATGACGAAATGAGTATAGATGATGCTACTCATAGAGTGGAGGTGATGAAAGTATGTTATGTATATGTTTGCATGCATTCATAAGCATTGAAGAGGACTGAATCCTAGATGATGAGAGGATTCAGTGAATGGCAGAATTCCCATTGTGTGGAATTTGTGCTGGCAGGGCCGTATCTGGATGATGATAGATCGGTCTGTGGGTGATTCCCATTGATGATGATTGGTACCACATGCATAGAGTCAGTTGCATTCATTTGCATGGATTGATAACATGACTATATGTATACTCTTATATTGTTGTGATGATATGTGTATGTATGTTGATGGACGATCTGGATATATATGAGTTGGGTGAATAATATAACTGTTAATGTACTGTTATTTATAATGCAATAATATTTGTTAATTGCGAATGAGACTCACCCTTACACTATATTTTTCAGATTGAGGATAGCGGCTTCGACTCGGTGAGGATTAGCTCATGAGTCAATGTGTCGGTTAGCGTCGGGTCATGCTCTGATAGGTGTAACACTGGGGAACGCTGTTTTTTTTAGTTTATGACATTAACTCTATTTTATTTATCTTATTTGAGGATTAAAGCATGGATGAATGTAATGCTAGTTTGATAACATATTCCGCTGTGTAAACATGAGATAGTTGATTTATGAGTTATGTTAGTATGTTTCTTCAGTGAATGCATGACTTGTGACCGATGTGGTTTATTTTCATTTATTAATTGTGACGCCCTTGTGCATGTTACTCTGATTTAATTTGATTAATCGCCGCGGGGTTTAGAAGGGTGTTACAGGTCTTAAGTGAGGAGTTGTAAACGGGGGAGTTTAACTCCGAATTAATTCTGCTTATATTGGATTTCCTCCCTGGCTTGGTAGCCCCCAGAGTAGGTATTGTTGTATACCGAACTGGGTGAACAATTTGCTGTGTTCTTTACTGTTTTTATGCGCTTCTGTTTTAATGTTTTGAAGTGTGTCTTCTCTCTAATTTGTTTAACGTTTGTTTGTAATCACTGGTGTGATTGAGGGGGAGTGAATGGAGATACTCAGGTCTAGGAATAGATTGGAATTATATTGGGTAGGTCTTAAGTGTGGAGTTGTAAACGGGGGAGTTTAACTCCGAATTAATTTTTCTTATATTGGATTCCCTCCCTGGCTTGGTAGCCCCTAGAGTAGGTATTGTTGTAAACCGAATTGGGTGAATAATTGTTGTGTTCTTTACTGTTTTTATGCGCTTCTGTTTAAACGTTTTGTTCTGTGTAATTGTGGATGTCATAACATCCAGTACGACATTGCGTGAGTTACTAGAATTTTCATTTGGCATCAGAGCAGGCACTCTTCCTGTTTACATCTAGGTGAGATCTAGGGACAACAAAATTCTGGTACTATGGAGAAGGAATTGTCAGTGTTTGGGAATAGACCACCCATCCTGGATGGCTCTAACTATGACTACTGGAAACCTCGTATGGTAGCTGTCATAAAGTCTGTGGACAGCAAGGCCTGGAGAGCTGTGGAAAACGGATGGAAACATTCTGAGAAGGTTATGGAAGATGGAACCACTATTCTAATTTCTGAAGCTCAATGGAACAAAACTGAAGAAGAGCTAGCTTTGGGCAATTCCAAGGCACTAAATGCCCTGTTCAATGGAATTGACAAAAACATATTCAGACTTGTGCAGCACTATGATCTAGCCAAAGAAGTTTGGGATGTTCTCAAAACAACTCATGAAGGCACATCCAAGGTGAAGATGTCTAAACTTGAAATGCTTACCACCAACTTTGAAAATCTCAAGACGAAAGAGGATGAAACCATTCATGAGTTCTACATGAATGTCCTTGAGAATGCAAATAACTCAGGAGCCTTAGGAGAAAAAATGTCTGAAGAAAAACTGGCCAGAAAGATCCTCAGATCCTCATGCGTTTCCAGAATTTGCTACGGATTTTCGTAGCAAAGTTGCAGCTGAAGGCGCAGCTATTTCGTAGCTAATATTCCATGCAGGTTCCACGAAGAAGATGAAGTGGTGGCATCACGTGATTGGAGGATTTCAAACCTGGAACGCGCGCGCTTTTTTCTTTGGATGTCTGCAGATCCGGTGCCCTCGCTTCAGGTCTGACTACCATGAGCCCTCTCCTTCCAGCCACAGGATCATTATTCAAGCTCATCCAACGTCTGAAAACGCGCAACTCCACCAAAGACCCTCAGAGCCTCACCTCACTGGATTATACGCTAAGTTTTTTTAATTTTTTTAATTTTCTTTTTAACTTGGTTTAATAATTCTTTGTTTTATTTTATTTTCTTTTTAACTAAAATAAAAATTAAAGTTATTTTTTTTAATGATAACCTTTTTGCTAAAAAATAAAATTTGTTTTAATTAAATTATTTCTTTTTTTATAATTAATAAAATTGAGTTTTAATAATTTAATAAATTAGTTTTTTAAGTAAAATTTAAGATTTGATTTTTAGGTTTAATAATTTGATAATTATTTTTTTTATTTTTATATTTAATTTAATTAAATAATTTGTTTAATTTGAATTTGTTTTTTTTTTTTTGGTTTGAAATTAGTTATTTATTTATTTAATAATTAATTAGGTTAGGATAAAAATAATAATAAGTTTTAAAACTTTAATTTTATTTTGGTTTTTAAATTCTCTTCTTCTCATCCCCCCTACTTCTCGACTTCCCGATTTTATTATTTAATTATTATTATGAAATTGTTTCGAGGTTGTAATAGTAATTAAGATTTTTATTTTCCGCATATTTTATTATGTAACTGTCCCAAAGCCATGTAATAGTTGTAGGTTTATTTTCTGCTTTTATTTTCCGCATTCACCGGTTTTTTGGCTATGTAATCCCCCCTCCCTGAAGCCTTGTAATAGCGTAGGATTTAATTTCCGCACTTTAAATTTTTGTATGATATTAACTGCTATGGTTTGTAATTCTAGGGAGTGCAACCATGAATTGAACATAGAATCACTAATTATAAGATCAATATTCGAATGGAATCACATGATTGTGCCACACACACACCTTCAGGGTAACCCTTCTTATGTTGCCTGTTGCCTTTTAATTGCGATTCTAAAATAGTCAAGTCCCTCGATTCCGAGGATACCTAAAGCAAGTGCTGCCTTAATACATTGAAATCATCATAAGATCTTGTCCCTCGATGTTGCCTCGGAAATAAATATGATTGTCCCATTGCTAAGGTATCCTCGCCTGTTGTCTAAATGACTATTCTATCCTTCCCTAAAGACTACCTACCCTCTATATGGTAGGGACAGTTTTATGGCGAACGATACTTTCTAGATGACCCTTTACATCCAATAAAAGGACTTCCTACCCTCCTATGGTATGGATAGCCCTGAAAAGCTAAAAGAGCAAAAATTTTAAAACTTAGGGTAGTTGCTACTAATTGCTTGCTCTAAGTTCAAAATCTTTTTCCCACTCTTTTCAAAATCAATTTTCAAAAAGGCTACGCTTATTTACAAGCTAAAGTCCTTAAACAAATTCTTTTCCCACACTTCAAAACATTTTTGAAAACAAAGTGAGCTAAGCAATTAAGAGCCCATGGATAACCATGGATATAAAGGACTGGCTGCAAATCTTATAAGCATCAGCCAACAGTGTGATGAAGGATTCTATGTCAGGTTCACTAATGAAGAGTGTATTGTTAATAATGGAGAAAATGAAGAAATCATGAAGGGAGACATATCTAAGAATAATTGTTACCTATGGGAGCCTAAAAATTCCAAGTTTCCTTCTGCTTGTCCTGTGGCCAAAGAAAAAATTAAGGGCAATCATCAAGAAAGAACTATCAAACTAGAGGTTCCCGTTCCTAGAACAAAGAACCAGATGGAAGAAGAGGATGAGTCTGATGATGAGTCTTATATTGAAGAACTCACCGTTAGTGAACTTTCTGCTGGATATTAAGAGATGTGTCTACTAAATGGAGAACTGAGCAAAAGACTGACAGTGTATAAAAATGCTTATGCCCTATTACAAGAAGAAAGAGTAAGTCTCATGATAAACATTGTTGATCTAGAGAAAAAACTGCGAAACACAAGATCAAACAAGAAGACAACAATGGGTAGTACTCAAGACACAAATATCAGCAAGTCAATCATTCCTAACAAGAAGAAGAGAAAGAAGTTCAATCAAGAGCCTCAACATCCGGAAAAACACACACCTGTCTCAGTCAAGAGATGCCATCAATGTGGTAAGATAGGTCACTTGAGGTTCTCATACCCTGAAACTCATACACCTACCAAAAGAAAGATCCCTCAACATGAAAATCTGGCCATGATAAATCCACCTCAGCGGAAGTCATGTGTTGACGCTAAACACTCAAGTTGTGACAACAATGAGGAGGAGGCTACAAAGAAAATAGGAAGCTCTAGAAGAAGGAAACCTAGACAAGATGAGAGTCACAAAAAGGACAAGTGCATTCCTGCTACAAGAAAGAACACGACAATAAAATGGGATGTTGTAGAAGAAGGTGAGACTACTATCTCAGTAGAATATGAAAATGTCAAAACAGATGTCTTAACATCAAACTATGCTGAGAACTCAATTGTGAGCATTAAGACAAATGAAGTCTCTGGAATTGATGAATGCTCATCAGTCAATATCCAAAATGTTCTCCATAGGGAGATTACTATTCGGAACCAAATCCCAAAAGCTGTCAGAAGATCAAGGAAATCATGTACAACTTCCTGTAATGCTCACAACCTTCACCTAACAAAAACATTGATGAATGCCCTTAATGACTTCTAGACTAGAGATATGAAAAGAGAAGTCTATATGTTCAAGGGGAGTACTGTATTAAACTTGGTCCCAAGGAAGCTATCCATTGGTCGTCGATTTCATCTAAGAGAGGAGCCACTAGAAATAGACCAAGCTTCAAGAATCTGGATGGGAAGAGCAAAGGCTTCACAAATCAACCCGAGAACTCAAGAAAGCAAGGAGAGCATGATCCTTCTTATCATAACTGAAGATGTGAATCTGATGATAGGTATGATTCCTACAAAAAATTTAGACTGGTCAAAATTAAGGTGGATACCCCAAGGTGTATTTAATCAGAATGTCAAGAGGGATGTCATAACTATGCCCTGCTACATCATTAGGCATCTCTACATCCAAGATTGTGTGGAGGACAAATAGATTTCAATAAAGAAGTCAACCACTGATCTAGGTGTTGTTAATAAGCTAGATGTGAAAGTTTCCCCAGTTCACAAAAAGATTCTTCAGCAG
Source organism: Vicia villosa (assembly GCF_029867415.1). NCBI lineage: Eukaryota > Viridiplantae > Streptophyta > Magnoliopsida > Fabales > Fabaceae > Vicia > Vicia villosa. The sequence goes on from NC_081185.1 coordinate 46,777,391, forward strand.
CCATCCCTCTACAACAACTCTAGTGTGATCTCAAATTGCTCTTCTTCCACAGAATATGGTTTACAACTCACTCACTTCATTGAGATGTCTCAACAATCTCCGTCCCTCTCGTCCAAAGCAGGGCCTCATCTAACTATGCATACTGAGGTAACTAGTCCTAATAAGATCCTGAATGATGCACAGTTAAAAATGGTGCATATTTTGAAAATTGAGGACTTAACCAAGGAGACTGAAGATGATCCTAAAGATAGTGAAAGAATGTTCCTGACAATATCAATGACATTGACACTGAAGGCTGCAGTGTGTGGTGTCGTTTTTTTACCTCCCCGTTCCAATTGGGAGGACGGTACACCGGACCCTTCACGCGAAATTTGGAAGGAGAGAGGCGCCCTTGTGGGATGAATTTTATTTCAGTTCTTCCTACGATAGCACACAAACTTTTTAATTATCCTACAAGGAGGAAGGGGAAAAAGATCTCATATAAACCCTAGGAGTTTTCTAGGTGTGGAGATTTCACCTAATCAGAAGTTCTGGAGTCTGGGAGGTCGGTTATACATAGGGAAGGTTTTAAGCACCCTCACTACAAGAAAAAAGGAGTTTTATGACACATGAGTTGCGACAGTTTCTTCAGCAGCCATCCCTCTACAACAACTCTAGTGTGATCTCAAATTGCTCCTCTCCCACAGAATTTGGTTTACAACTCACTCACTTCATTGAGATGTCTCAACAATCTCCGTCCCTCTCGTCCAAAGCAGGGCCTCATATAACTATGCATACTGAGGTAACTAGTCCTAATAAGATCCTGAATGATGCATAGTTAAAAATGGTGCATATTTTTAAAATTGAGGACTTAACCAAGGAGACTGAAGATAATCCTAAAGATAGTGACAAGAATGTTCCTGACAATATCAATGACATTGACACTGAAGGCTGCAGTGTGTGGTGTCGTTTTTTTCCCTCCCCGTTCCAATTGGGAGGACGGTACACCAGACCCTTTACGCGAAATTTGGAAGGAGAGAGGCGCCCTTGTGGGATGAATTTTATTTCAGTTCTTCCTACGATAGCACACAAACTTTTTAATTATCCTACAAGGAGGAAGGGGAAAAAGATCTCATATAAACCCTAGAAGTTTTCTAGGTGTGGGGATTTCACCTAATCAGAAGTTCTGGAGTCTGGGAGGTCGGTTATACATAGGGAAGGTTTTAAGCACCCTCACTACAAGAAAAAAGGAGTTTTATGACACATGAGTTGCGACAGTTTCTTCAGCAGCCATCCCTCTACAACAACTCTAGTGTGATCTCAAATTGCTCTTCTCCCACAGAATTTGGTTTACAACTCACTCACTTCATTGAGATGTCTCAACAATCTCCGTCCCTCTCGTCCAAAGCAGGGCCTCATGTAACTATGCATACTGAGGTAACTAGTCCTAATAAGATCCTGAATGATGCATAGTTAAAAATGGTGCATATTTTTAAAATTGAGGACTTAACCAAGGAGACTGAAGATAATCCTAAAGATAGTGACAAGAATGTTCCTGACAATATCAATGACATTGACACTGAAGGCTGCAGTGTGTGGTGTCGTTTTTTTCCCTCCCCGTTCCAATTGGGAGGACGGTACACCGGACCCTTCACGCGAAATTTTGAAGGAGAGAGGCGCCCTTGTGGGATGAATTTTATTTCAGTTCTTCCTACGATAGCACACAAACTTTTTTAATTATCCTACAAGGAGGAAGGGGAAAAAGATCTCATATAAACCCTAGGAGTTTTCTAGCTGTGGGGATTTCACCTAATCAGAAGTTCTGGAGTCTGGGAGGTCGGTTATACATAGGGAATGTTTTAAGCACCCACATATTTGTAGTACTCTATGGGAACCTTCTCTGTGTCTATGTGTTTGTGTTTTCTAATTGATTGGGAAAGTTTCTCCTTTGTGTTAAGAGAGAGAATTGAATTGAATTGAAAGACAGATAAACTGACTGTTTTTGGTTTTTGATTAGCTCGCTGAGATTCCTTGTGAATCTCATGCCTACTTATCCCTAATGGAAGTCAGAGCTTTTTGTAGTTCGGGGAACTAATTAGGGAAATGAATTGATTTTTTTGGGTACCTTGCTTGAAGCTCAAGGTTGAAGCTTTGAATTAAATCTCTTTTTACAGGAAAGAGACATGAACTCATCTTTACAGAGAGGTATTTCTACTATTCCACCACAAACATTTGAAGTGACAGAAAAGCTGGGTTCGTTTCATAAGAGAGGGATCTTACTTGTGTGTGTTAAAGTATGCCAGTCGCGGTCTCTTGAATGAAAGAAAGATTCTCAACCAGTTTAGGGAAATGGAACAAGTCTGGGTGTGTGTTCCTCAGAGCATGCCTTTTAGAATCCTAAATGGGAGAATTTTTGAAATTGAAATGAAAATGTTTGTATTTTTGAATATGGTGAAATAGGAAAAATATCTCTCTATAGAGATAAATCATGTCTATCTACTATATGAAAGATTTGAATTTTTGACTGGCTTGCATGAGGCCCAAGCTTGAGGCTTAAAAGAGTTTTTATTGACTCTGGGAGATGACTCCACTGGGAATTGACTTTGACTGAAGAAATTTGTGTTATGTATGAAGCCCAGAATTGTGGCTGACTCTAGTTGGAAAGTGTTTGTTTTATTTGATTGAAAGATTTATTTAATGTTCTGTATAAAGCCCAGAATTGTGGCTGACTCTACCTATGGAGACATTGTTTTCTGCCTTGTACAAAGCCCAAGGTTGTGGCTGACTGCTGAGGAAACTGAGTTTGGAGACTATTGATGACTCTAAATTATGCCTTGTACAAAGCCCAAGGTTGTGGCTGACTTAGTGAGGAAGGACTCACTGTGGAGACTCTATTATCTGCCTTGTACAAAGCCCAAGGTTGAGGTTACTGAGGGTTACTCTGTTGTGCAGAGATTTGAAGGTTGACCCTACTGGGGAATTTGTTATGTTGAAGGATTGAGACTGACCCAGGGTTGACTCTACCGGGGAGTTTTGAAGGTTTGAATGAAGGATGATAGAGGCTAACCCTTTCCAGGGAATTTTATGAAATGAAGGAATTGATGGAGGCTGACCCTTTATAGGGATTTTGACTTATGAAAGATTGATTTTGGAGGCTAACCCTTTCCAGGGATTTTATGAAATGAAGGAATTGATGAAGGCTGGCCCTTTCCAAGGATTTTGGATTTGAAGGAATGATTTTGACTTCTTGTTTAAAGCCCAAGATTAAGGTTGACTCTAACTGGGGAAATTCCAAATGTGGAATCTAGACTCTACTAAGGAGAAGACTTACTGGAGATTTAAGATATGGGTGACAGAGACTGTCCATGTATCTCATTCCAAAAAGTGAACTCAATACTGTGATTGAGACATACTAGGCTTATTTGAAGTCTGGTTTGAAGAATAGAATAATCTCACCAGGGTAGGCTAAAAGGTGACTAAAGACCTGTTCCTATGTTTATAAGAAACCTGATGGGTCCTTGTATACAAGCTCAAGAGAAAGCTGTGAATATGCTTTTAAGAAGCCTGTGGGTCCTTGTATTGTAAGCCCAAGAGGAGGCTAATCGAGGGTCATCGAGGGTCCTTGTTATAGCACAAGAGAAAGCTATGTTGGGTTTGAACTTAGTTTGGCTCTAAGCAAATGGGTAAGAGGTTTCACCGGGAATAATTCCTCTTAGGTGGATGTGCCCTATTTTTGTTCTAAGGCTTTTTTCAAGATGTTTCACCGGGAATAATTCATCTTGAGGTTTGAACTAAGGAATTCTAATTAGGAAAGAGCCTTCACCGGGAAGACATTCTCAATCCTAGGCCCTAGTACTATAATATATATACAGTTTAGTTATCCTAAGGTTTTTCTTAGACGAAGTTCTAAACAATGTATATACAGTTTATATTTGACAGTATTTTAAATGAAAGCTGTAAATGAAAGCTGTAAATGAAAGCTGTAAAGCCTAACCTGGATGAATAGGAGGCCTTTGAAATATGTATGTACAAAGGGGGTTGGGTCTTAGACTCAAGGAGAGGGCCATATGAAATGGATTTGAAGTTGTTGATGTTTTGAAAACAGATTGTAAGTTTGATTAAAAACAGTTGAATGTTTATTGAAAACAGTTGAATGTTTATTGAAAATAGTTTTTAAATGTTTTTGTTTTGAAAACAGAAGAAGTGAAGATGGACACTAGGTCACATAGGTATATGAAGAATTTCACCGGGAATAATGCCCTTCAATACCGAGAAGAAAGTTTTGAAAAACAGATGAGAAGTTTTCTGTTTAAAGATGATTTGAAAAACAAACTATGAAAAGAAAAGGTGTTGGGTCTTACACTCTATCAGAGGCCCGTTGAAATTGATTTACTGTTTATGAAAAATAGTTGAAGATTTTTTTGTTGGAGGATGCAAGGTTTTAATCAAGGTAAAGACAAAGTATATGCTTTAATTAAGACCTAATAGATTAGGGTTTCATCACAAAAATATTTACAAGAGATTAGGTTGTGAAAATTAAATGGAAATATGTATTTGAAGTATTTTAAAGTACTTAAAAATATACCATTTTAAACCTAATAAAAATATATCAAATAACTAATATTTTTATGATTTTTTGGTTTGTTCATAAAATAGATATATTAAATGACAAGTGTGTGAAAAATCAAAAGAAAATGATTTAATTTGATAGGTGAATTAATCATGTGAAGTTGTGAAGAAATTAAGTGGGAAAAGTGGTTAAAAAAAAAGGTTTTGTCTCCACCAAGGATTGAACTCACGCCCTCATGATCAACTCACAAAACTTGGCCAACTGAGCTACGCGCTTGATTTGTAAAACAAAGGATCACACTTGATTATATGTGAAGCAAGCGTTACAAAATGGAAAAAAATAAAACAAAAGGTCTGGGGGGGGATCGAACCCCAGACCTTATGGAAAGAGAGATATGAAGCGCATGTGACCAAATGACCTAAACGATGTATTCGTTTAATACACGCTTCCAATTAAATATATTTTAAACTCGTTTCTGAGAATTTGAAAAATGGCGCCACCCACCATCTTCATCTTCAACCTCAAGCTCAACCATTTTTGAATTTACGAACTCTCTCAATTCTCAACCCATTGCAAAGATGTAAAGATCAATCTTACTCCAAATTCTCTCACGATTTCAGATATATAACTATTATAGACTATAATCAACTATAACTACTGAATTATCTAAAATACGTGAAGAACCATAAAAATTGAAAATGAAATTAAATGACGATGCTGAAGAATAAATGAATGATGATAGAGGGTTTTTAATCCTCTGATGATGCTGAATGAACTGGTATCGAGTTTTAGCAAAATAAGTGCATGAATTAAAGAGATGGAGTTCAAAAACTTACCTCAGAAACTCAAGGTCGTGATGATGGTGGAGAGCTTCTGGCTATGGCTAGATGATTGCAAAAGCTTCCTAGTAGCTCAGTGATGCTAACTGAATGCTTATTTCAACTTGAACACTTCAGGATTGCTCTGCTCGATACCTCCTATTTGAGCTTCAAGTGAACATGGAGAGTGATGATTTTGCACTTACAGATGTGTTGCAGTCATCTGAAGAGCTTCACTACACCCCTAGGAACATGTTAATGTGCTTAGATTTTTTTGACACCCTCTGAATTGTTCTACAGACCTCCAACTGCTTAAGCTCCTATTTGAAAGTGGCTATGGTGTTTCTCCACTTCCAGAAGTGTTCCAGGTGCTTGGATCACTTCTAATGAACCTCCTTGAGATGTTAGAAGGCTTACTTTCAAAAGGAGAGCTCTGGTTTGAAGAACTCGATTCTTCTTGCCAAAGAACTTTTGAAAACCATAAGCATGAGGGAGAGAAGGAGAAGGCAAGAATTTGATGTTGCTTTGGTGTGTCTAATACTGAGGTGTGCTCTTCTATTTATAGGCAAAAGATTCAAAGCAATTGGAGAGAGTGAGCTTGCTTACTGAGGTTAACTTGGTTTCTTAGTGTGGAAGAAATTTCAAAAATATCACCCATGCAATGATGACAATTTCGAGCTAGCTCCATATCCATTGATCTCTTGTGATCTTGGGGAACATTTCTGATGCAGAGGAGAGTTCCAATTGGTTGGGAGAAGATTCCTTTGATTAATCACCACTTGGCCATAAATTCACAAATGTAATCATTACATAATCACATGTTTTAGTTTTTGGGATATTCTTCAAATATTTGTGCAATGATGCAATTTGATCCTATCCTATCCCTTATGGTATTTCAGAAGTTTAGAGGTACCAATTGGTTAAGGAATATGCATAAAACTTGCAAAATCAAAGTAGGTGATGCATTGGATTTTCACTTTATGCACCACACTTTGATCAATCATAATTCCAGCTCATGATGAACTTGGAGAAGGTTGAGTACAATTTGGAAAGCCCTTGGTATGTACTTTGATTCATTACTTTGGTTCTTGCCCTAAATCTTTAAGGAAAATAGTGAAAAAGACCCATAAAGTTTGAAGAAAACTAGGGTTTCTTCACTAACTTCATGGATGCAGCAACTTTGAAGCTCCATATCTCTTTAATGGTTGATTTTTGGCCAAAAAATTATATGTGACAAAGTTGTTCATTGGACCAAAATTTATAACTTTGATTTTGGAAGTTTTTTTTCAGTTTGTACTTGAAATTTTGAGATATTCCCGTCCAAAGTTTTAAAAAAAAAACCTTTAAACACTTAGAAAAATTTCTAAGTATGAAAAGTCAATCTTTGAATTTTTGACTCTTGATTGATTTTCTTGATTTTTCTTGGTCAAATGACTTCAATAACCATATATTGATGATTTCAATCTTCAAGTCCATGGTTGACTAAAAACCTAAAAAGTCAAAGGTGGCTTGTACAGTTGACTTTTTCAAATGAATTGTAGTTCCTGGAAATTTCAGATGAATCAAGCTATCCTCCTCAAATGAATGATATGAGTGGAACATATTGAGGTAATAGAAGTTCTTGATCCATGTTTTGAGTTGTGGAACCATGTCCTGATTAAAAGTCAACTATCTAGGTGAATTAGGTCAAAAACCCTAATTGTAGGCCAGATGAAATTGATGACTGTGGCCTCTGGATTGAAGTACAATTCACATTGGATATTGGCAAAGGGATCGTTTGAAGATGATTAAACACTTTGAGTGATGCCGTGGAGCTTTTTAGGGTTTCCCAGATGTGGGCCCTGATTTTAATCCTTGATGGGCTCAAAACCCTAGTTTGGTGACCTGAGCAAACCTGAGTCTTGATGACTGATGTCTGATCATCATAGGATGATGAATGAATCATTTTAAGTCGTATGATTGTATTAGAGGTCATTTTCTTATTGATTGACCTGTTGCCTGAGCTTCTTTGTTCTTGAACACCCTCGATTGAGTACTAGGTAAACAAGTGACTGCTCTGGGTATTTGTCTTGAGTTGATGAAGAGTTTAGAGATGTGACATCTCAGGGGGGTCAGAATTAGGGTATGACAGATGCCTCTATTTAAGTTTCTTTCATTTGGAGGGAGAAAGATTGACATCTTTATCTATGCTGAGTGAAAGAGACTTAAATACCAAAGAACGCCCAAATTTTGGGCGTTCCTGAGAAGTTGTAGTGATAATGAAATGTTCCTGCATGACTTGATCCCGTTGTCGCACTCTGCAGGGGATGGGGAGACAAACTCCCGTAGAAATGTGTCATGCGAACTCTGGTGAATGGATGGCAATGTAGAACGTGTGATCCATCTTCTTTGACTAAGTGTTGTTACTTAGAAAAAGGTAAGCAACCTCCCCTCGTTTTGGATTTCCGATCGCGAAACTGGTCTCAGTTGTAGTGATGTTACCTAGAAAGGTAAGCAACCTCCCCTCGTTTCGAATTTCTGATTGTGAAACTGGTCTCAGTTGTAGTAATGTTACCTAGAAAAAGGTAAGAAACCTCCCCTCATTTCGGATTTCTGATCGCGAAACTGGTCTCAGTTGTAATAATGTTACCTAAAAAAGGTAAGCAACCTCCCCTAGTTTCGGATTTCTGTTCGCGAAACTGGACTCAGTTGTATTTTTGGACGATATCTCAGATAAAGAGAAAATCTCCAAGGGTCTGTTTCCTCATCAAACTTCTCACCAGTATCTGTTGGGGAGATGCCATTTGATGGTTGATAAGAAACTTATCATACTTTCCTTTCAATTTGATGTCTTCGAAGGAATGCCATATGATCGCGCGTCCTTTTGAGGAGCTAATGACCCTGTTTAAAAGTGGACGAACTGTCTTCGGGACGAAAACTACCATTCATCGATTTATGTTAGGGAGTTAATAAACTGTTTTCTAGGAGGAAAACTACCATTCGTCAACTCTTTGGGGATAAGTTCCATGGAAGTAGACAAACTATTTCTTGAAAAGAAACTGCCATTCATCGACCCCTTGGGGATTAAACAACAGATAAACTGTCTTTCTTGAGAAAGACTGCCATTTGTCGATTGCTAGGGAAATAAAAAGGTGAACAAACTGACTTCTCGGGGAAAACTGCCATTTGTCGAGTAAATAAACTATCTTTTTGAAGAAGACCTCCATCTGTTAACTCTAGCTGAGGAATCCTTAAGCGAAACAAACTATCTTCTCAAAGAAGACTGCCATTTGTCGACTCATCGGGGAACTCCTGGAAGTGAACAAACTATCTTCTTGAAGGTAGATTGCCATCTGTTGACTCCGTGGGGAAATCCAAAAGTGGATAAACTAATCTTCTTGAGGAAGATTGCCATATGTCGATCTGCTGGAGAAACCGAAAAGAATAAACAAACTATCTTCTCGAGGAAGATTTCCATTTGTTGACTCTACTGAGAAAGTATTGGAGGTGAACAAACTATCTTTTTTTTAAAAAGATTGCCATTTGTCGACCCTGGCTGGGGGATCCCAAAAGTGAACAAACTATCTTCTTGAAGAAGACCACCATTTGTTGACTTTAACCGGGAGAAACAATGAGAGTGAACAAACCATCTCCTTGAGGAAGATCGCCATTTGTTGACTTGCTAAGGATTGCCAAAAGTAAACAAACTATCTTCTTGAGGAAGACTGCCATTTGTCAACCTGTTGGGGGAGTCCCGGGATGGACAAACTATCTTCTTGAGGAAGATTTCCATTTGTTAGCTTGCAGGGGACACTTAAGAGTGAACAAACTGTCTTCTTGAAGAAGACTGCCATCTGTCGACTCTAGTAGTGGATTCTTGATTAAAAGGTAAATGAACCGTCTTTGGAGGAAAATTACCATTCATCTAGGGGAATTACCCGGTGTACGAACCGTCTTCATGGAAGGTTGTTGTTCGTTGGCTCCTGTGGGGAGCGTTCTGGTAGATGAGCTGTTTTTGTAGAAAACTGCCGTTCTTTAATTCTGCCAGAGTATTTTGCTTGGGGAAGTGGATGAACTGTTGTTATACCCCAAAATTTGCCCACATCTTTTTTCAAGAAAACTTCAATATAAAAATTAGAGTTTCATATAATCTTGGATTTTCATATCCTGATTTATGAATACTTGGTTTTTAGAATTTTTCTTATACGGTATTTTGGCTCGCTGTTGAATTTATTCTTACGCAAACGCCAATTACTGTTTATTACTTCACACACGCTATTTATTTGATATTTATTTACAGATAAATAGTACTGACGCAATTGGTACAGTGTTAAATCTTTTGCAGGCGCATAGTCCGAGGATTCAGACTGTACTGGTAACAAGTAAATTATTATTAATTTTCTGTTTCCCACTAATTTTTGTACTATATTCCATTATTTTCAAAATCTTTTCCTTTCTTTTCAAATCTCTTCTTTCAAAATCAAATCCTAACTTTATTCTATACATCTCTCTTTTTTTCCAACACTATCATACACTTTCTTTCAAATCTTACTTCCACTCAAATTTTCCTTTTGTACGGAATCACTTCGTTCCCCAACGTCTCTATCCTTCTTTTCATTCTATAAATACCTCTCATTTTTTCCATAAAATCTCACATCAAATTCTAACTCATCTCTCAAATTTCTACTTCATATTCATTCTCTCTTCCTCCCCGGCAAAATGGCGAAGCGGATGGAAACGTGTTTTCTTATGGTCATCACCATTGCTACGGTGATCATGTCCTTCTTCTGTCTGCATAGTCCTGAAAAATATGGACCTGCGATGGTTACACTCCCGATCGTCTATTTTCTGTTGGTCATAGCATGGATTATTAATCGTCGTATGTAAAGTTTGTCGTATCTTCTGTTTTTAGAATGTACCGTTCTTTATATTTACCGTGCTGTTTACTACGTTTTGTTTATATTTGTACTGTCAGTATTAAGTATTACACTATATCGTCATTTAACTAGTAAGATAATGTCATATGTGTTTATTGCCAGTTAAATATTTATTTTTCTGTGCATTAAATGATTTTCAGGGTCATTATCGGTAATTTTGTTCGCATACAGTACATATTATTTATTTATTACGTCTGTGTTTTACTAACCACTCATGTAAATAAATTTTCACCATCAAAACAAAAAAAATAAAACAAAAACAAAACAAAAACAAAAAAAATAATATTAACTTTGACTGTTGAATTTTCATTCTAAACAGTCAGTTGACAGTCAAACCACTGACAGTGCAATTCTCCGTGTTTTGTACCATCAATCAAATCAAACTTTTGCATTTCAAAATTCCAAGATTTTTGTTCTAGAAGTCTTATGAATATCACATGATTAGCAGAGACTCAACACTGCACAAAAATCAGGTACGCTTAACTGTCTCCTACACAAACAGTCCCTAACTAGGGTTTCTTGTTTTTTTCAGGAGAACAAGTTTTTGAGACCTCAAATGGATTTCATGGACCTCCATATATCTCAAAGTACCATCATACAAATTTTCAAACTTCAATTTGCTCAGACGCACAGTCAGCAGCTCAAACAGTCAACAGACGACCCGTTTGACCAAAAAAGTCAACAGACAGTCAAAAATGAATTTTTTTGTCAAAGTCCATATTTTATCAAAGGATTCATCATTTGATCATTGGATGATCATAATTCATCAAGGAAAGATCAAAAATCAACAAAACCCTAAGTTTCAAAATTAGGGTTTTCTCCTAAAAAGTCAACTTAACTTTGACTGGTCATAACTCTCTCATCCTTCATCCAAAAAATTCAAACCAAATCTTATTTTGAAGGAAATTCAATTATATTTCAAATGCAATTGGTCCCATGATCATTAGATTCACCATTTGAAAAATATGGACAAAGACATTACAGGTCATTTTCAAAGTCAACAAAAAGACACTTTTTTCAAAAGGACACACAAGGAGCATGGAAAATCATTTTGACATGAGACCAAAGACATTGGTTAGAGGACTCTTTGAGGTTTCCGAAAAGTGCAAGAACTCCTTCATATGACAAAAATTGAGGGATTTACACCTTGTTGAAGTTGGCTAAATTTTGGGAAAATGCATGAAACCAACATTGATCAAAAATGTATTTTTTCCAAATGGGGCCTAATTTCCATAATCCAAACATGTCTACCATGATGTAAAGGGCCTCCCACGACCAAGACAAAGCCCACATCATTTTTGTTCCATTTTTGGTTTAATTTTATCATATTTAAGATTAAATTGAAAAAGGAAAATGGAAGGATAATGCATAGCTTTGTTTCTAAGCATGACTCATCAAAGATCATTCAATATGCTGCAGCCAAGGAAGTACAGCAGGAGAAGTGTGGAAAATTCAAGCTATGGTGGCTTGAATTCAAAGCTACATATATATTAAAAAATTCAAAATTCAACAAAGACATAAATGCTTCTTAGCTTAGTTTCTAAGCACTTCTTTGCTTATATAAGAGCTAGCATACTTCAGTAATCAAGAAGAGACAAGTTCAGAACCTAAGCATTACTTGTAACATATTTGTACCAACTTAAATTTTTCAAGGAAATCAAAAATTCGAATTTTAATTTCTAGCTTGTTTTAGTTCAAACTAAACACTCAAACACAATCCTTGAACATCACTAAACATAACCAGATCAATTGCAAGGCTTGAAACTCACTAAATCAAGCACTACAGGTCACAATTTGTTCAAACAAAAATCAACTCGTATCTGATCATTCATGCATGTTTAATAAGATGTAGACATATATTTAAGTTTAGTTTGATGTCCTGATCGTTTCTGGACATTTAATTAATGTTTGGGGGCTTGTACACGAAACTACCATTTTAGGGTTTTTTAGCTCAAATTTAGGGTTCTTCGTTAGAGCCAAAAATAGAACAAATTAAGGGCATGGTGAACTCAGTAGATCAAGACGAATCGAATGGACATGTCGCGCCAAATTTCTATTCATATTTAACCCTATTCGCTATTTTGCAGGTTTAGAACACATCTATTACAGCGCTTTTCTCATAAAAACGCTGTTAAATGTGTTGGCTGAAGGTTGAAGATGATGAGGTGTCCTCACCTCATTGGACAGAACGCGCGCGCCAGTATTTTTAAAATTCTGGGTTCCCATGTGCGCTTTCCGTCATCTTTCCACGCACCCTCAATATTTGAGCCATTTGATCTCATTAATTCTCAATCCAACGCATCAAAACACGCACCCATATCATGGACCTCATTTAATTACCACACAGGATCACTGCTTTATTTTATTTTTCATTTTATTTTATATAACTTGCAAAATTATTTTAAAATAGTTTTAAAAATCCAAAAAATACAAAAAAAATATTTTTAGTTTTCTAAAATAAAATATTATTTTTTGATATAAAAATATTTTATTTTCCTTCATATTTTAAATATTTTGCATAATTAATTAGTATATATGTTACATATTTGCTTTTTAATTATTTGTATGATTATATGATTATTTAACTTAATAAATTCAAAATCAATTTCAAAAATTCCAAAAAAATCAGTTTTGCTTTAAAATTAATTAACAACCATTTTGAACATATTTTAAACTAAATTTTTAGGTTTAAATTTTATTTCCATCTTTTTCTCATTTTAATTAAATTAATCATGCATTAATTCTAATTAAAATCAATCATCAAAAAATCCAAAAATATTTCTTTTATTTTCTTGCAATTTAAATTCCTAGATAAATGTATAGGTTTTCAAATTCATGTAAATAGCGTAGTTTACATTTCCCGCACAATCGATGTAATAGCGTAGATTTACTTTCCGCATTTTACATTTCCGCATTTTAAATTCCAGCATATATAAATCTGCGTGTATGTCAAAGATAAAATTGAATCGTTAGATCACTAACTTCAAAGATAAAATATCTGAATCAAAACACAATCACACTTGCACCTCTTAAGGTAATCCCTGTTTTACTCTCTTCAAAAATCAAGATCAAATTCAAAAGCAAAATCGAACTTTTGTTTACATCCGGTAAAAGGATAGTTTTTTTAAAGGAAATAGGATAAGACCTTATAACTTAGGGTAGACCTCCTAATTTGCTTGCTCAGATCAAAACAAACAAATCTCTCATATATCATTGTTTTTCAAAATACAACTTTCAAAAAAGACAATACTTTGTATATATCCAAACGAGGATCATTACGAAGTTAACGTTCTTTTTTTCAAAAACATCTTTTGAAAGATAAAAAACACTTTGTATACATCCGCACAAGGATCATTACAAAGTCAATTTGCAAAGGTATTTAAAACCACATACAAGCATTTCAAGGCAATAGAAAAGTGATTGAAAACAAGTGAGCTAAGCAAATTAAAGAGCCCATGGATAACCATGGATACAAAGGGTGATAACACCTTCCCTTTGTATAACCTACCCCCTTACCCAGAATTTCTTAAAGGTCTTTTTCTGTTTCTTTTATAAACCTTTCCTTAATTGGATAAAATAAAAGTCGGTGGCGACTCTCTGATTTTCAAAAACACAAAAGCAAAAATAAAAAAGAGTCAGTTCGCGTATCTCTCCGCGAGAGGTATGGTAAAAAACCGAGGGCGACAACTGTCTTCGCAGAAGGCTGCCCTTCATCAACTTAGCAAGAGATCCGCTGGGGAAATAATTCGTGAATACCACAGTACTGTCGAGGGTATCACTTATCCGCTCGGTTGGCGGTGCGTGGATTCTGAGATCAAACAAACTTCATGACTGAGATTGCCATTTGTTTGATGTACACGGACTCTCTGGGGAGGCGTGTAAGAATGGGGTTGATCAGCGTGTAAGAATGGACTCTCTGGGAAACAAAGAGTGGAGTCCAGGGTTTGCTTGCTAAGTTCTTAATGGAAAAGGCTCGATTACTACTAGAAAACAAAAGTTACCCAGCTTTTGAGGAGGTTATAGCTCTTTTGATCTATGGGTTGGTTTTATTCCCTAATCCCGACCAGTTCATAAGTGTGCACATCATCAACCTTTTCTTAACCCGTAACCCGGTACCAACCTTGCTGGGAGACATTCTACATTCTCTATATACTCGTACCATGAAGAAACGAGGGATTCTTATGTGCTGTATACCACTACTGGCTAGATGGTTTACATTTCATCTTCCCCGATCAGTGTTGAGAAATGAACAAAGAATGCAATGGTCTCGCAGGATTATGTTTTTGTCTCATTCAGATATCCGGTGGAACAACTTCTTTCAAAGAGACATTACTATCATTGACCATTGTGGAGAGTACCCTAATGTGCCACTACTTGGCATCAAGGGAGGCATCACTTACAACCCCTCTCTAGCTTTACGCCAATTCGGATATGCATGGAGAAACGGTCCTCATGACATGATTATCCGTGGCATTGTGTTTGATTACGAGAATGATTCCCACAGACACCGACGAAGGTTCATACATGCGTGGGGCAGTATCTATAGAATAGAAAGCAAAACTTTGGGGCAATGGAATTCTATTCCTATGGAACCTTACCTCAGATGGGTGCGTACTCATGCTCAGGAGTTCATCATGCCATATCCCGTTATTCTACCTGTGACTATCGAGCCAGAAGTCGAAGGAGACGAACCTCGAGTTATTCTACATCCGGATATGCCAACTGATCTGGAAGAGTTGCAGAAATCTTGGGTTCAACTAAAAGAGGAAAGAGACACCTTCAAAGCACACTGTCAAGACTATGAGAGGAGATTATTGGAGCTCACCAGACAACTCCAAGAAGAACAGCAGATCAACACATTCCTGGGTGCAAAGAGAAAGCGTCCATGGGAGACCTGAGGGATCCTTCATTTTCTTTATTTTTTGTTTTGTAAGCCCGAATGAGGCAAAAAAAAAAAAAGAAAAAAAAGAAAAAAATTGTTTGACTAACAAATGTTTGTTTTTCTTTTGTTTTAACAAATCTAAACTCTAAGATCCTTGAAAACATTGCATATACATTTCATTGCATATACATTTCATTGCATATACATTTCATTCATAAACATTGCATATGCATTTCATTCATACACATTGCACAACAGGTTCACATGACGGATTTCTCATCTCCTCGCTGTTTATTTCAGTTAGAAGAGATGGAATCTGAGACAAGCATCAAGAATCTCGAAGCACAGAACGCCCAAGTTCAAGTAGCAATTCTAGAACTGGCAAAGGGGCAACAAGAACTGAAAGCCCTGATAACCAAGAAGAAAAAGAAGCCCAAAGGATCTGTAGGCTTGAGTCACCAGAAAAGGAAAATCAAAATCCCAGTCAAAAAGTCCAAAAAACCACCGATCCCTGAAATAGTCGGTGATGGTGAACAAGGAGACACTCACAGCAACCAGGGTTCTGCTAAACCCTCCCTCTCTTCTAATGAAGAAGATTTTCATTCTGGAGACGAACAGGATGATGACAAATACCAGCAGTTGGAAGAACGCATGAAAGCTATGGAGATACAAAAAATACCTGGTTTAGATTTAAATGATCTGGGACTCGTCTCAGATGTTGTTATCCCTCCAAAGTTCAAAGTTCCTGTCTTTGCAAAGTATGATGGAGTTTCTTGTCCAAAACTACATCTGAGGTCCTATGTGAGGAAGATACAACCTCATACAGCAGATAACAAATTGTGGATTCACTTCTTCCAAGAAAGCCTGTCGGGTACACAACTCGAGTGGTACTACCAGTTGGAAAGTACAAAAGTTCATACTTGGGAAGATTTAGCTGCTGCTTTTTACAAACAGTATCAATACAATGCTGATCTTGCACCAACCCGTACTCAACTAAGGGGCATGTCCATGGCACCAAAAGAAAGTTTCAAAGGATATGCACAAAAATGGAGAGATATGGCTGGAAGGGTTCAACCACCTTTATCAGATCGCGAGCTAGTTGACATGTTCATGGGCACTTTAACTGGCCCTTTCTACAGTCATTTGCTGGGAAGCTCATCATCAGGTTTCACTGACCTGATATTGACTGGAGAACGTGTCGAAAGCGGCATTCAAAGTGGAAAAATTCAAATAGGCTCTTCCTCTGGTACTACAAAAAGGCCCATCAGTGGGAGGAATGAGGTCAATACAATGCAAAGTCTGAAAGGTCGCAAAAATGAGCATCACCAATCTGTAGGAGCAGTTCTGATCTCCGCATCTGCGCCTCAAAAAGATCAACCGCCAAAATATACGCGTCGACCGGATGCGCCAAGAAGAAATTTTACCAGAATCAATATGCCAATCTCTCAAGCATTGCAGCATTTGTTAAAAGCATATTTGATCACATTGAAAGACCCTCCAAAGAACGTCAACACTTCCTCTCCGAGTTATCGCCCCGATGCAACATGTGCGTATCACTCTAACTGTCCAGGACATGACGCAGATCATTGTTGGGCCCTAAAAAATAAAATACAAGACATGATAGATGCTGGAGAAATTGAGTTCGATCCTCCAGAAACGCCAAATGTCATCACTGCACCAATGCCGAAGCACGACAAAACTGTTAATGCTATCCTAGACACTGTTTACATCTATGATGTGAGGGAATTGTCAACTCCACTCCTTGAAGTCAAAAGAAAGCTAATCCAAGCTGGTTACTTTCCAGGTTGTGACCCTGATTGCTTTTATTGCACACACCTACCCAATGGTTGTGAAAATCTGAGAATAGGAATGCAAAAGTGGATGGATCGTCGTATCATTATGTTTGAGAGGCTACCTTCCATGGATGTTTTATGCGAAGTCTTTGCAAACGGGATGAGAATAGAGGACGTCTCAGTGGTTTCCAACATACCATTAAAAATCCCTACCAAAGCTCCTTCAAAATTTCTGCTACACCCAAAGTGGCATCGGTAATCATTACCAGTCCAACTCCATTTCCATACTCCTCAAACAAAGCTATCCCGTGGAGTTATGACACTAATGTTTATGTCCATGGAGTTAAACAGAATACCTTGACCGAAGAGGCCCTTAATTTTACTACTCCAACTGTTGATAATATTGTGGGTACCAGTAAGATTACGAGAAGCGGAAGGATCTTTTCACCAGAAATTTCTCCAAATGTGGTTACTAATCCAGTCCAGGTCCCAATTCCTAATCAAGATATCAACGCTCGAGGCAAAGAGCCACAAGTTGAACCAATTCAAATACCGGTGGAAGTCACTGTTGAGGATCCATCAAAGCAAGAAATGGAGGAAATATTGAAAATCATCTGCAAGAGTGATTACAATATTGTCGAACAACTGGGGCATACTGCTTCAAAAATCTCAATGCTGTCTCTGCTAAAGTATTCAGAAGCTCATGCCAAAGCCCTGATGAAGTTCCTGAAAGCTGCACATGTACCACAAGAGATTTCAATCGATCAATTTGAAAATTGTGTTGCCAGTCTAATAGTAAATAATGGCCTCGGTTTCTCTGATGATGATCTAACACCTGCTGGAAAGAATCACAATAAAGCCCTACACATCTCCATTGAATGTAATGGCACCACTCTATCTCATGTGCTGGTAGATAACGGTTCTTCTTTGAACGTGTTACCAAAAACAGTACTGGATAAGCTTGACTTCGAAGGAATTATGTTACAACCAAGCGATGTTGTGGTAAGAGCCTTCGACGGGTCAACAAGAACAGTATACGGAAAGGTGAATCTCCCAATCAGAGTGGGCTCTCAGATCTTTGATTCTACCTTTTACGTAATGGAAATTCACCCAGCATATTCCTGCTTACTAGGAAGCCCTTGGATACATGGGGCAAATGCTGTAACTTCTACCCTATATCAGAAGTTGAAGTATCCAGTAAAAGGAAAAATTGTCACAGTTTATGGCGAAGAGGAATATTTGGTTAGTCACCTGAGTAACTCCAAGTATGTTGAGTTGGATGACGAATTCATCGAAACTCCCTGCCAATCTTTTGAGGTGGTCTCTCCAGATGTCTCTACCACCAAGCATATTTCTGCTACTCCAACTACAATTATGGCTTCTCTCAAAGATGCCAAAACTGTGATCGAAAAAGGTGGTTGCACAATATGGGGACAGCTCCTCGATGTACCTTACAAGTCCGACAAGTTAAGCCTGGGCTATGCTAATGGAAATCAAAAGAACGACCAAAGTCCTTGTTATGGAGGATTAATGTCACATTTCATTAGCCAAGGAGTAAATGCTATTGAAGACGATGGAGTGTTCTTGAACCATATCATCCAGCCATACTCAAATGAAGTTCCACCCCTTCCCATGGGAGTTTGGGATACTTTGGGAGAACCAAGCGGCGGATATAATTTTTAGTATACCGCACCTCAGAGTTCTTTTATTGCTACAGAAGACATTACCCCAACTGGATGGGGCAATCAATTTGAACATAGCAAAAGTTTCACAAGTTCCATCAATGAGCAATATCAAAATCCACCTAAAGAAGTTTGGGATACTTTAGGAGAGCCGAGTGGCAAATATGACTTTATGGTGAAATATTCCGCTCCTCCGAGCTCACAAGTCGCCATTGAAGACATTGTCCCAACTGGATGGGATGAACATTACGATGACAATTTCACTCTTGAAGAAGCCAGGGAAACACCAAATAACGAGGGTTATTTTCTGTCACAGTACACTACTCAGTAGAATGCATAAGTCTCCCTCAAAGACATCATCCCGACTGGATGGGACGGCCTTATCGAGTATCTCGCTCAGCCAACAGAGGTACCTCAACCTGGATCCTCATATCCAACAGATCATCCTACTTATCCTGAAAGATCACCGACTTATTTCCCCACCAATGAAATCAATGCTGTGGAAGATGAAGAAGACAACTGCAACTGGAACAGCTGGATACTCCCTGCTCACCACAATGGATTGAACAACTGGGAAGCTGAGGATGTGATCTCCTTTGATCAGGAGTAAATGCAATTCCCTGTTTTCGTTGTTTATATTGTGCAAAGATAAAAATGGTTCCTGTACTATCGAACCATGGACTTGAAAGCCGTGTGCCATGCCCGAAGCACACTGGTCCTTTTATAAGGGTTTGTCATATCATGATCATGTGCATTCAATAAAATCATGGGACGTTTGCATATTCAAAATTTTGTGATCCTTTTTCTTTCTCTGCTTTATTCATTTTTTCAAAATAGCTATGTTTTCTTACACACACCCACATAAACAAATGCAGATTCACATTCACTTTGGATCCAGTCGATAACGATTCTGCTATTGCCCGTCATGACTTTGAAAATCCGATCTACCAAACTGAGGACGAAAGTGAGGAAGATTGTGAGGTACCAAGAGAGCTTGCAAGGCTGCTAGAACAAGAAGAAAAGACTATAAAGCCGCATGAAGAACCAATTGAGGTCATCAACTTGGGCAGCAACGAAGAAAAGAAAGAAGTCAAGATAGGGGCTGATCTAGAAAACAGTGTCAAGCAAAGACTGATTCAAATGTTGCCGGACTACGTCGAGATATTCGCCTGGTCCTATGAAGATATGCCTGGCCTTGACACGGATATTGTGGTTCATCGCCTGCCAATCAAAGAAGGTAGCACTCTAGTCAAGCAGAAATTGCGGAGGAGTAGGCCTGATATGTCAAAAAAGATCAAAGACGAGGTTGAAAAGCAATTCAATGCCGGTTTTCTGAAAGTTATGAGTTATCCTCCTTGGATAGCTAACATAGAACCTGTGCCCAAAAAAGACGGGAAAGTCAGAATGTGTGTAGACTACAGAGATCTGAACCGGGCAAGCCCCAAAGATGATTTCCCTTTACCTCACATCGATGTACTGGTTGACAATACCGCACAATGCAAGGTATTCTCCTTCATGGATGGATTCTCAGGGTACAATCAAATCAAGATGGCACCCGAAGATATGGAAAAAACAACTTTCACAACACCCTAGGGAACCTTTTGTTACAAAGTAATGCCCTTTGGTTTAAAGAATGCGGGAACTACATATCAACGTGCAATGGTAGCTCTGTTCCATGATATGATTCATCAGGAGATAGAGGTGTATGTGGATGATATGATTGCAAAGTCCAACACCGAAGAAGAACATCTGGGTCATCTACACAAGCTGTTTGACAGACTCAAGAAATACAGGTTGCGACTGAATCCGAACAAGTGTACCTTTGGAGTAAGATCCGGTAAACTCTTAGGGTTCATCGTCAGCAGCAAAGGTATTGAGGTGGATCCTGCCAAGGTCAAAGCCATTCAAGAAATGCCTATACCCCGTACTGAGAAACAAGTCAGAGGATTCTTGGGACGTCTGAATTACATAGCCAGATTCATTGCCCATATGACTACTACTTGTGTGCCGATCTTCAAACTATTGAAGAAAGATCAAGTGGAAAGATGGAATGACAAATGCCAATTAGCTTTTGACAAGATCAAAGAATATCTCCAAAAACTGCCAATCTTGTTACCACCAGTGGAAGGAAGACCTCTGATAAATGTACCTAACTGTGTTAGAAGATTCAATGGGGTGTGTACTGGGGCAACATGACGAGTCCGGCCGAAAGTAGAATGCAATCTACTATCTTAGCAAAAAGTTTACCGATTGTGAAACAAGATACTCACTACTCGAAAAAACTTGCTGTGCCTTAGCATGGGCGGCTCGCCGACTAAGACAATATATGCTAAATCACACCACTTTCCCAATCTCCAAAATGGATCCTATCAAATATGTGTTCGAAAAACTTGCTCTCTCTGGAAGAATAGCACGATGGCAAATGATCTTAACAGAATATGACATCCAGTACACTTCGCAAAAAGCAATCAAAGGAAGTGTGGTAGCTGATCATCTGGCTCATCAAGCAGTGGATGATTATCAAGCATTAAACTTTGACTTCCCAGATGAAGACATTATGCTAGTCACTGACTACAAACAACCAGGACCGGAAGAAGGACCCGAGCCAGGATCCTGATGGACTATGGTTTTTGATGGAGCCTCTAATGCGCTTGGCAATGGCATCGGATCTGTGATCATTTCCCCTGCAGGAATTTATACACCATTCACTGCCAGATTAAGTTTCAACTGCACTAACAATATAGCCGAGTACGAAGCATGTATTATGGGTCTCAAAGCTGCAATTGATCTAAGAATCAAGTTCCTGGAGGTCTACGGAGACTCGGCGCTTGTGATTTATCAAGTCAAAGAGGAATGGGACACGAAGCACCCGAACCTAATTCCATACAAAGAATATGTGCTGAGTTTGATTCCTTACTTTGAAGAGATCACTTTTGAACACATCCCGCGCGAAGAAAATCAACTAGATGATGCCTTAGCTACCATGTCATCCATGTTCAAAGTCAGGTGGGACAACGAGGTGCCAATGATCACCATTTACAGACAAGACGAACCAGCCTATTGCAATAAGATCGATGCCGAAGGAACGGAAGAAAAACCATGGTTCCATGAAATAAAAAGGTATCTCGAAGCTCAGGAGTACCCTGAAGGGGCATCCATTAACGACAGAAAGTTTCTAAGAAGATTTGCTGCCAAATTCTTCCTAAGTAATGGAACCCTATACAAACGCAACCATGACTCGACTTTACTTCGTTGTGTAAACAAGAAGGAAGCAGAACAGATTATGGAAGACATACACGATGGTGCCTTTGGTACTCATTCAAGTGGACATACAATGGCTAAAAAGATCCTAAGAGCAGGTTATTACTGGTCTACCATGGAGACAGACTGCCATCATCATTCCAGAACCTGTCACAAATGCCAGATACATGCCGACAAAGTACATGTACCTCCAGTTCCGTTAAACGTCCTGACGGCTCCTTGGCCTTTTGCAATGTGGGGTATTGATATGATTGGAGAAATCAAGCCTACTGCCTCCAACGGACATCGCTTTATCCTGGTCGCTATTGATTACTTCATAAAGTGGGTAGAAGCAGCTTCATTTGCTTCTGTCACCAAGAATGTTGTGGCCCGGTTTATCAAGCACAATCTCATTTGTCGGTATGGCATCCCTGAAAGGATCATCACAGACAATGGCACAAATTTAAACAACAGAATGATTACTGAACTCTGCACACAGTTCAAGATCAAACATCATAATTCCTCTCCATATCGACCAAAGATGAATGGCGCGGTGGAAGCTGCCAATAAGAACATGAAGAAAATCATACAAAAGATGACAGTAACCTACAAAGACTGGCATGAGATGTTACCTTTTGCTCTTCACGGTTATCGCACATCTGCGCGTACATCAACAGGGGCAACTCCATTCTCCTTAGTCTACGGTATGGAGGCAGTTCTTCCAATTGAAATTCAGATTCCATCCCTAAGGATCATGAAAGAAGCCGATCTAGACGAAGACGATTGGATTCAGACTCGATTGTACCAGATAAACTTGATTGATGAGAAGAGACTCGCAGCTATTTGTCATGGTCAGTTGTACCAAAAGCGTATGATCAAAGCCTTCAACAAGAAAGTCAAAAGTCAGGCATACCAAACTGGTGGCTTGGTTGTCAAACGCATCATCCTACCACAAGGTGACCCCAGGGGCAAGTAGACTCCCACTTATGAGGGACCATTCGTAATCAAGAAAATATTCTCCGGCGGAGCCATGTTGCTTACCACCATGGATGGCGAGGATTTCCCACACCCTGTGAATGCGGACATAGTCAAAAAGTACTTCGCTTAAAGAAAAGCTCGCTAAGTTGAAAACCTGAAAGGGCAACTTAGGCAAAAATGAGCGTCTCGGTGGATTGAAAACCCGAAAGGGCGATCCAGGCAAAAATTAGAGACTAAATAATACTATCCCGGTAGGCTGAAAACCTGAAAAGGCAGCCTAGGCAAAAGTTAGGGAATAAAGCGTACAACTATGTTCCGTTTATTTACCTACTCACCTTCAAGATTCAACACAACAAAGACACCGATCAGTCTAATTACATTCTTCCAACAAGTGAGGGATGAGGTGCT
The DNA here is from genome assembly GCF_029867415.1 of Vicia villosa. NCBI lineage: Eukaryota > Viridiplantae > Streptophyta > Magnoliopsida > Fabales > Fabaceae > Vicia > Vicia villosa. The sequence continues at coordinate 46,800,657 of NC_081185.1, forward strand.
CGAAGACAGATTGGCAATAGCAGAATTGAAACTCGACTGGATTGTTTTCACATAGCTATTTCTCTTTATAAATACTTTTCAAAACTTTATGACAATTTCCTACTACTAGGATTTTTGTCTCCTTGTACTAATCAGCCTATCATGGCTCTTTTTCAAAAATCAATTCATCTTATGCTCAAAATCAACATTTTCACTTTTTCTGTTTCGAATACGTAAACGTCTTAATGATAATTTTGAATAACATGTGCATTTGAATATGATTGATGTTTACCAGGAAAAACAGGAATAGCATTCAAGTAATGTCCCGATCATTTGGACATCATCCCGAAACCAGCATCAGAAGAAAAATCCCCAACAGAAATGCATTTCTCAGCAAATTCCTCAATGAGATTTTTCTCTCCAACAAAGTGATTCGAGAAATCTTATCCCCCAGCAGGGCTGTTCCAGATTGCTATCCCCAGAAGGTGTGATCTCCGCACCAGGACTTGGTCAAATAGTGCATCGGAGGATTATGTATCTTCCTCATTCCCACTTTAAAGGGCATCAAAATCAGAACTTTCAAAATTACTTTTCATCCCCGGGCGGTAATCAAAAATTCTTCAACAGAGCACCATGGTTCTCAAAAAAGGTTCCCAGCCAAGGGTACTCAAACAAGACGACAAAAATCATCAACAATCACAATGCCTTCATTTCCAGATGGCTAGTAGGGATTTATTTTCCCAATCAGAAGCTTGATACGCTCAATACATCATGCATCATACATCATACATCATACATATTCATACACAACATAACATGCATATTTCTCCTTTAGTTCGAGAATCTCATACATTACATACATCATAAACATTGCATATCACTAACTTGATTTTTTCAGGCAGACGGATGTCTTCAGCAAAGATGTTCTCAATCACATGCAGTGTTCCCCTTGAACTCTATTCAGATAAGCAGTCCTCTCAGATATAATCAAGCCGAAGATTCATTCTGAAGAGATCTCTCTTTACAAATCACCTATCAACTCAAAACATACCAACACAGATCTAAGTCGATACCTCAGACGGTTCTAGAACGATCTACCATCGAAGATCTAAAGCTGATACCTCAGACGGTTCCAGAACGATCTACCATCGAAGATCTAAGTCGATACCTCAGACGGTTCCAGAACGATCTACCATCGAAGATCTAAAGATGATACCTCAGACGGTTCCAGAACAATCTACCATCGAAGATCTAAAGCTGATACCTCAGACGGTTCCAAAACGATCTACCATCGAATATCTAAAGCTGATACCTCAGACGGTTCCAGAACGATCTACCATCAAAGAACTAAAGCTGATACCTCAGACGGTTCCACAACGATCAATTTTCAAAATCTAAAGCGGAAAAACTTTGGACAGTTCTGTAATGATCATCCTCCTAGACTTAAAGCGGTAACCTTGGACGGTTCCGAAACAATCAACGCAGAGGTTTTCAAATCCTTCATCAAGATATAATCAATGGATTCATTTTGGTGAACAAACCATCAAATACATCTCCCAGATGGCATCTGAAAGCCCATCTCAGGTAATGTTTCAATCTGCCAACAACATTTCTCATTCAAATGCAATTTCCAACATCACGTCTGGTGGAGGTAAGTGAAAATTTTCAGGGCATATATAATATTCAATCATCTTCTACCTTCAGATTTCAAACAATCTCTTTAGGTTTAAGAAGATTGAATAGGGGCAACTGTTATACCCCAAAATTTGCCCACATCTTTTTTCAAGAAAACTTCAATCTAAAAATTAAGAGTTTCATATAATCTTGTATTTTCATATCCTGATTTATGAATACTTGGTTTTTAGAATTTTTCTTATACGGTATTTTGGCTCGCTGTTGAATTTATTCTTACGCAAACGCCAATTACTGTTTATTACTTCACACACGCTATTTATTTGATATTTATTTATAGATAAATAGTACTGACGCAATTGGTACAGAGTTAAATCTTTTGCAGGTGCATAGTCCGGGGATTCAGACTGTACTGGTAACAAGTAAATTATTATTAATTTTCTGTTTCCCACTAATTTTTGTACTATATTCCATTATTTTCAAAATCTTTTCCTTTCTTTTCAAATCTCTTCTTTCAAAATCAAATCCTAACTTTATTCTATACATCTCTCTTTTTTCCAACACTATCATACACTTTCTTTCAAATCTTACTTCCACTCAAATTTTCCTTTTGTACGGAATCACTTCGTTCCCCAACGTCTCTATCCTTCTTTTCATTCTATAAATACCTCTCATTTTTTCCATAAAATCTCACATCAAATTCTAACTCATCTCTCAAATTTCTACTTCATATTCATTCTTTTTTCCTCCCCGGCAAAATGGCGAAGCGGATGGAAACGTGTTTTCTTATGGTCATCACCATTGCTACGGTGATCATGTCCTTCTTCTGTCTGCATAGTCCTGAAAAATGTGGACCTCCGATGGTTACACTCCCGATCGTCTATTTTCTGTTGGTCATAGCATGGATTATTAATCGTCATATGTAAAGTTTGTCGTATCTTCTGTTTTTAGACTGTACCGTTCTTTATATTTACCGTGCTGTTTACTACGTTTTGTTTAGGTAATATTTGTACTGTCAGTATTAAGTATTACACTATATCGTCATTTAACTAGTAAGATAATGTTATATGTGTTTATTGCCAGTTAAATATTTATTTTTCTGTGCATTAAATGATTTTCAGGGTCATTATCGGTAATTTTGTTCGCATTCAGTACATATTATTTATTTATTACGTCTGTGTTTTACTAACCACTCATGTAAATAAATTTTCACCATCAAAACAAAAAAAAAAACAAAACAAAAACAAAACAAAAACAAAAAAAATAATATTAACTTTGACTGTTGAATTTTCATTCTAAACAGTCAGTTGACAGTCAAACCACTGACAGTGCAATTCTCCGTGTTTTGTACCATCAATCAAATTAAACTTTTGCATTTCAAAATTCCAAGATTTTTGTTCTAGAAGTCTTCTGAATATGACATGATTAGCAGAGACTTAACACTGCACAAAAATCAGGTACGCTTAACTGTCTCCTACACAAACAGTCCCTAACTAGGGTTTCTTTTTTTTTTTTCAGGAGAACAGGTTTTTGAGACCTCAAATGGATTTCATGGACCTCCATATATCTCAAAGTACCATCATAAAAATTTTCAAACTTCAATTCGCTCAGACGCACAGTCAGCAGCTCAAACAGTCAACAAACGACCCGTTTGACCAAAAAAGTCAACAGACAGTCAAAAATGAAATTTTTTGTCAAAGTCCATATTTTGTCAAAGGATTCATCATTTGATCATTGGATGATCATAATTCATCAAGGAAAGATCAAAAATCAACAAAACCCTAAGTTTCAAAATTAGGGTTTTCTCCTAAAAAGTCAACTTAACTTTGACTGGTCATAACTCTCTCATCCTTCATCCAAAAAATTCAAACCAAAGCTTATTTTGAAGGAAATTCAATTATCTTTCAAATGCAATTAGTCCCATGATCATTAGATTCACCATTTGAAAAATATGGACAAAGACATTACAGGTCATTTTCAAAGTCAACAAAAAGACACTTTTTTCAAAAGGACACACAAGGAGCATGGAAAATCATTTTGACATGAGACCAAAGACATTGGTTAGAGGACTCTTTGAGGTTTCCAAAAAGTGCAAGAACTCCTTCATATGACAAAAATTGAGGGATTTACACCTTGTTGAAGTTGGCTAAATTTTGGGAAAATGCATGAAACCAACATTGATCAAAAATGTATTTTTTCCAAATGGGGCCTAATTTCCATAATCCAAACATGTCTACCATGATGTAAAGGGCCTCCCACGACCAAGACAAAGACCACATCATTTTTGTTCCATTTTTGGTTTAATTTTATCATATTTAAGATTAAATTGAAAAAGGAAAATGGAAGGATAATGCATAGCTTTGTTTCTAAGCATGACTCATCAAAGATCATTCAATATGCTGCAGCCAAGGAAGTACAGCAGGAGAAGTGTGGAAAATTCAAGCTATGGTGGCTTGAATTCAAAGCTACATATATATTAAAAAATTCAAAATTCAACAAAGACATAAATGCTTCTTAGCTTAGTTTCTAAGCACTTCTTTGCTTATATAAGAGCTAGCATACTTCAGTAATCAAGAAGAGACAAGTTCAGAACCTAAGCATTACTTGTAACATATTTGTACCAACTTAAATTTTTCAAGGAAATCAAAAATTCGAATTTTAATTTCTAGCTTGTTTCAGTTCAAACTAAACACTCAAACACAATCCTTGAACATCACTAAACATAACCAGATCAATTGCAAGCCTTGAAACTCACTGAATCAAGCACTACAGGTCACGATTTGTTCAAACAAAAATCAACTCGTATCTGATCATTCATGCATGTTTAACAAGATGTAGACATATATTTAAGTTTAGTTTTATGTCCTGATCGTTTCTGGACATTTAATTAAAGTTTGGGGGCTTGTACACGAAACTACCATTTTAGGGTTTTTTAGCTCAAATTTAGGGTTCTTCGTTAGAGCCAAAAATAGAACAAATTAAGGGCATGGTTGAACTCAATAGAACAAGACGAATCGAATGGACATGTCGCGCCAAATTTCTATTCATGTTTAACCCTATTCGCTATTTTGCAGGTTTAGAACACATCTATTACAACGCTTTTCTCATAAAAACGCTGTTAAATGTGTTGGCTGAAGGTTGAAGATGATGAGGTGTCCTCACCTCATTGGACAGAACGCGCGCGCCAGTATTTTTTAAATTCTGGGTTCCCATGTGCGCTTTCCATCATCTTTCCATGCACCCTCAATATCTGAGCCATTTGATCTCATTAATTCTCAATCCAACGCATCAAAACATGCACCCATATCATGGGCCTCATTTAATTACCACACAAGATCACTGCTTTATTTTATTTTATATAACTTGCAAAATTATTTTAAAATAGTTTTAAAAATCCAAAAAATACAAAAAAAAATATTTTTAGTTTTCTAAAATATAATATTATTTTTTGATATAAAAATATTTTATTTTTCTTCATAATTTAAATATTTTGCATAATTAATGAGTATATATGTTACATATTTGCTTTTTAATTATTTCAACCAATCAAAAAATCAAAAAAATTGTTCTTTTTATTAAATTAGGTTATATATATATTATAGGCTAATTTTGTACATATTTAGAATAACTTTCTCTTTAAGTTTTAATTATTTGTATAATTATATGATTATTTAACTTAATAAATTCAAAATCAATTTAAAAAATTTCAAAAAAATCAGTTTTGCTTTAAAATTAATTAACAAGCATTTTGAACATATTTTAAACTTAATTTTTAGGTTTAAATTTTATTTCCATCTTTTTCTCATTTTAATTAAATTAATCATGCATTAATTCTAATTAAAATCAATCATCAAAAAATCCAAAAATATTTCTTTTATTTTCATGCAATTTAAATTCCTAGATAACTGTATAGGTTGTCAAATTCATGTAAATAGCGTAGTTTACATTTCCCGCACAATCGATGTAATAGCGTAGATTTACGTTCTGCATTTTACATTTCCGCATTTTAAATTCCAGCATATATAAAACTGCGTGTATGTCAAAGATAAAATTGAATCGTTAGATCACTAACTTCAAAGATAAAATATCTGAATCAAAACACAATCACACTTGCACCTCTTAAGGTAATCCCTGTTTTACTCTCTTCAAAAATCAAGATCAAATTCAAAAGCAAAATCGAACTTTTGTTTACATCCGGTAAAAGGATAGTTTTTTAAAGGAAATAGGATAAGACCTTATAACTTAGGGTAGACCTCCTAATTTGCTTGCTCAGAGCAAGACAAACAAATCTCTCATATATCATTGTTTTTCAAAATAAAACTTTCAAAAAAGACAATACTTTGTATATATCGAAAAGAGGATCATTACGAAGTTAACGCTCTTTTTTTTCAAAAACATCTTTTGAAAGATAAAAAACACTTTGTATACATCCGCACAAGGATCATTACAAAGTCAATTTGCAAAGGTATTTAAAACCACATACAAGCATTTCAAGGCAATAGAAAAGTGATTGAAAACAAGTGAGCTAAGCAAATTAAAGAGCCCATGGATAACCATGGATACAAAGGGTGCTAACACCTTCCCTTTGTATAACCTACCCCCTTACCCAGAATTTCTTAAAGGTCTTTCTCTGTTTCTTTTATAAGCCTTTCCTTAATTGGATAAAATAAAAGTCGGTGGCGACTCTCTGATTTTCAAAAACACAAAAGCAAAAATAAAAAAGAGTCAGTTCGCGTATCTCTCCGCGAGAGGTATGGTAAAAAACCGAGGGCGACAACTGTCTTCGCAGAAGGCTGCCCTTCATCAACTTAGCAAGAGATCCGCTGGGGAAATAATTCGTGAATACCACAGTACTGTCGAGGGTATCACTTATCCGCTCGGTTGGCGATGCGTGGATTCTGAGATCAAACAAACTTCTTGACTGAGATTGCCATTTGTTTGATGTACACGGACTCTCTGGGGAGGCGTGTAAGAATGGGGTTGATCAGCTTGTAAGTAGTCAGACGACTCAGCTGAGGAGATCTGTTGATTGTTGATCATGATGAAACTGTCGTCTTAGTTGATGACGTTTGACTTGGATACGCCATGCTGAACTGGTTGAAAACAAATTATCTTGACTTGGACTGCTGTTTGTTTCTAGTGAATTGCGTGGTAACCCCCACCGGGGACTTGAAATGAATTGCGTGGTAACCCCCACCGTGGACTTATGATGAATTGCGTGGTAACCCCCGTCGGGGACATTTGATGAGTTGCGTAATAACCCCCGCTGGGGACTTTTGATGAATTGCGTGGTAACCCCCGCCAGGGAATAGAAATTTGCATGGTAACCCCCGTCGGGGACTTATGATTTGGATGAAGATTCTTTGACAAGGGTGACGCTTTTCTGCTACTGGAAGAATCTCTTGCTCGTGAAATTTCCAAATTGAAGTATATGTGACTTAGGCAATAGTATGATCAAAGCCTAACTAGACTATGCTGACTGTGCAAACATATGATATGACGCGTGAAGCATGCATGAATGATATAATGATTGTGAAGTGTAAAGTGAATGTGAATAGAATTGTCGCGAATGTGAAATCCCGTGATACGACTTGAATTTTTGTTAATTAGAAGATGTTTTCTTCTTGAAAAATGTAGTTTGCACTCCGCTGGGGATACCGGGTTGTCAGTTATCCGCTGTTTGAAGTGAGTGAAATGATTTGAAGTGAAGATCCATCATCAGAAGATGTTCACAAAGCGACCTCGTGGGGAAATTTGTTCCCGAAGTCTCGACCGTTCTCGGAGCAACTATTGGCGTTCTTCCTATTGTTTGTAAACCTTAGAAAGAAGTTTCACCTTTATTTTGCAAGTAAATTCATTTTATTTTGAAAACGTTTTTTTCAAGAAAATGACTGTCAGACTTAAAAAATGCAATTGTAAGAAACTGAATAAGACTCGATTGGAAAGAAAAGGCACAAGGCTCAAATTGTTATTTATGGAATGGTAATCAGCCGAAGGCATGATTCTATGGACTATGCTGAAACGTGACGACCGTTATCTTTCCCTTCTACTCTGAATTGCGGCGTATTCGTGCTTCGTAGAAGATGACCTACTGATGATGAATACTCCGCTATGGATTTTCTGTATGATCATGTTTGTCCTGAACACAGTTACTTGCCATATATCCCTAACTTTTGCGTAGATTACCCCTTTCGGGTTTAAAATCTACCGGGATTGATTTATTATTTTTTTATGTCTCTAACTTTTGCCTCAATCGCCCTTTCGGGTTTTCGATTCACCGAGACGCTCTTTTTTGCCTAAGTCGCTCTTTGCGAGTTTTCAACTTAGCGAGCTGTTCTTTTGACTATTTAGGCAAAGTATTTCTTGACTGCATCGATGTTCATAGGACGGGTGAATTCTTCTCCATCCATAGTCGTGAGTATTAAGGCACCTCCCGAGAAAGCTCTCTTGACCACGCATGGGGCGTCAGAATTGGGAGTCCATTTGCCCCTAGAATCTGTGAGAAAAGATTAAATCTTTTTTAGCACAAGGTCGCCTTCTTTGATTGTGCAACGTCGGACCTTTTTGTCGAAAGCTTTCTTCATTCTTTGTTGATATAGCTATCCGTGGCATAAAATTGTCATGCGCTTTTCTTTGATTAAGTTCAACTCATCGAATCTATTTTGACACCACTCCGCTTCTGTTAATTTTGCCTCCATCAAGACTCTCATTGATGGGATCTCCACCTCTAAGGGTAGGACTTCCTTCATGCCATACACAAGGGAGAAAGGAGTTGCTCGAGTCGAAGTACGTACAGATGTACGGTAACCATGAAGAGCAAACGGGAGCATTTCATGCCAATCTTTGTAAGTGACGACCATTTTCTGAATGATTTTCTTGATGTTTTTGTTAGCTGCTTCTACAGCTCCATTCATCTTTGGTCTGTAAGGAGACGAGTTGTGATGTTCAATCTTGAATTCTTCACAAAGTTCCTTCATCATTTTGTTGTTCAAATTTGACCCATTGTCAGTGATTATCTTGCTAGGAATACCGTAGCGACAGATGATGTGATTCTTGATGAATCTGACGATAACTTGTCTTGTGACGTTTGTATATGAAGCTGCTTCAACCCACTTGGTGAAATAGTCTATGGCTACCAAGATGAAGCGATATCCGTTGGATGCTTTTGGCTCGATCATTCCGATCATGTCGATTCCCCACATGGAGAAATGCCAAGGGGAAGAGAGTATGTTGAGAAGAGATGGTGGCACATGAATTCTATCGGCATAGATTTGATATTTGCGACACCTCTTTGCATACTGGTAGCAATCTGACTCCATCGTCAGCCAATAATATCTTGCTCTCAGTATTTTCCTTGTCATGGTGTGTCCGTTGGTGTGAGTACCAAATGAACCTTCATGTATTTATCTCATGAGTGTTTCTGCTTCGTTTCTATAAACGCATCTGAGCAGAACCATGTCAAAATTTCAGGAAGAATCTGCCAGCTAACTTTCTCAAGGCTTTTCTATCTTTCTTTGATGCCCCAATAGGGTACTCTTTCCTTTGAAGAAAGTTTTTGATGTCGTGATACCACAGTTTGTCGTCAATGATTGCTTCTGCTGTGAAAACATGAGCGGGCCTATCCAGGCGCATGACATCAATTTGAGGAATGTCATTCCAATGATTTATCCTAATCATGGAAGAGAGTGTGACTAATGCATCAGGCAAATTATTTTCTTCGCGAGGAATGTGATGAAAAGCTACCTTGTCAAGAATGGTAACAATCTTCTCGCGTAGTCTTTGTAAGGGATTAGCCCAGGTTGGCGTGTTTCCCATTCTCCTTTGATTTGATTGATGACCAAAGCAGAATCTCCGTATACATTCAAGTGTTTGATTCTTAGATCCACGGCCTCTTCGAGACCCATGATGCAAGCTTCATATTCGGCCTCATTGTTTGTGCATTTGAAAGTTAATCCGGCGGTGAATGGAATATGGGTACCTCGAGGGGTAACAATGATTACCCAAATTCCTCGTCCATAAGCATTGATGACTCCGTCAAAGATCAAGCCCCACTGGGATCCTATCTCAGGTCCTTCGTCTGGTAGTGGCTCGTCGTAATCTTTCATCTTGAGGTACATGACATCCTTGTCCGGAAAGTCAAATCTGGTTGATTCATGATCATTGAGTGGGTGGTGAGCCAAGTGCTCAACTAGGATGCTTCCTTTCACGGCTTTCTGAGCGTGATACTCAATGTCATATTCTGATAACAGCATCTGCCAACGGGTAATTCTCCCAGTCAAGGCAGGCTTTTCAAAGATGTACTTGATTGGATCCATCTTGGTGATCAACCAAGTAGTATGTCGAATCATGTATTGGCGGAGACGCTTGGCAGCCCAGGCCAAAGCACAACAGGTTTTCTCGAGCATGGAGTAGCGGGATTCATAGTCAGTGAATTTCTTGCTCAGGTAGTAGATGGCATGCTCTTTTCTTTTTGTCCCGTCTTGCTATCCAAGTACACAACCCATGGAATCTTCTAAGACGGTTAAGTACATTATCAAAGGTCTTCCTTCCACTGGAGGAGACAAGATAGGTGGTTCGAGCAGATATTCCTTAATGCTGTCGAACGCTTTCTGACAATCGTCTGTCCAGACGCAACTTTGATTTTTCCGTAGAAGTTTGAAAATTGGAGCACAAGTTGCAGTCATGAGATATATGAATCTCGAGATGTAATTCAGACGTCCAAGAAATCCTCTAACTTGTTTCTCGGTTCTGGGTGAAGGCATTTCTTGAATTATCTTGACTTTGTCTGGATCTACTTCAATTCCTCTTTTGCTGACGATGAATCCAAGGAGTTTTCCTGAGAAGACACCAAAGGTACACTTGCTGGGGTTCAGGCGAAACTAAAACTTCCGTAAGCGTTGAAATAGCTTTGACAGATTCTGTATATGATCTTCCTCATTTTCTGATCTGGCAATCATGTCGTCCACATAGACTTCCACTTCCTTATGCATCATGTCATGGAAAAGTGTAGTCATGGCTCTTTGATAAGTTGCCCCTGCGTTCTTTAGTCCAAAAGGCATAACAGGGTAGCAGAACATTCCCTAGGGGATGATGAAAGTTGTTTTCTCCATGTCTTCAGGTGCCATTTTGATTTGGTTGTATCCTGAAATTCCGTCCATGAATGAGAAAATGTTGGATTTTGCTGTACTATCAACCAACATGTCAATATGTGGTAGAGGAAAGTCATCCTTAGGGCTAGCTTTGTTCAATTCTCTGTAGTCGACGCATACGCGGACTTTTCCGTCTTTCTTGGGAACAGGAACAATGTTAGCAAACCACTGAGGGTATTCGAAAGTGACGAGGAAACCAGCGTTAATTTGCTTTTGAACTTCCTCTTTGATTTTCATGGCCATCTCCGGATGAGTTCTTCTCAATTTTTTCTTGACTAGAGGGCATTCTGGCTTTATTGGAAAGTGATGCTTCATTATACTGGTATCCAACCCTGGCATATCCTGATAGGACCAAGCGAAGACATCAGAGAATTCTTTGAGCAGTTGTATCAAACTCTCTCTGATTTCTGAATTGAGTGAAGCTCCAATCTTAACCTCTTTTCTGTTTCCATCGGAACCAAGGTTAATGATCTCTAAAGGCTCATTGCATGGCTGAATGGCCTCTTCCCTTTGTTGGAGTAGCCGAGAAATTTCTTCTGATATTTCTTCGTCTTCTTCTTCCTCTGCCTTGAATACAGGAAACTCAAAGTTTGCAGAAGTCATGTGATCGCATGTTTTGACTGGATTTTTTATGATTAATCTGCACATGTGTGATGAGTTTTATTTAGACAACGAGGGAAGACTTAGTGTATGCAGTTAATGGAATGTTTTAATGTTTTTTAAGGGTGTTTTTTAGGATTACCAATTTCTGAAAAATGAAAAGGGAAAAACTAACGAAGGAACAAAATGACATTTTTATTTATCGACAGTCACTTCTTGAAACAAAGACCCTATAAAACAAAACTCTGTTGCTTTGGGCATAGCAAAGAGGGACATTTTCCTTCGAAACTTCAACAGCCGTCCAATAATGGTGAACCCCATTGTGCACTATGTAATCTGGCACTTTAGGCTTGAGTTGGCTTGTGTAAGGTCTTGATTTACCAACCACTATCTTTGTAACACTTGGACGATCTTCTTCTGCTTCAGCAGATTGAGCAGTGTGAGCATACCCATTTCCAAGTGGAGTATGTCAGATTTTCTTTTGAGGAAACTTCCAATCTTCTGAATGGAGAGACTCGTTGTCGGAGACACTTTCGAGGTCATCCTCTTCTGTATTTTGGTCTTGCTCTTCTCCCAAGATGGCATTGACTAGGTATGTATACTCTAAATTTGTAGCCTCGGAAGGTGACTTGGGGATGTAATCCTCAATGATGACTTTCACCAGACGCTGATGATGAATAGCAAGGCTTGAATATCTCTTTTGGCTGAGAAAAGTACTCATGATCAGTATTCCATCCAGTTGAAACAATGTCTTCAAGAGAGATTTTTGAACTTTCAGGAGCGGAGTATTTCACCATGTAGTCGAATTTTCTGCTTGGTTATCCTAATGTATCCCAGGTTTCTTCGGGGATAGGAGGAACTTCTTCTGATGAACCATGGCTTCCGGTGGCGAGGCTGTTGACAACTTCGTCACTTCTTGGTTGAGTCTTACTTCCAGACCCTTTAGACGGATAGCAGAAAGGTGAATCAGACTCTGTTAGGGAGATGTATCCTGATCTGTGAAGGTAGGATAGACATTCCTCTTCAAAATTCTCATCGGTGTTTTCCGTACTGATGGTATTGACTGTTTGTTGAACAGGTTGAAGAAAACCTCCGCTGTGGAAAGTTTCTTGAATTGGGCAAACTACCTCATTTCCTTGAGTAGCTTTTGATGATGTTGGAAAGAATCCAACCCCTGTTCTATTTTTGTTGTTGGTAGGAATCTCAATGTGCCCCTAACCACTGGTAGTGCCATCCTTTACAACTTGGATTGCATCTTTGTAGGAAGAAATATACGCTGCTTTCTCCTTACCTTTTTCCTTGTCCAAGGAAAGTGCTTGGAATTTAGTTCCAGCAACTTCTTTTGGTTCTATGTCGGAGAATGATGACAGGCTGCTGGCGATCAGAGCTCGTTCTCCACATACGGTTACCAATTTGTCATTTCGGATGAACTTCAATTTCTGATGAACTGTTGAAGTAATTGCCCCAGCCTCATGATTCCATGGGCAGCCTAGCAAACAACTGTATGCTACCTGGATATCTATAACTTGGAAAGTGATTTGGAAAGTGATTTGGAAAGTGTGAGGCCCAATGGTTATGGGAAGATCGATTTCTCCAAAAATTGACTTTCTTGATCCATCGAATGCTTTGACGATGACGTTACTGTCCCTTAATGGGAAATCCTTGAAGGGTAATCTTGACAAAGTTGATATAGGCATGATGTTAAGAGAGGATCCATTATCTATTAAGACCCCTGTGAGAACATCACCCTTGCAGCTGACTGAGATGTTGAGTGGCATGTTATGACCCTCTCCTTCTTCAAGAAGATCTACGTCAAAAAAACCCAGACTAGTTCCTACGGAGATGTTGGCAACGATGTTGTTGAATTGCCCTATGGTAACACCAAGTTCTATGAAAGCTTGTTCCAAAACTTTTTGTAGAGCTTCCCTATGAGCCTCAAAACTCAATAGTAGGGAAAGCACAGATATCCTAGACGGAGTATGTAACAGTTGATCTACAATATTGTATTCATTCCTCTGGATTAATTTCAAGATCTCATCATTTTCTTTCTCTTGAGTAGCATTGGTCGGATGATTGTCTTGCTTATGTGGTGCTTCTTCCGAAGGTTTATCCATATTTTCTGTTGTTCTGTTGAATACTCGTCCACTTCTAATGTCTCGACTAACATCAGCAATGTTGACAACAGATGGTAATGGTATTTCCTTACCATTTTCAATTAATGTAGCGTTGTACTTGTATGGTATGGCCTTGTTGAACTCATATGATACTGGACCTGGTAAGTAGATAACTAATGGAACAACTGTTGTCTTCCTACTGTCATACTTAACTTGCATTGGTTCAACTTGATTAATTCGAGGAGATACGGTAAAGACTTCGTCATCTTCTCTCTTGGTAAGAACTGTAATGGTATTGTCATCCATTAGCTTCTGAATGTCGTTGCGGACACGCAAACATCCTCGTGAATGCCTTCGACATATTTTGCATCTACTATAAGGATGGAAATCTGTTCCAAAGTAAGCAAGTCCATTTAAAGTCTTATGGAACCTGACTACCGATCCTTCGAGATCTTCAACTTTGTAGATCTTGTATTCTCCTGGACATCCTTGAACCATGTTGATGTCGCATTCGGTTTTGACTCGAATGTGTTGAATCCATCCTAAATCCATTTGCTCTTGCAATGCATCTTGAACTACAACACATCCTTGATTATTCTTAGGACAAATTTCACATGTGAAGTAGTTGTGAGGTGGCACGTGGCCGTACCCAGCTTGTCTAGCATGCATTCTGACGAGATTTTCCCCTATCTGACGAATGTCGGAGATTTGAATGACATTGGGGTGTTGATCTATCAAATTTACCGAAGCTTCTTTATGTTCCGGTAATAGGTTTGCTTGAACGTTGGGATTAGTATCTTTGAAGGATAGCATTCCACTCTTTACTAATCTTTAAACGTCGACCTTGAAACTGAGGCAGTTTTCAATACTGTGACCTGGTGCTCCCTGATGATAGGGACAAGATTGGTCAGCCTTGAACTAAGGTGAAGAATCATTTGGAGGATTTGGAGGACTTCTTGTCTGAAAAATTCCTTTTTCCAATAAAGTTGGAAACAATTCCGCATACGGCATTGGTACGGGGTCAAAGGCAGGATACCTTGGTGCCCATTGTTGTTGAAATTTTATGGTCAAACCTGTTGCTGAGGTTGTTGTGAGCTTTGTTGAAATGGTTGTTGAGAAACCTGAGGTTGGTAAGCTGGCGCTGAATTAACAACCGGAGTTATTGTAGCAACTTGAGGTTGATACCTTTTTCTTGATCTGTGTAAGACACTGCTGACGTCTTGATCCTTTTTCTTTTGGAAATAACTTCCATACTTCCTAGGTGTCATACCCCAAAATTTGCCCATCTCATTTCACTTTTCAATCTCAGACAAAGGTTCAAGACTTAAGGACATACTCTCCTAAACAATGACCTCCTAAACTAGGGTTTAGAATTCCTTAAAGGAAATTGATGGATCAAGATCTCCAATGGACTTCATATGGCCTACAATGTTTCAAACCATCTCGATGGCAAAATACAGGCTTCAATTCCAAGGATTGCTCAGTCAATTGCTCAGAAAGTCAATAGTCGACTACTTTGACCTAAAAGTCAACTGCGGTCAAAGTACAGTCAAAATTCCTGATTTTTTGTCAACATCCTTATTTTGAAGTATCATTCATCATTTGATCAAGTATTGATCATGATTCATCAAGGAAAGTGCAGAAATCAACGAAACCTAAAGTTTCTAAATTAGGGTTTTTTTGACCTAAAGTCAACTAAACTTTGACCAGCCATAACTTTCACATGGAACATCAGAATTTTGCCATCCAAAGCTCATTTTGAACGAAATTGAATTATCTACAACTTTGTCCCTCACAAGCCAAGCCTAAAAATGTTTCATTTGAGAGATATGGATCAAAACATTATAGGTCCTTTTTAAAAGTCAACCGAAAGCAGTTTTTTGTCAAAGCCCATATCATCAGGATAAAATCCTCAAATTGAAAAAAGATTCCATAGTGGCTTATAGAGGACATCATGAGCTTTCCAGAAAGTCCTAGAACTCCATCATATCTTAAAAATTGAGAGAGATATGCCTTGTCAAAGTTGGGCAATTTTTAGAGAAAAATGTGAAACAAAAAGGCTTCAAAATGGATTTCCTTGCAAATGGGCCCAATCTTTTGTGATCCAATCTTGTGCCCCAAGTCATCTAGAAGCTCCAAGTCAAATTCCACGAATTTTTGACAATTATTTGATTTTTATTGAATTTTTATTCATTAAAAATATGATCTAAATCAAATAATCAATGAAATATGAAAAGATTTGATTTGGTTATATTTTTTTAATCAAATTCAATTACATAAGGGACCATATATTTGATTGAATTTCGTGCTCATCAAGGATGGAAAAATAAGATCAAGATTTGGCCAATTTTAGAAGAAATAAAATCAAATATTTCAATATTTTCAAATCACCAATCTCTTGATTTCTTTCCAAAACTCTTGCCCTAATTTCTTTCTCTATATAAGCACAACAATTCCAGCCTCAAAGAAAACGAAATTTGGAGAGAAAAAGCTAGGGTTTTGAAGTTCAAGAAACTCAAAGAATAGTGCAATCTTGGTGAGGGTTCTCCAAACAATTTCAGAACTTTTCAAGCATCCAGTTTCGTTCCCAAGGTATCATAGAGTAAGTATGAATCGCTAACCTTGTCCTTTATTACCTATAACACGCATGCCATGTTCATAATGTTCTTCATGAAGAAATTTTCGATTTGTGCTTATTACCTTGTTTTAAGATAATTTGATGATTGTATTATGTTCATAAGATGTTTTAGAGAAGGATAAGACCCCTGCCCACAAGTTTCGAAGCCAAACACGAAGGATGCCATGGCTAGGGTTCATCACGGCCAAGCTTTGAAACCCTATGTTACAGGCCATATCAGATCGAAACAACCCCATATTTGAATTCAGGACATGTTTTTATGTCGATCTGGGCTATTCTTGTTGTTGTTCATCATGATTTTTGCAGGTTCATGCGTTTCCAGAATTTTCTACGGATTTTCGTAGCAAAATCGCAGCTGAAGGCACAGCTATTTCGTAGCTAATATTCCATGCAGGTTCCACGAAGAAGATGAAGTGGTGGCATCACGTGATTGGAGGATTTCAAACTCGGAACGCGCGCGCTTTTTTCTTTGGATGTCTTCAAATCCGGTGCCCTCGCTTCAGGTCTGACTACCATGAGCCCTCTCCTTCCAGCCACAGGATCATTATTCAAGCTCATCCAACATCTGAAAACGCGCAGCTCCACCAAAGACCCTCAGAGCCTCACCTCACTGGATTAGACGCTAAGTTTTTTTTAATTTTTTTAATTTTCTTTTTAATTTGGTTTAATAATTCTTTTTTTTATTTTATTTTCTTTTTAACTAAAATAAAAATTAAAGTTAATTTTTTTAATGATAACCTTTTTGCTAAAAAATAAAATTTGTTTTAATTAAATTATTTCTTTTTTATAATTAATAAAATTGAGTTTTAATAATTTAATAAATTAGTTTTTTAAGTAAAATTTAAGATTTGATTTTTAGGTTTAATAATTTGATAATTATTATTTTTTTATATTTAATTTAATTAAATAATTTGTTTAATTTGAATTTTTTTTTTTGGTTTGAAATTAGTTATTTATTTATCTAATAATTAATTAGGTTAGGATAAAAATAATAATAAGTTTTAAAACTTTAATTTTATTTTGGTTTTTAAATTCTCTTCTTCTCATCCCCCCTACTTCTCGACTTCCCGATTTTATTATTTAATTATTATTATGTAATTGTTTTGAGGTTGTTAAAGTAATTAGGATTTTTATTTTCCGCATATTTTATTATGTAACTGTCCCAAAGCCATGTAATAGTTGTAGGTTTATTTTCTGCTTTTATTTTCCGCATTCCCCGGTTTTTTGGCTATGTAATCCCCCTCCCTGAAGCCTTGTAATAGCGTAGGATTTAATTTCCGCACTTTAAATTTTTGTATCATATTAACTGCTATGGTTTGTAATTCTAGGGAGTGCAACCATGAATTGAACATAGAATCACTAATTATAAGATAAATACTCGAATGGAATCACATGACTGTGCCACACACACACCTTCAAGGTAACCCTTCTTATGTTGCCTGTTGCGTTTTAATTGCGATTCTAAAATAGTCAAGTCCCTCGATTCCGAGGATACCTAAAGCAAGTGCTGCCTTAATACATTGAAATCATCATAAGATCTTGTCCCTCGATGTTGCCTCGGAAATAAAGATGATTGTCCCATTGCTAAGGTATCCTCGCCTGTTGCCTAAATGACTATTCTATCCTTCCCTAAAGACTACCTATCCTCTATATGGTAGGGACAGTTTTATGGCAAACGATACTTTCTCGATGACCCTTTACATCCAATAAAAGGACTTCCTACCCTCCTATGGTATGGATAGCCCTGAAAAGGTAAAAGAACAAAAATTTTAAAACTTAGGGAAGTTGCTACTAATTGCTTGCTCTAAATTCAAAATCTTTTTCCCACTCTTTTCAAAAACAATTTTCAAAAAGGCTGCACTTATTTACAAGCTAAAGTCGTTAAACAAATTCTTTTCCCACACTTCAAAACGTTTTTGAAAACAAAGTGAGCTAAGCAATTAAGAGCCCATAGTGTGATGAAGGATTCTATGTCAGGTTCACTAATGAAGAGTGTATTGTTACTAATGGAGAAAATGAAGAAATCATGAAGGGAGTCAGATCTAAGAATAATTATTACCTATGGGAGCCTAAAAATTCCAAGTTTCCTTCTGCTTGTCCCGTGGCCAAAGAAAAAATTGAGGGCAATCATCAAGAAAGAACTATCAAACTAGAGGTTCCCGTTCCCAGAACAAAGAACCAGATGGAAGAAGATGATGAGTCTGATGATGAGTCTTATATTGAAGAACTCACCATTAGTGAACTTTCTGCTGGATATTAAGAGATGAGTCTACTAAATGGAGAACTGAGCAAAAGACTGACAGTGTATAAAAATGCTTATGCCCTATTACAAGAAGAAAGAGTAAGTCTCATGATAAACATTGTTGATCTAGAGAAAAAACTACGAAACACAAGATCAAACAAGAAGACAACATTGGATAGTACTCAAGACACAAATATCAGCAAGTCAATCATTCCTATCAAGAAGAAGAGAAAGAAGTTCAATCAAGAGCCTCAACATCCGGAAAAACACACACCTGTCTCAGCCAAGAGATGCCATTAATGTCGTAAGATAGGTCACTTGAGGTTCTCATGTCCTGAAACTCATACACCTACCAAAAGAAAGATCCCTCCACAGGAAAATCTGGCCAAGATAAAGCCACCTCAGTGGAAGTCATGTGTTGACTCTAAAAACTCAAGTTGTGACAAAAATGAGGAGGAGGCTATAAAGAAAACAAGAAGCTCTAGAAGAAGGAAACCTAGACAAGATAAGAGTCACAAAAAGGACAAGTGCATTCCTGCTACAAGCAAGAACACGACAATAAAATGGGATGCTGTAGAAGAAGGTGAGACTACTATCTCTGTAGAATATGAAAATGTCAAAACAGATGTCTTAACATCAAAATATGCTGAGAACTCAATTGTGAGCATTAAGACAAATGAAGTCTCTAGAATTGATGAATGCTCATTAGTCAATATCCAAAATGTTCTCCATAGGGAGATTACTATTCGGAACCAAATCCCAAAAGCTGTTAGAAGATCAAGGAAATCATCTACAACTTCCTGTAATTCTCACAATTTTCACCTAACAAAAACATTGATGAATGCCCTTAATGACATCTAGACTAGAGATATGAAAAGAGAAGTCTATATGTTCAAGGCGAGTACTGTATTGAACTTGGTCCCAAGGAAGCTATCCATTCGTCGTCGATTTCATCTAAGAGAGGAGCCACTAGAAATAGACCAAGCTTCAAGAATATGGATGGAAAGAGCAAAGGCTTCACAAATCAACCTGAGAACTCAAGAAAGCAAGGAGAGCATGATCCTTCTTATCACAACTGAAGATGTGAATCTGATGATAGGTATGATTCCTACGAAAAATTTAGACTGGTCTAAATTAAGGTGGATACCCCAAGGTGTATTTAATTAGAATGTCAAGAGGGATGTCATAACTATGCCCTGCTACATCATTAGGCATCTCTACATCCAAGATTGTGTGGAGGACAAATAGATATCTATAAAGAAGTCAACCACTGATCTAGGTGTTGTTAATAAGCTAGATGTGAAAGTTTCCCCAGTTCACAAAAAGATTCTTCAGCATCCATCCCTCTACAACAACTCTAGTGTGATCTCAAATTGCTCTTCTCCCACAGAATATGGTTTACAACTCACTCACTTCATTGAGATGTCTCAACAATCTCCGTCCCTCTTGTCCATAGCGGGGTCTAATCTAACTATGCATACTGAGGTAACTAGTCCTAATAAGACCCTGAATGATGCACAGTTAAAAATGGTGCATATTTTGAAAATTGAGGACTTAACCAAGGAGACATGAAGTCATCTTTACAGAGAGGTATTTCTACTATTCCACCACAAACATTTGAAGTGACAGAAAAGTTGGGTTCGTTTCATAAGAGAGGGACCTTACTTGTGTGTGTGCAAGTATGCCAGTCGCGGTCTCTTGAATGAAAGAAATATTTTCAACCAGTTTAGGGAAAGGGAACAAGTCTGGGTGTGTGTTCCTCAGAGCATGACTTTTAAAATCCTAAATGGGAGAATGTTTGAAATTGAAATGAAAATGTTTGTATTTTTGAATGTGGTGAAATAGGAGAAATATCTCTCTATAGAGATAAATCATGTCTATCTACTATGTGAAAGATTTGAATTTTTTACTGGCTAGTATGAGGCCCAAGCTTTAGGCTTAAAAGAGTTTTTATTGACTCTGGGAGATGACTCCACTGGGAATTGACTTTGAATGAAGAAATTTGTGTTCTGTATGAAGCCCAGAATTGTGGCTGACTCTAGTTGGAGAGTGTTTGTTTTATTTGATTGAAAGATTTATTTAATGTTCTGTATAAAGCCCAGAATTGTGGCTGACTCTACCTAGGGAGACATTGTTTTCTGCCTTGTACAAAGCCCAAGGTTGTGGCTGACTGCTGAGGAAACAGAGTTTGGAGACTATTGATGACTCTATTTTATGCCTTGTACAAAGCCCAAGGTTGTGGCTGACTTAGTGATGAGGACATGGAGATACAAGACATAAATGAAGTAATCCAAAGCTTGGGAGGACCTATGAAAAGGGCACGTGCTGTAACACCCCATATTTTCTAATTTTAATTTAATCGGAAATTAAATTATTATTTAGAATTATTTGGTATTTTGTTGAATTATTGGAGAATTATGGATTAAGGGCCATTGAGCCGGATGGTGAGATTAGTAGTATGGGGGTGCTAAGTGAGTAAGCCCATTACTAATTATTTTATGGTTTCATAAAATAAAGGAAATAAGGAAAAAGAGTCAGAACGTGGAAAACGAGAAGTGGAAGAGAAGAGCTGAGGAACGTAAAGAGGAACCAAAGAGGAAGAGGACCAAAGATCAAGAATTTGGCTAAGGTAAGGGGGGACTCTTCCAATTATCATCTCTTATCGTGTTATGAATGATAGGGCATGATTAGGGATATTGTTTGGGTCAATTTGATCATATGTCAGAGTCAGGTTTTGGGATAATTTTAATAGAAGTGAATAATTGATGAATACCTCTGTGAGTTCTATATAGAATTGTATGTTAATTGATGTTTGTGTTGTGGGTATTGTATCAGTTGTTGTGTTGTTGTGTTCTTCCATGAACACTGAATCTGAATTATGGGTTTCCAAAAATTGTATAGAAAGTTAGGTTTTAATGTGTAAAACTGACATAGGATAATAGATTGATGAAATTGGATGAATACCATATGTTAATGTGTGAAAAGATGGTGTTTTAAACCTAAAATCGTAGCCTGTTATGAGTGGAAACGAGTGGAAAACAGACTGGTGCGAAATTGCATATTTTTGGAGAAATACTGGTGTTTTGCGTATGGAATTCTGGCATACGCGTATGGGATGAGGCCATACGCGTATGGGTCTGTTGATACTCGTATGGGAATTTTCAGTGTAAATTTAGTTCTGCTGATTTGCGTATGGGATGACTGATACGCGTATGGGTTTGGGTGATACGCGTATGGGAGGTACCATACGCGTATGGGTTCTGTGTGTAAAAATTTTGTTTTATGATTTTCTTCGAAAGTTCAATGATGCGTAACTTTTGATCCGTAACTCCGTTTTAATGCCGTTTTGAGTATGATGAACCTTATGAGATAACCTATGAGTTTAAATGATAAAATGAGGTGTAGCTTTCAATTAATTTTGAATTATGAATTTATTGCTTGATGAATGATGTATTGTACATATATATGATGAGATATGACAATACATGCTATGTTTTAAACATGATTCGTATGATGATTTTGTTTGATTGTGTAATGGAACTCATGATATATTTCATGTGATGATATGAGTATGATGTGAATACTTTGTTCGTTTGATGGATGATATATTGTTGACATATGTGATGAGATGTGACAATATAAGACGTGTTGAAAACATGATTATGTGATGATTGTTGAGAATTGTACAATGATGATTGACTTGTTTTGGAAGATGTGAATACATGTATATTCTTACTTTTGATGATGATGATTAGTGTAATACATGTATGTTCTATAATGATGGTAATGATGATTGATTTGTGATGAATGATGTTAATGTATATATGAACATGCTTAATAATGATGATGATGATGATGATGATGATGAAATGAGTATAGATGATGCTACTCATAGAATGGTGATGATGAAAGTATGTTATATATATATATATATTTGCATGCATTCATAAACATTGATGAGGGCTGAATCCTAGATGATGAGAGGATTCAGTGAAGGGCAGAATTCCCATTGTGTGGAATTTGTGCTGGCAGGGCCGTATCTGGATGATGATAGATCGGTCGGTGGATGATTTCCACTGGTGATGTTTGGTACCACATGCATAGAGTCAGTTGCATTCATATGCATGAATTTGATAACATGACTGAATGTATTTCCTTGTTATGTTTTGGTGTTGTGTGTTTGTTTAGTGATGGATAATCTGGATATAGATGAGTTGGGTGAATAATATAACTATTGATGTACTGTTATTTATAATGCAATAATATTTGTTAATTGCGAATGAGACTCACCCTTACACTATATTTTTCAGATTGAGGATAGCGGCTCCGACTCGGTGAGGATTAGCTCATGAGTCGATATGTTGTTTAGCGTCGGGTCATGCTCTGATAGGTGTAACACAGGGGGAAACGCTGTTTTTGAGTTTATGATAATAACTCATTTTTGTTTAATTTATTTGAAGATTAATACATTGATGATGTGATGTAATTTGATGATGTTATTCCGCTGTGTCAACATGATATATTATGAAGTATGAGTTATAATGAAATGTTCCTTAGTGAATGCATGACATATGATCGATGTTGTTTATTTTATTTATGAATTGTGACACTCTTGTGCATGTTACTCTGATTTATGTAATTAATTGCCGCGGGGTTTAGAAGGGTGTTACACGTGCAAGGAGAGTCAATGGTGCTCTAATACAATTTATGAACAAACCAACGGGAGAAAGGGATCAATTGAAAGGAAATGAGCCAAGACTTGTCATTTTGATCCAAGCTAATGAAAAGGGCATGTCATGTGGGCTTGCTGCCCCATTTTGATGTTTTTAATCAATTATGTTGTAATAAAATGTGTTATGGCCCAACTAGTCAAAGTTTGGCCCAAAACACTTGTTTTTACTTTTTTTTTGTGCTTTTAAACATTCTAAAGCTCTTAAAGCTTAGAATTTTCGTGATCTTTTTATTTATAATTAAATAATGGACTTAAGAAATCAAGAGGTCAATATTTTAATGAAGGAGAAATAGGAAGGTGGGATGCATTAATCAAAGTGGCTATAAATTGCTATTATTCATGAAGGCAATTAGTATCCACTTTCTCCACTACCTTTAAGTGTGTGACCTTTCTTTTCCAAATCATTATTGATTAGTTAGTGGGATGAAGTTGTAGAATTTCTTGAGTTATTATTGTAAGCTACC
This sequence comes from Vicia villosa, assembly GCF_029867415.1. Lineage (NCBI taxonomy): Eukaryota > Viridiplantae > Streptophyta > Magnoliopsida > Fabales > Fabaceae > Vicia > Vicia villosa. The sequence continues at coordinate 46,824,207 of NC_081185.1, forward strand.
ATTTACCTATAAATATGGAGCTAAATATGATTGAAAGGCAAGTTGAATTTTGTTAAACACTTTGTGTGATTTTGAGAGCTTTGCTCCTTTGGATCTGGATTGGTCCATATTTTGATCTTATCAAGAAACCAAGTTTCTTGTGGTGATCTTCACTAAGGCTTATCATCCTTTCTTTTGATAGAAAGAGTGTGGCGCCTCATTTCTATCCCTTTCCATCAATTTCTTTCTAAAACTTTCGTTGTTTCAATTCTGCCCAAAAGCAAATATTACTTGTAATTTCGTTTTTTTTTCTATTCTAAATTATCCTCATAAATCACAAGTTCCATAACTATAACAAAGTATGAGAAAAATGGCTGCTTTACAAATCGGTTAGCCATCAAGTGGTATCAAGAGCACAGTTCGTATAAGACCATTTCTTTTTGTAAATTTCAATATTGTTCTTATTATATTGTATTGAATCATATATATAAAAAAAACAAAAAAAAAATTCGAAAAAATAATCAAAAAAAAAAAGTCGAGAAAAAAACAAAAAAGAAGTACTCTAGTCTTATTTGAGCTTGTGATTATTCTTATAGTTTTATTTGCTGCCACACTCTACTTTAGCTTGTTTTTTTTTTCCTTTGTCTAAATTTCTCCCTTATTTCCTTGTTTTTTTTCATTTCCTTTATTTCCAGCCTCTTAAGTATTTATCATTTGAAATTTGTTTTCTTGTATGATTGAATTTGGTTTCTTTAAAGAACTAAAAAGAGCAATTGAGTGGAAAAAGGCAAGAGTGTTCATTTCAAAAAAATCCAAATTTGAGTGTAAACACGTGAGGATTATTGTTGTTTTTATTTTGTGACTAACCATGTCAGGTGGTGATGGTAGCCCTCGTCGAATAAAATCTAATAGACTATTATTGGAAGCTCTCACAGCTAAAACGAGAGAGATGATGATAGAACAAACGGAGGCAATTCATGTGAGGATTAATCAATTAGAAAACCAACAAAATAATACTGATGAGGAGCAAAGAGCAAGGAGAAGGAGGATGGGTAGGCCTAGAGAGGAAAGATTGAGTGGTATAAAAATTAAACTTCCAACCTTTCAAGGGAAAAATGATCCAGAGGCTTATTTAGAGTGGGAAACAAAAATCGAACAAGTTTTTGCTTGTAACACTTATAGTAATGTTCAAAAAGTGCAGGTTGCTGCCCTTGAATTTATAGAATATGCCTTGGTGTGGTGGGATCAAACTGTCAAAGACAAGAGAAGATATGATGAACCAGCCATTGACACTTGGGAGGAGATGAAAAGAATTATGAGAAGAAGATTTGTTCCTTCCTATTACCATAAGGACTTGCATAATAAATTACACCGGCTCACTCAAGGTTCTTAAAGTGTTGATGAATATTACAAAGAGATGGAGGTTGCAAAGATAAGAGCAAATGTGGAGGAAGATAACGAAGCAACAATGGCAAGATTTCTTCATGGCCTAAATCGTGACATAAGTGACATAGTGGAGCTGCATCATTATGTGGAAGTAGGTGATTTGGTGCATCAAGCTATCAAGGTAGAACAACAGCTCAAGAGAAAGGGTCTAGGAAGGAGAAGCACAACTACTTTCAATTCTCAAAGTTGGAAGGACAAAACAAAGAAGGACGGTGCTTCATCATCCAAGGAAGCCACTGTTGAAAAAAAAGGTAAAACTATTACCCCAACTTCAAGTGTTTCAACTAACAAAAATGTTAAGTGTTTCAAGTGTCAAGGCCAAGGACACATTGCATCTCAATGTCCAACAAAGAGAACAATGCTTATGGAAGAAAATGAAGAAACTGTTGAAGAGGAGGATGATGATTATGAAGAGGAGTTTGAAGAAGATGAAGAAGAAATACCTAGTGGAGATTTACTCATGGTGAGAAGATTGTTAGGAAATCAAATCAAAGAGGCGGATACAAGTCAAAGAGAAAACCTTTTTCATACAAGATGCCTTGTGCAAGGAAAGGTTTGTTCTTTAATTATTGATGGAGGAAGCTGTACAATTGTTGCTAGTACCCGTTTGGTTTCTAAACTAAATTTGGAAACAAAACCTCACCCAAAGCCGTACAAACTCCAATGGCTTAATGAAAGTGTAGAAATGCTTGTTAATAAACAAGTTGAGGTCTGTTTTAAAATTGGAAAATATGAGGATGTAGTGTTATGTGATGTAGTACCGATGGAAGCTAGTCATTTGTTATTAGGTAGGCCTTGGCAATTTGATAGAAAAGCCAGTCATGATGGGTACTCCAATAAGTACTCTTTTATGTATCATGGTCAAAAGATCAATCTTGTACCATTAAATCCTTGTGAGGTGAGAGAAGATCAAAAGAAAATGAGAGAAAAAATGATCAAGAAAGAAAAGAAAAAGAAAAAGAAAAGAATGAAAAAGAAAAAGAAAAAGAATAGAATGAAAAGAAAAAGAATGATAAAAAAGAAAAGAAACAAAGTTTAATTGCAAAAAAAAGAGATGTGAAGAAAGAAATTGTGTCACACCAGCCCTTATACTTGCTCTTTTGCAAGGAGGTGCCTTTACTAACCACTGTTTCTAATGAAAACAAATTGCCAAGTTGTGTTGAGTCTCTTTTGCAGGAGTTTAAAGAACTGTTTCCAAAAGAGGTGCCAAGTGGATTACCACCCAAAAGAGGAATTGAACATCATATTGATCTCAATCTAGGAGCATCTTTGCCTAATAGGCCAGCATATAGAAGCAATCCACAACAAACTCATGAGATACAAAGACAAGTTGCTGAATTGATAAGTAAAGGATGGGTAAGAGAAAGTTTAAGTCCTTGTGCTGTACATGTTATTCTAGTCCCTAAAAAGGATGGTAGTTGGAGGATGTGCACTGATTGCAGGGCGATTAATAATATTACCATCAAATATAGGCATCCCATTCCTAGACTAGATGATTTGCTTGATGAATTGTTTGGTGCATGCTTATTTTCTAAAATTGATTTGAAAAGTGGATATCACCAAATTAGAATAAGGGAAGGGGATGAATGGAAAACTGCTTTTAAAACAAAATTTGGTTTGTATGAGTGGATGGTTATGCCTTTTGGGTTAACTAATGCACCTAGTAATTTCATGAGATTAATGAACCATGTGTTGAGGGAATTTTTGGGTAAGATTGTTGTTGTGTATTTTGATGATATTTTGATTTATAGCAAGAACATAGATGATCATTGCATTCATTTAAGGGCTGTTTTGAAAGTGCTAAGACAAGAGAACTTGTATGCCAACCTAGAAAAATGTGTTTTTTGCACCCATCATGTGATTTTCTTAGATTTTATTGTGAGCTCTAAAGGGGTCCATGTTGACGAGAAAAAGGTGAAAGCCATTTGAGAGTGGCCTCCTCCCAAAAATGTAAGTGAGGTAAGAAGCTTCCATGGTTTGGCTAGTTTTTATAGGAGGTTTGTGAAAGACTTTAGTACCTTGGCAGCACCTCTCGATGAAATTGTTAAAAAGGATGTTGGTTTTAAATGGGGTGAAAAACAAGAGCAAGCATTTGCTGCCCTAAAAGAAAAGCTCACCCAAGCACCTATTCTTGCCTTGCCTAATTTTTCTAAATCTTTTGAAATTGAATGTGATGCATCTAATGTGGGAATTGGAGTTGTTTTGTTGCAGGAAGGTCATCCAATTGCTTATTTTAGTGAAAAGCTAAAGGGAGCTACCCTCAATTATTCAACTTATGATAAGGAATTGTATTCCTTGTTGAGAGCTCTACAAACTTGGCAACATTACTTGCTGCCCAAAGAATTTGTCATTCATAGTGATCATGAATCCTTGAAACATTTTAAGGGACAAGGTAAGTTAAATAAGAGACATGCCAAGTGGGTTGAATTTCTTGAACAATTTCCCTATGTAATCAAGCATAAGAAAGGTAAATTAAATGTTGTGGCAGATGCACTCTCCAGAAGACATGTCTTGATTTCTACTCTTGAAACTAAAGTGTTCGGTCTTGAGCATATTAAGGATTTGTATGGAAGTGATTCTGAATTTTCTTCTAAATTTTTCTCTTGTGAGCATGCTGCCCAAAATGGATACTTTAGGCACAATGGCTATTTGTTAAAGGAAAAAAGACTATGTGTTCCCAAAGGATCCATTAGAGAAACACTTGTGATAGAAGCACATGAGGGTGGATTAATTGGGCATTTTGGGGTTTTTAAGACCTTAGATTTATTGCAAGAACATTTGTATTGGCCTCACATGAAAGTTGATGTGCAAAAGTTTTGTGAAAAATGTATTGTTTGTAAAAAGGCAAAATCTAAGGTGATGCCTCATGGACTTTACACTCCTTTTCCTACCCCTGAATTTCCTTGGATTGACATCTCTATGGACTTTGTTTTAGGGCTGCCTAGAACAAAGAATGGAAAAGATTCTATTTTTGTGGTTGTTGACAGGTTTTCAAAGATGGCATATTTTATACCTTGCAGGAAAGTAGATGATGCTTGTCATGTTGCTGATCTCTTCTTCAAAGAAGTGGTACGCCTTCATGGGCTGCCAAGGAGCATTGTTTCAGATAGGGACACTAAGTTCCTAAGTCACTTTTGGAGGACTTTGTGGGGGTAAAGTGGGTACTAAATTACTTTTTTCCACAACTTGTCATCCTCAAACGGATGGACAAACAGAAGTAGTCAATAGAACTTTTTTTACTCTTCTTAGGGTCGTTCTTAAAAAGAATTTAAAAATGTGGGAAGAATGGTTGCCTCATGTGGAGTTTGCTTATAATAGGGTTGTTCATAGCACTACAAAGTTTTCACCTTTTGAAATTGTGTATGGATTTAATCCATTAACACCTCTTGATTTATTGCCATTGCCTAACATTTCTCTTTTGAAACATAAGGATGGAAAAGCTAAGGCTGACTTTGTAAAGAAATTACATGAGCAAGTTAGAATACAAATTGAAAAGAAAAATGAAAGCTATGCTAAATATGCAAATAAGGGAAGAAAGAAAGTGGTGTTCGAACCTGGAGACTGGGTTTGGGTTCATATTAGGAAGGAAAGGTTTCCATTGCAAAGAAAGTCCAAATTACAGCCAAGGGGAGATGAGCCATTTCAAGTGCTTTCCAAGATAAATGATAATGCCTACAAGATTGAACTTCCGGGTGAGTATGGTGTAAGTGCCACTTTCAATGTTTATGATTTATCTCCTTTTGATGTAGGTGATGATGAGGTTAATTCGAGGTCGAATTCTCTTCAAGAGGGAGGGGATGATGAGAACATGGAGATACAAGACATAAATGAAGTAATCCAAAGCTTAGGAGGACCTATGACAAGGGCACGTGCAAGGAGAGTCAATGGTGCTCTAATACAATTTATGAACAAACCAACGGGAGAAAGGGATCAATTGAAAGGAAATAAGCCAAGACTTGTCATTTTGATCCAAGCTAATGAAGAGGGCATGTCATGTGGGCTTGCTGCCCCATTTTGATGTTTTTAATCAATTATGTTGTAATAAAATGTGTTATGGCCCAACTAGTCAAAGTTTGGCCCAAAACACTTGTTTTTACTTTTTTTGTGTTTTTAAACATTCTAAAGCTCTTAAAGCTTAGAATTTTCGTGATCTTTGTATTTATAATTAAATAATGGACTCAAGAAATCAAGAGGTCAATATTTTAATGAAGGAGAAATAGGAAGGTGGGATGCATTAATCAAAGTGGCTATAAATTGCTATTATTCATGAAGGCAATTAGTATCCACTTTCTCCACTACCTTTAAGTGTGTGACCTTTCTTTTCCAAATCATTATTGATTAGTTAGTGGGCTGAAGTTGTAGAATTTCTTGAGTTATTATTGTAAGCTACCATTTACCTATAAATAGGGAGCTAAATATGAATGAAAGGCAAGTTGAATTTTGTTAAACACTTTGTGTGATTTTGAGAGCTTTGCTCCTTTGGTTCTGGATTGGACCATATTTTGATCTTATCAAGAAACCAAGTTTCTTGTGGTGATCTTCACTAAGGCTTATCATCCTTTCTTTTCATAGAAAGAGTGTGGCGCCTCATTTCTATCCCTTTCCATCAATTTCTTTCTAAAACTTTCGTTGTTTCAATTCTGCCCAAAAGCAAATATTACTTGTAATTTCGTTTTTTTCTATTCTAAATTATCATCATAAATCACAAGTTCCATAACTATAACAAAGTATGAGAAAAATGGCTGCTTTACAAATCGGTTAGCCATCACTTAGTGAGGAAGAACTCACTGTGGAGACTCTATTATCTGCCTTGTACAAAGGTTGAGGCTAACTTTATTGAGGGTTACTCTGTTGTGCAGAGATTTGAAGGTTGACCCTACTAGGGAATTTGTTATGTTGAAGGATTGAGACTGACCCAGGGTTGACTCTACCGGGGAGTTTTGAAGGTTTGAATGAAGGATGATGGAGGCTAACCCTTTCCAGGGAATTTTATGAAATGAAGGAATTGATGGAGGCTGACCCCTTCTAGGGATTTTGACTTATGAAAGATTAATTTTGGAGGCTAACTCTTTCTAGGGATTTTATGAAATGAAGGAATTGATGGAGGCTGACCCTTTCCAAGGATTTTAGATTTGAAGGAATGATTTTGACTTCTTGTTTAAAGGCCAAGATTAAGGTTGACTCTAACTGGGGAAATTCCAAATATGGATTCTAGACTCTACTAAGGAGAAGACTCACTGGAGATTTAAGATATGGGTGACAGAGACTGACCATGTCTCTCATTCGAAAAAGTGAACTCAATACTGTGATTGAGACATACTTGGCTTATTTAAAGTCTGGTTTGAAGAATAGAAGAATCTCACCAGGGTAGGCTAAAAGGTGACTAAAGACCTGTTCATATGTTTATAAGAAACCTGATGGGTCCTTGTATACAAGCTCAAGAGAAAGTTGTGAATATGCTTTTAAGAAGCCTGTGGGTCCTTGTATTGTAAGCCCAAGAGGAGGCTAATCGAGGGTCATTGTTATAGAACAAGAGAAAGCTATGTTGGTTTTGAACTTAGTTTGGCTCTAAGCAAATGGGTAAGAGGTTTCACCGGGAATTATTCCTCTAAGGTGGTTGTGCCCTATTTTTGTTCTAAGGCTTTTTTCAAGATGTTTCACCGGGAATAATTCATCTTGAGGTTTGAACTAAGGTATTCTAATTAGGAAAGAGCCTTCACCGGGAAGACATTCTCAATCCTAGGCCCTAGTCCTATACTATATATACAGTTTAGTTATCCTAAGGTTTTTCTCAGACGGAGTTCTAAACAATGTATATACAGTTTATATTTGACAGTATTTTAAATGAAAGTTGTAAATGAAAGCTGTAAAGCCTAACTTGGATGAATAGGAGGCATTTGAAATATGTATGTACAAAGGGGGTTGGGTCTTAGACTCAAGGAGAGGCCCATGTGAAATGGATTTGAAGTTGTTGTTGTTTTGAAAAAGATTGAAAGTTTGATTAAAAACAGTTGAATGTTTATTGAAAACAGTTGAATGTTTATTGAAAATAGTTTTGAAATGTTTTTGTTTTGAAAACAGAAGAAGTGAAGATGGACACTAGGTCACATAGGTATATGAAGAATTTCACCGGGAATAATGCTCTTCAATACCGAGAAGAAAGTTTTGAAAAACAGATGAGAAGTTTTCTGTTTAAAGATGATTTGAAAAACAAACTATGAAAAGAAAAGGTGTTGGAGGATGCAAGGTTTTGTTGTTTGAAAAACAGTTGAAGATTTTTTTGTTGGAGGATGCAAGGTTTTGTTGTTTGAAAACCTTGATCGTCTGTTTAGTTAGAGATTGAAAACAGAAGAATTTTGACAAAAGTCAACTTAATCAAGGTAAAGACAAAGTCTATACTTTAATTAAGACCTAATGGATTAGGGTTTCATCACAAAAATATTTACAAGAGATTAGGTTGTGAAAATTAAATGGAAATATGTATTTGAAGTATTTTAAAGTACTTAAAAATATACCATTTTAAACCTAATAACAATATATCAAATAAATAATATTTTTATGATTTTTTGGTTTGTTCATAAAATAGATATATTAAATGACAAGTGTGTGAAAAATCAAAAGAAAATGATTTAATTTGATAGGTGAATTAATCATGTGAAGTTGTGAAGAAATTATGTCAGAAAAGTGGTAAAAAAAATTAGGTTTTGTCTCCACCAAGGATTGAACTCACGCCCTCATGATCAACTCACAAAACTTGGCCAACTGAGCTATGCGCTTGATTTATAAAACAAAGGATCACACTTGATTATATGTGAAGCAAGCGTTACAAAATGGAAAAAAATAAAACAAAAGGTCTGAGGGGGGGGGGGGGGGATCGAACCCCAGACCTTATGGAAAGAGAGATATGAAGCGCATGTGACCAAATGAGCTAAACGATGTATTCGTTTAATTCACGCTTCCAATTAAATATATTTTAAACTCGTTTCTGAGAATTTGAAAAATGGCGCCACCCACCATCTTCATCTTCAACCTCAAGCTCAACCATTTTTGAGTTTACGAACTCTCTCAATTCTCAACCAATTGCAAAGATGTAAAGATCAATCTTACTCCAAATTCTCTCACGATTTCAGATATATAACTATTATAGACTATAATCAACTATAACTACTGAATTATCTAAAATACATGAAGAACTATAAAAATTGAAAATGAAATTAGATGACGATGCTGAAGAATAAATGAATGATGATAGAGGGTTTTTAATCCTCTGATGATGCTGAATGAACTAGTATCGAGTTTTAGCAAAATAAGTGCATGAATTAAAGAGATGGAGTTCAAAAACTTACCTCTAAAACTGAAGGTCGTGATGGTGGAGAGCTTCTGGCTATGGCTGGATGATTGCAAAAGCTTCCTGGTAGCTCAGTGATGCTAACTGAATGCTTATTTCAACTTGAACACTTCAGGATTGCTCTGCTCGATACCTCCTATTTGAGCTTCAAGTGAACATGGAAAGTTATGATTCTGCACTTACAGATATGTTGCAGACATCTGAATAGCTTCACTACACCCCTAGGAACATGTTGATGTGCTTAGATTTGTTTGACACCCTCTGAATTGTTCTACAGACCTCCAACTGCTTAAGCTCCAATTTGAAAGTGGCTATGGTGTTTCTCCACTTCCAAAAGTGTTCCAGGTGCTTGGATCACTTCTAATGAACCTCCTTGAGATGTTAGAAGGCTTACTTTCAAAAGGAGAGCTCTGGTTTGAAGAACTCGATTCTTCTTGCCAAAGAACTTTTGAAACCATAAGCATGAGGGAGAGAAGGAGAAAGCAATAATTTGATGTTGCTTTGGTGTGTCTAATACTGAGGTATGCTCTTCTATTTATAGGCAAAAGATTCAGAGCAATTGGAGAGAGTGAGCTTGCTTAGTGAGGTTAACTTGGTTTCTTAGTGTGGAAGAAATTTCAAAAATATCACCCATGCAATGATGACAATTTCGAGCTAGCTCCCTATCCATTGATCTCTTGTGATCTTGGGGAACATTTCTGATGCAGAGGAGAGTTCCACTTGTTTGGGAGAAGATTCCTTTGATGAATCACCACTTGGCCATAAATTCACAAATGTAATCATTACATAATCACATGTTTTAGTTTTTGGAATATTCTTCAAATATTTGTGCAATGATGCAATTTGATCCTATCCTATCCCTTATGGTATTTCTGAAGTTTAGAGGTACCAATTGGTTAAGGAATATGCATAAAACTTGCAAAATCAAAGTAGGTGATGCCTTGGATTTTCACTTTATGCACCACACTTTGATCAATCGTAATTCCTAGCTCATGATGAATTTGGAGAAGGTTGAGTATAATTTGGAAAGCCCTTGGTATGTACTTTGATTCATTACTTTGGTCCTTGCCCAAGATCTTTAAGGAAAATAGTGAAAAAGACCCATAAAGTTTGAAGAAAACTAGGGTTTCTTCACTAACTTCATGGATGCAGCAACTTTGAAGCTCCATATCTCTTTAATGGTTGATTTTTGGCCAAAAAATTATATGTGACAAAGTTGTTCATTGGACCAAAATCTACAACTTTGATTTTGGAAGTTTTTTTTCAGTTTGTACTTGAAATTTTGAGATATTCCCTTCCAAAGTTTTGAAAGAAAAAAGACCTTTAAACACTTAGAAAAATTTCTAAGTATGAAAAGTCAATCTTTGAATTTTTTATTCTTGATTGATTTTCTTGATTTTTCTTGGTCAAATGACTTCAATAACCATATATTGATGATTTCAATCTTCAAGTCCATGGTTGAGTAAAAACCCAGAAAGTCAAAGGTGGCTTGTACAGTTGACTTTTTCAAATGAATTGTAATTGCTGGAAATTTCAGATGAATCAAGCTATCCTCCTCAAATGAATGATATGAGTGGAAAATATTGAGGTAATAGAAGTTCTTGATCCATGTTTTGAGTTGTGGAACCATGTCCTGATTAAAAGTCAACTATCTAGGTGAATTAGGTCAAAAACCCTAATTGTAGGCCAGATGAAATTGATGACTGTGGCCTCTGGATTGAAGTACAATTCACATTGGATATTGACATAGGGATCATTTGAAGAAGGTTAAACACTTTGAGTGATACCGTGGAGCTTTTTAGGGTTTCCCAGATGTGGGCCCTGATTTTAATCCTTGATGGGCTCAAAACCCTAGTTTGGTGACCTGAGCAAACTTGAGTCTTGATGACTGATGTCTGATCATCTTAGGATGATGAATGAATAATTTTGAGTCCTATGATTGTATTAAAGGTCATTTTCTTATTGATTGACCCTTTGCCTGAGCTTCTTTGTTCTTGAACACCCTCGACTGAGTACTAGGCAAACAAGTGACTGCTCTTGGTATTTGTCTTGAGTTGATGAAGTGTTTAGAGATGTGACAGATGCCCCTATTTAAGTTTCTTTCATCTGGAAAGAGAAAGATTGACATATTGATCTCCGCTGAGTGAAAGAGACTTAAATACCAAAGAATGCCCGAATTTTGGGCGTTCCTGAGATGTTGTTGTGATAATGAAATGTTCGTGCATGACTTGATCCCGTTGTCGCACTCTGCAGGGGATGGGAGACAAACTCCCGTAGAAATGTGTCAAGCGAACTCTGGTGAATGGATGGCAATGTAGAATGTGCGATCCATCTTCTTTGACTAAGTGTTGTTACTTAGAAAAAGGTAAGCAACCTCCCCTCGTTTCGGATTTCCGATCGCGAAACTGGTCTCAATTGTAGTAATGTTACCTAGAAAAGGTAGGCAACCTCCCCTCGTTTCGAATTTCTGATCGCGAAACTGGTCTTAGTTGTAGTAATGTTACCTAGAAAAAGGTAAGAAACCTCCCCTCGTTTCGGATTTCTGATCGCAAAACTGGTCTTAGTTGTAATAATGTTACCTAAAAAAGGTAAGCAACCTCCCATCGTTTCGGATTTCTGATCGCGAAACTGGTCTCAATTGTATTTTTTGATGATATCTCAGATAAAGAGAAAATCTCCAAGGGTCTGTTTCCTCATCAAAATTCTCACCAGTATCTGTTAGGGAGATGCCATTTGATGGTTGATAAGAAACTTATCATACTTTCCTTTCAATTTGATGTCTTCGAAATAATGCCATATGATCGCACGTCCTTTTGAGGTGCTAATGACCTTGTTTGAAAGTGGACGAACTGTCTTCGGGATGAAAACTGCCATTCATCGATTTATGCTAGGGAGTTAATAAACTGTTTTCCAGGAGGAAAACTACCATTCGTCAACTCTTTGGGGATAAGTTCCATGGAAGTAGACAAACTATTTCTTGAAAAGAAACTGCTGTCATACCCCAAAATTTACCCGATACAATTCACATCTTTTAATTTATTAAGGGTGTTAAAAATTAAGAGCCATAGGGTTTAATATACCTATTATTAAACTCGATCTCTTATAAAATTCCCTTATAAATTGGTCAAAAAGAAATAAGGGTGTAAATAGAAAAATCTTTCTAAATCCAATTGATACTTGGCCCATTCCTAAATTGCTCCTTGAAAAAAAGAAAGATAAGGGGGTGTCTTTTGAGGAATAAGGAAATTGGGTTCAAGTTTAAACCCATTTAGATTCTTTAAAATTCTTTATAAATATTAATTTAGTATTTATTTAAGTTTTATTAATTAATAATTTGCTTAATTCAAATTGATTACTAATTAAAACATTATTTAGCAATTAACATTTTTGGGTTTATTTTATTATTCTCAATTTTGTTTTTATTTCTTTTTACTGATTAATGTTTTTTGAGGGAGTAATGTTTGAATATTGGTGGGCCAGACACACCAAGGTACGAACCGTGTCAAACCAAACCCAGTTTCTGTTCATCTCCAGCCTCAGACCGCGTCGGCCCTAGCTCCCTCCATCTCCTCTCGGCGCCGCCCCCACCAGCCAAACAAACCCTAATTCATCTTCAACCCAGGCCCATGGATCTTCAATCAAACTCAATCTAATCTAATCAGAATTAATAGCAATCCATAATAAAATCAAATCTGGAATTATAACAGAAATCAAATAAAATCTTTTATTAATCAAATATTGCAAATCAATTACAAACAAATTCGTAAACGAATCAAATGTTCCTGTTGAATCAAAACTAACCTAATTGAAATCTCTAACCTAATACAGAGTTAAAGCCCTAACTATATAAGCCTAAAAGAAAATCGGGAGAGGGGGAGGAGAAATTCTGGAAATCGGAGCCGTCGCGAAGAGGAAGTCACACCTTAATCTTCATACGAACCTGCAAAATAAGAAGAAGGGAATCGGAGCTTACACGTTCCTGAAAATCAAGACCGAAAGATGAGTTTTAATCCGCTTAGCTTTAGAGTTTGATGTATCGATAGTCCGCCGTTGTGTTATTTGTGTGCTTTGGGTTAACGCCGGGGAGCCGCCGCGCCGGCCGCCGCCCTTATTCATCATCACCGCCGCGTGTTCATAAGCGCCGCCGCGGGTGTTCTTCGATTAGCTTCTTCGCGTCGAGTTTGGTTTGTTAATGTTCTGGGTTTTTAGGCATATGTGAATGGGAGGGAATGAGGAAACAAGGGATAGGGAGAGCCGAAGTGAGAGAGAGGATGAATGTTCATCGTTTTTTTTTCCTGTTGAGAACAAGGGAGAGAGAGAAAGCCGGAGAGAGAGGTGAGGGAAATCTATTTCTTTTCTGTTTTGTTTTGTGTTCAACCGAGGGAAAAGTGGGAAGGGTTAATTGGGAAGAGATTCATGGCATTGGTAAGTCAACATGTGAGAGATAAGATCTTTTTAGGTCCAATAACCGTACGCCACGTGGCCACTCCCAGGCCACGTGATTGGCAAGTTTTGGGGGCAGTAGACCAATGTCTTACCATAGACTCTCACATAACTCCACATGCATGCCATTGATTTTGATCTGAATAAATCCCAGTCGTCCATTGCCTCTAAGAGTGCACCGTAGCCATCCCCTACGCCACACGTGATCAGACGGGTTATAAGAGTAAATTGGGCCAAGCCCCTTCCTATTCGCACACTCCTTTTATTTCCTACCTTTAACAAATGCACCCCCCTGCGCAAGAGAAGCAGTTTAATGGGCTCAGTCCGTTTCCTATTTGCACATCCCTTAAATTGCTCCCAAATGCAAAATACACCCCCTTAGTCGCTTTAGGCGAGACATAATCTTGATTAATCTAATTTATTTATTGATAATAATTTAATTAATTATGATTTAATTCTCTCCTCGACCCGACTAAATCTATAAGTCGCATTAGACGAGAGATAAAAAATATATAAAATTTAAAACACTTTTATTTGCTGCCCGCGACGATCGAATCTATCGGTCAGAGTAACCAGCAATACCCCATTAATCCGCTAACTATAATGATCAAACCTATTGATCATCGCAACTAACGGTGACATATTAAACCAGGGTTGTACGCCCAAATCCTAAAACACTTCCCAAACCTTTTCAAACTACTAGTACCAAACTACGGATTTTCATCCTTTTCAATCAGGCAACTCAAAATGCCTTTCAAAGCACAAAACAACTTCAAACACCTCCATATCAAATTCTAAGGCGTACAACCCTGTGCCCGAACTACGTTGACTCTGATTATCCCTAAGGAGATACGTAGGCACTTGGTAACAAGGCGAGTCTCCCCCCTTACAATTTCAATTCAATTCTAAATCTCAATTTTCGCCCTATTCATTCCCTTAGCTATTAACCTCAATAATTTTAGCCATAAATCTTTGCCTTAGATTCAAAGCCATAGGAAAGGGTTGAGGGTGCCTAACACATTCCCTCGACCTGATTATAATAACTTACCCCGAATCTCTAAACTGCGTAGGGTTTCCTATTCGCCCTTCAGAATAGGTGGTGACTCTAAGTCTTTATTTTTAGGCAGGTTGCTACAGCTGGAGACTCTGCTGGGGAAAAATCATTAATGGTGAATTATTATGCTCCTAAAGCTTGGCAGGGTTTAGGTTTGGTAAACGGTTTAGGTTTTTGGCGAAATTTTTAGGGTTTGGCTAATTCGCCATTTTAGGGTTTGGTTTAGGGTTATGGTTTTTTAATAAATATTTAATTTCTGTTTTATTTATTTATTTATTTTTTATCATTTGCCTAAATGTTAATTGTTTATGTTAATATATTTGCATCAAATGTTTAAATGTTATATTAATATATTTGCACAGTTGGGATTATAAAACTGTTGTCAAACCTAAGCGTGGGAATTATATTTAAGACCAGAGGGGAATTACATCGCCTACGAGTCTTATTATAATTCCACTTAGAGTGGGTTGAATATCCGGAAATGTCTGATACGAAGCTCGACTTTGTTGAGGGCAGGACTTGGTATTTGGCTGATCTCTCTGGGAACCTACCCCTAAAACTCGAACCTCATGGATAAATGAGTTGTTCTAAAATCCAAAGAGACAAAAAGTCTCGGCGGCTACGAACGACCCCATGAGACCTTCTAGAACATACCAATGGGAAGGGTAGGCACCCTAAGCCGTTACGTCGAACCTATGAACCTAGGGCTTACGTGCTTATGTGCTTATTATGTGCGTGCAATTTATATACTACGAATATAGACATTTCAACTTTGCAGGTTTTTCTACGCGTTCCCTAGCCTGTAGGGATTTTATTTCCAAGACCATGTCCTTCCCATGAAGGACATCCCCAATAATGCACGTCGATTGGCCTCTCGATGGCCATGAGACTTGGTGATTATCCTGAACGGTCATCATGTGCCTGCTCCTACGCGTTCCCTAGCCTGTAGGGATTTCCTATATTGTGTCATAGTCCCTAGCTTGTAGGGATTTCCATCTATCTATCATTTTCCACAGGCCTTAAAGGGTTTCCTTGGGTTTATCCCTTAAAATGTGTGGGGCATCCTTATAGTAACCCCCACTCTATACCACATTGCATTGCATGAAAAAAAACCATAAAATAAAATATATTCATATACCGTTGCATCATATGGGTTTATCATTCATACATGACATGCATTTCTACAAGGAGCTCATTCGCATCTTAATTTGTATTTGGAATCAGAGACTGCAAGTTGATTTCTCGACATTTGAGGTTAATCATGGAACAAATTCAGACAGACATGGCAGAGATTAGGGCTCAGATAGGGACTACTATGGGTCAATTTTTGGAAGCTATCCAAACCGTTACAAGTGGACAAGGAGAGTTAAGGCAGCATGTTCAGAGGCTGGATGTTACTGTTGATCCAAGTGGCGTTCATCGAAAAGTCGTCAATCCTACCCAAGAGGTCCTTTTGAATCAGAATGTTAGGAACACTATGCAAGTTCCTGTCAACGAGGCTCCGCACCGTGAAAATCTTTCTGTTTCGTCATATGATACCTTTAAGTTTCCAATGGATGAAGATGAGGGTAAGCTCCGTCTTTTGGATAAGAGATCGAAAGCTGTTGAGGATCATGATTGCCTTGGTTTGGATGCTGCTAGTTTATGCCTGGTGCCTGATATCAAGATTCCTCCTAAGTTCAAAGTCCCCAACTTTGAGAAGTACAAGAGTAACACTTGCCAGATAACACACATCAAGGCATTTTGCAACAAGATGGCTCCTTATGCAGAAAATGATAAACTTCTAATGCACTTATTTCAGGATAGTCTTAGTGGGGCATCTCTTGAATGGTATACCCAGCTTGAAAGGACCAACATCCGAACTTGGAAAGATCTAGCCAAAGCCTTTTTCAAGCATTACAAACATAACAGTGATATGGCTCCTACCAGAATTCAACTTCAGGGTTTGACTCAGAAGGTTGACGAATCCTTTAGAGAGTATGCACAAAGATGGAGGGAGCTAGCTGCTAGAGTTCAACCTCCCCTCTTGGAACGAGAACTTATAGACATGTTCATGGACACTTTACAAGACCCCTATCTGAATCAGATGATTGGATGTGCCGCTTCTGAATTCTCAACTTTGGTTGTCATAGGAGAAAGAATTGCACGTTCTTATGACTGGTAGGATTCAGAATGTTGCTACTAATTTTGAATTCCCAGAACAGGATGGTGAAGAAACAGGTACAATTTCCGAAGTTGGAGAGAAAGATCATGCTTATTCTCCAGTTCAGATCCCCTGCTATCAGATGACAGAAACTATTCCTGATCAGGATGCTCCACAAATCTGTGCTGCAACTATTAGCCAGCCACCAGTTCAATTTGTGCAACAAGAGTCTGTTCTATATAATAAATCAGTTAAGTATGCTCCGCAATAACAGCAAAGATATAAACAAAACCGTCGACCACAAGGTGGGCAGAATCATCAAAGGCCCCGAAATACTCTAGAAAGAAGGAATGCTCCCCTAGATCCAATCCCTATGACCTACAGTCAACTCCTGCCACATCTGGTACAAAGCTCATTGGTGGTTCCCAAGTTTCTTAAGCCACCAAAGTCATTCCCTCCTGAGTATGACCCCAATGTGCAATGTGAATATCATGCTGGATCAGTAGGGCACTCGACTAAGGATTGCAACGCTTTTAAAGCCAAAGTTCAACAGTTGATTGACATGAGGTACTTAACCTTTCAAGAAGGAAAATTGTTGATAAATGGTCACCCCTTACTTTGACGAATACAAAAATGGCTAGCAGCATCTCTTAAAAGTCACGGAAGCTCGTCCTTAAGATCATTAGGCTTTGTTAGTTTACATTTGAAATTTTGTTATTGCTAAGTTTTGTTTGTTTCTTAAAGTTGTATTCTTCAACTAATATTAATAAAACGAGCATGCATGTTTTTGAAGCCAATTCATTCGTATTCACTCTTTCTAAAAATGGAACAAAAAAGTCAATCTATTTGATCCTTTTTCTATTTCTCACATTTAACAAACTTCGAGGGAGAATGATGTAATTAAAACTAATCGAATTTTGCTAACGTATGCTTTCAATGCAAAACCGAGCTGATGATGTACAGGCATTGTTTCAATTCCTAAATAGTGGAGATATAAGGATGTTAATCCCTCGTCACCCCCTCGAGCTAGGAGTTGGAGTTTGTTTCTACTTTTCAAATAAACCTTGATTTCAACCAGGGGCAGGGTAGATTTGGTTAATTCAATGGTGTATTTTGGTTGTCAAGAGAATCACTCAATCCAAGCAAGGATTCAAGCAAAGGATCAAGCAAAGCAGAGGTTCAAGCATAACTTCTTCCTCGCCTTCATCCAAGATGGAGGAAGCCATGGAGATAACATTCACAACAATCTTCTTCCTCAACGCATCATTCAAGATCGAGGAAGTATCAAAGTCGAAGCTTGCAAATCAAAATCAATATGGCAGTCACAATATTCAATATCCAAGGATCAATATTTCAAAAGGAGCATTCAAAAAAAGGAAAGCTCCCGCTAAGTCAAAATGGAAAGTTTCATAAAAGAAAACAAAAATGACATAGGCAAAATTAGGGCATCCCGATGGATCAAATTCAAAAGAATTGGTTCGTGCAAAAATAAGGGACACAAAGGCGAAATACAAAGGATAATCTTGTGACTGCTAAACCATCAAAGCTTCACATCAATGCTTGGATATTTACAACATTTTTCACCGGTGCTTGGATCTTTACCAAGGCTTCTGCTCAACATCAAAAGAACTGAAACGATTCTCTTGCAAACAAAGCACATTCATTGGATTAGGCAATTTTTAGGATTTGGAGAACATCAAGGAGAAAGGGGTGGGTTTATATAAGATTTGAGCCTTATATCATTTGTTTCTTAAACCACGAACCATGGCCACGTTACAACCCTTAAAAGTCCTAATTGAAGCTTGGTCAAATACGAAAGCATACTTGGCATAATTTGGTTAAACTGACTCCTATTGTATCTTAATGAATATCCATATTGCTTCTTCGCATCTTCCATCTCTAATCATCCACGTCCTTGTAAAAACTTTGATTTCAAAACTTGCATGTGCATCACGTTTGAATTACTTTTCAAAGGGTACAACTTTACATTCAAATAAATACTTGGCATCAAGGAGATCCCGAAATTGGTTTAATCAAAAGTAATCATTTCTGATAAAGACTCCCGAATGGGTGAACCACATCTAAAGGGTTCTCCTAAACAGGGGCAGAATTTCAAGGATTACAGGGGCATATAATCAAAAGATCCTATTGACTAGGGGCATTCTTCTAAGATTCAATCAACTTGGGTCACATATCGAAGCGATAACAATCAGGGGCATTTCTTTCAAGAATTCAAAATATTGGGGCAATTCATATCGAATTGATATCACACCATGGTTAGCCCTCCATATCCTGGAGATTCAGGGCAGACCTTTCAACTATCAAACGTTGGGGCAGTGCATATCAAGTTCGTATCATGACATGGTAAAATTCGAGTTCCCTCGAAGGATACTTCCTTCAGATTAAGGGGCACGTCTTTCAAAATTTCAAATGTTGGGGCAATCACTACGAGGCTCGATCAAAAGGAGTTGACTCAAAATAGATTATCAGATTAAAATCATTTCAAGAGTCAATTAATCAGGGGCGTAATATTTTCAAAGTGCAATGAAATGGGGTAATTCATATTAGAAGCAAAATACTCTCCGGACTGTATCAAGAAAAATCTCAGCAAATCAGCAAATTGGGACAATACATTTCACGAAGGGGCAAGCTCTGTGAACAATTCCATTGGATCCTTCTCCTACATCTGCGTTCTTCGGACTCAAAACGAGTATTTGGAAATCATGCTAGCATCACATCCTACCATCACGTGACAAGAAGCATTGTTGCATAATCGACCTTTCTACGCCTTCGTTATCCACGACTACCATTTGGGGCATCAATCAAGAGCATTCGAGTCAACATCATAAATCATTTTCATGCATTCATTAAGTCACTTCACTCCAGCATCAAACCACGCATATCATCTGGGGCATTCACATACTACATATCACAGAGGTCCAATTTTCATTAGCAATCCAAATCATTTCAAAGTCCAGTTCTTGTCCTGGCAAGTCATTTAAAAGTCCAGTTCTCGTCTTGGAAAATCATTTCAAAGTGCAGTTCTTGCCCTAAAAAGTCACATCAAAGCTCAGTTCTCATCCTGGCCGATCACATCAAAACCCAGTTCCAGCTTGGCAAACAATCAAAATCCAATTCTCGTTTGGTAGTCAGTTCCCGTCTGACTGTTACATTAAATCCAATTCTCGTTTGGTAGTCAGTTCCCGTCTGACTGGTACATGAAAAACCAATTCTCGTTTGGTAGTCAGTTCCCGTCTGACTGTTACATTAAATCCAATTCTCGTTTGGTAGTCAGTTCCCGTCTGACTGTTACATTAAATCCAATTCTCGTTTGGTAGTAAGTTCCCGTCTGACTGGTACATTAAACCCAATTAAATCCAATTCTCGTTTTGTAGTCAGTTCTCGTCTAACTGTTACGTCAAAATCTGATTCTCGTTCGGTAACCAGTTCTCGTCTGGTAATGTTCCTATTCTCGTTTGGAAGCTATCATTTAATCCCAAGCTTCTGGTCAAATTTTGGGGTCTTCCGGTATTTAATAACCCTTCGATTCGAACGTGCGAGAACTGCATACTCTCGCACCCTTCGATCAAAGAATAATTAAATAGGGGCAGCTGTCATACCCCAAAATTTACCCAATACAATTCACATCTTTCAATTTATTAAGGGTGTTAAAAATTAAGAGCCATAGGGTTTAATATACCTATTATTAAACTCGATCTCTTATAAAATTCCCTTATAAATTGGTCAAAATGAAATAAGGGTGTAAATAGCAAAATCTTTCTAAATCCAATTGATACTTGGCCCATTCCTAAATTGCTCCTTCTAAAAAAGAAAGATAAGGGGGGTGTCTTTTGAGGAATAAGGAAATTGGGTTCAAGTTTAAACCCATTTAGATTCTTTAAAATTCTTTATAAATATTAATTTAGTATTTATTTAAGTTTTATTAATTAATATATTGCTTAATTCAAACGATTACTAATTAAAACATTATTTAGCAATTAACATTTTTGGGTTTATTTATTATTCTCAATTTTGTTTTTATTTCTTTTTACTGATTAATGTTTTTTGAGGGAGTAATGTTTGAATATTGGCGGGCCAGACACACCAAGGTACGAACCGGGTCAAACCAAACCCTGTTTTTGTTCATCTCCAGCCTCAGACCGCCCCGACCCTAGCTCCCTCCATCTCCTCTCGGCGCCGCCCCCACCAGCCAAACAAACCCTAATTCATCTTCAACCCAGGCCCATGGATCTTCAATCAAACTCAATCTATTCTAATCAGAATCAACAGCAATCCATAATAAAATCAAATCTGGAATTATAACAGAAATCAAATAAAATCTTTTATTAATCAAATATTGCAAATCAATTACAAACAAATTCGTAAACAAATCAAATGTTCCTGTTGAATCAAAACTAACCTAATTGAAATCTCTAACCTAATATAGAGTTAAAGCCCTAACTATATAAGCCTAAAAGGAAATCAGGAGAGGGGGAGGAGAAATTCTGGAAATCAGAGCCGTCGCGAAGAGGAAGTCACACCTTAATCTTCACCCGAACCTGCAAAATAAGAAGAAGGGAAAGGATTAGAGGACGAATCAGAGCTTACACGTTCCTGAAAATCAAGACCGAAAGGTGAGTTTTAATCCGCTTAGCTTTAGAGTTTGACATATCGATAGTCAGCCGTTGTGTTATTTGTGTGCTCTGGGTTAACACCGGGGCGCCGCCGCGCCGGCCGCCGCCCTTATTCATCATCACTGCCGCGTGTTCATAAGCGCCGCCGCGGGTGTTCTTCGATTAGCTTCTTCGCGTCGAGTTTGGTTTGTTAACGTTCTGGGTTTTTAGGCATATGTGAATGGGAGGGAATGAGGAAACAAGGGATAGGGAGAGCCGAAGTGAGAGAGAGGATGAATGTTCATCGTTTTTTTTTTCTGTTGAGAGTAAGGGAGAGAGAGAAAGCCGAAGAGAGAGGTGAGAGAACTCTATTTCTTTTCTGTTTTTTTTTTGTGTTCAACCGAGGGAGAAGTGGGAAGGGTTAATTGGGAAGAGAGTCATGGCATTGGTAAGTCAACATGTGAGAGATAAGATCCCTTTAGGTCCAATAACCGTACGCCACGTGGCCACTCCCAGGCCACGTGATTGGCTAGTTTTGGGGGCAGTAGACCAATGTCTTACCATAGACTCTCACATAACTCCACATGCATGCCATTGCTTTCGATCTGAATAAATCCCAGTCGTCCATTGCCTCTAAGAGTGCAACGTAGCCATCCCCTACGCCACACGTGATCAGACGTGTTATAAGAGTAAATTGGGCCAAGCCCCTTCCTATTCGCACATTCCTTTTATTTCCTACCTTTAACAAATGCACCCCCCTGCGCAAGAGAAACAGTTTAATGGGCTCAGTCCGTTTCCTATTTGCACATCCCTTAAATTGCTCCCAAATGCAAAATACACCCCCTGCAGAATTAAGAAAATTAATCTTAATTGATTGATTTTGTAAAAAGGTTAATTGTTCAATTATTCTTTTTTTTTTCGTAATTCAAATTAATTTTCTCCCCGAACCGACTACACCTGTTAGTCGCTTTAGGCGAGAAATAATCTTGATTAATCTAATTTATTTATTGATAATAATTTAATTAATTATGATTTAATTCTCTCCTCGACCCAACTAAAGCTATGAGTCGCAAAGACGAGAGATAAAAAATGGTAAAATCCTTAATTTAATTCTCTCCTCAACCCGACTAAATCTATTAGTAGCATTAGACGAGAGATAAAAAATATATAAAATTTAAAACACTTTTATTTGCTTCCCGCGACGATCGAATCTATCGGTCAGAGTAACCAGCAATACCCCATTAATCCGTTAACTATAATGATCAAACCTATTGATCATCGCAACTAACGGTGACATATTAAACCAGGGTTGTACGCCCAAATCCTAAAATACTTCCCAAACCTTTTCAAACTACTAGTACCAAACTACGAATTTTCATCCTTTTCAATCAGGCAACTCAAAATGCTTTTCAAAGCACAAAACAACTTCAAACACCTCCATATCAAATTCTAAGGCGTACAACCCTGTGCCCGAACTACGTTGACTCTGATTCTCCATAAGGAGATACGTAGGCACTTGGTAACAAGGCGAGTCTCCCCCCTTACAATTTCAATTAAATTCTAAATCTCAATTTTCTCCCTATTCATTCCCTTAGCTATTAACCTCTATAATTTTAGCCATAAATCTTTGCCTTAGATTCAAAGGCATAGGAAAGGGTTGAGGGTGCCTAACACCTTCCCTCGACCTGATTATAATAACTTACCCCGAATCTCTAAACTGCGTAGGGTTTCCTATTCGCCCTTCAGAATAGGTGGCGACTCTAAGTCTTTATTTTTAGGCAGGTTGCTACAACTGCCATTCATCGACCCCTTGAGGATTAAACAACAGACAAACTGTCTTTCTTGAGAAAGACTGCCATTTGTCGACTGCTAGGGAAATAAAAAGGTGAACAAACTGTCTTCTCGGGGAAAACTGCCATTTATCGAGTAAAAAAACTATCTTCTTGAAGAAGACCGCCATCTGTTAACTCTAGCTGAGGAATCCTTAAGAGAAACAAACTATCTTCTCAAAGAAGACTGCCATTTGTCGACTCGTCGGGGAACTCCTGGAAGTGAACAAACTATCTTCTTGAAGGAAGATTGCCATCTGTTGACTCCGTGGGGAAATCCAAAAGTGGACAAACTAATCTTCTTGAGGAAGACTGCCATTTATCGACCCTGGCTGGGGCATCCCAAAAGTGAACAAACTATCTTCTTGAAGAAGACCACCATTTGTCGACTCTGACCGGGAGAAACAATTAGAGTGAACAAACCATCTCCTTGAGGAAGATCGCCATTTGTTGACTTGCTGGGGATTGCCAAAAGTAAACATATTATCTTCTTGAGGAAGACTTCCATTTGTCAACCCGCTGGGGAATCCCGGGATGGACAAACTATCTTCTTGAGGAAGATTGCCATTTGTTAGCTTGTAGGGGACACTTAAGAGTGAACAAACTGTCTTCTTGAAGAAGACTGCCATCTGTCGACTCTAGTAGTGGATTCTTGATTAAAAGGTAAATGAACCGTCTTTGGAGGAAAACTACCATTCATCTAGGGGAATTACCTGGTGTACGAACTGTCTTCATGGAAGGCTGTTGTTCGTTGGCTCCTGTGGGGAGCGTTCTTGTAGATGAGCTGTTTTTGTAGAAAATCGTCGTTCTTTAATTCTGCCGGAGTATTTTGCTTGGGGAAGTGGATGAATTGTCTTCGCAGAAGGCTGCCATTCATGAACTTAGCAAGAGATCCGCTGGGAAAATAATCCGTGAATACCACAGTACTGTCGAGGGTATCACTTATCCGCTCGGTTGGCGATGCGTGGATTCTGAGATCAAACAAACTTCGCGACTGAGATTGCCATTTGTTTGATGTACACGGAATCTCTGGGGAAGCGTGTAAGAATGGAGTTGATCAGCTTGTAAGTAGTCAGACGACTCAGCTGAGGAGATCTGTTGATTGCTGATCATGATGAAACTGTCGTCTTAGTTGATGACGTTTGACTTGGATACGCCATGCTGAACTGGTTGAAAACAAACTGTCTTGACTTTGACTGCTGTTTGTTTCTGGTGAATTGCGTGGTAACCCCCGCCGGGGACTTGAAATGAATTGCATGGTAACCCCTGCCGGGGACTTATGATGAATTGCGTGGTAACCCCCGCCGGGGACTTTTGATGAGTTGCGTGGTAACCCCCGCCGGGGATTTTTGATGAATTACGTGGTAACCCCCGCCGGGACTTTTGATGAATTGCGTGGTAACCCCCGACGGGGAATGGAAATCTGCATGGTAACCCCCGCCGGGGACTTATGATTTGGATGAAGATTCTTTGACAAGGGTGACGCTTGTCTTCTACTGGAAGAATCTCTTGCTCGGGAAATTCCCAAATTGAAGTATATGTGACTTAGGCAACAGTATGATAAAAGCCTAACTAGACTATGCTGACTGTGCAGACATATGATATGATGCGTGAAGTATGCATGAATGATATAATGATTGTGAAGTGTAAAGTGAATGTGAATAGAACTGCCGCGGATGTGAAATCCTGTGATACGACTTGAATTTTTGTTGATTAGAAGATGTCTTCTTCTTGAAAAATGTAGTTTGCACTCCGTTAGGGATACCGGGTTGTCAGTTGTCCGCTGTTTGAAGTGAGTGAAATGATTTGAAGTGAAGACCCGTCATCGGGAGATGTTCGCAAAGCGACCTCGTGGGGAAATTTGTTCCCGGAGTGTCGACCGTTCTCGGAGCAACTATTGGCGTTCTTCCTATTGTTTGTAAACCTTAGAAAGAAGTTTCACCTTTATTTTGCAAGTAAATTCATTTTATTTTGAAAACGTTTTTTTCAAGAAAATGATTGTCAGACTTAAAAAATGCAATTTTAAGAAACTGAATAAGACTCGATTGGAAAGAAAAGGCACAAGGCTCAAATTGTTATTTATGGAATGGTAATCAGCCGAAGGCATGATTCTATGGACTATGCTGAAACGTGACGACCATTATCTTTCCCTTCTACTCTGAATTGCGGCGTATTCGTGCTTCGTAGAAGATGACCTACTGATGATGAATACTCCGCTATGGATTTTCTGTATGATCAAGTTTGTCCTGAACACAATTACTTGCCATATATCCCTAACTTTTACGTAGATTACCCCTTTTGGGTTTAAAATCTACCGGGATTGATTTATTATTTTTTTATGTCTCTAACTTTTGCCTCAATCGCCCTTTCGGGTTTTCAATTCACCGAGACGCTCTTTTTTGCCTAAGTCGCTCTTTGCGAGTTTTCAACTTAGCGAGCTGTTCTTTTGATTATTTAGGCAAAGTATTTCTTGACTGCGTCGACGTTCATAGGACGGGTGAATTCTTCTCCATCCATAGTCGTAAGTATTAAGGCACCTCCCGAGAAAGCTCTCTTGACCACGCATGGGCCGTCATAATTGGGAGTCCATTTTCCCCTAGAATCTGTGAGAAAAGATTAAATCTTTTTTAGCACAAGGTCGCCTTCTTTGATTGTGCGAGGTCGGACCTTTTTGTCGAAAGCTTTCTTCATTCTTTGTTGATATAGCTGTCAGTGGCATAAAGTTGTCATGCGCTTTTCTTTGATTAAGTTCAACTCATCGAATTTGTTTTGACACCACTACGCTTCTGTTAATTTTGCCTCCATCAAGACTCTCATTGATGGGATCTCCACCTCTATGGGTAGGACTTCCTTCATGCCATACACAAGGGAGAAAGGAGTTGCTCCAGTCGAAGTACGTACAGATGTACGGTAACCAAGAAGAGCAAACGGGAGCATTTCATGCCAATCTTTGTAAGTGACGATCATTTTCTGAATGATTTTCTTGATGTTTTTGTTAGCTGCTTCTACAGCTCCATTCATCTTTGGTCTATAAGGAGACGAGTTGTGATGTTCAATCTTGAATTCTTCACAAAGTTCCTTCATCATTTTGTTGTTCAAATTTGACCCATTGTCAGTGATTATCTTGCTAGGAATGCCGTAGCGATAGATGATGTGATTCTTGATGAATCTGACGACAACTTATCTTGTGACGTTTGTATATGAAGCTGCTTCGACCCACTTGGTGAAATAGTCCATGGCTACCAAGATGAAGCAATGTCCGTTGGATGCTTTTGGCTCGATCATTCCGATCATGTCGATTCCCCACGTGGAGAAAGGCCAAGGGGAAGAGAGTATGTTGAGAAGAGATGGTGGCACATGAATTCTATCGGTGTAGATTTGACATTTGTGACACCTCTTTGCATACTGGTAGCAATCTGACTCCATCGTCAGCCAATAATATCTTGCTCTCAGTATTTTCCTTGTCATGGTGTGTCCGTTGGTGTGAGTATCAAAGGAACCTTCATGTATTTCTCTCATGAGTGTTTCTGCTTCGTTTCTGTCAACGCATCTGAGCAGAACCATGTCGAAATTTCTCTTGTACAGAACATCTTCATTCAGGAAGAATCTGCCAGCTAACTTTCTCAAGGCTTTTCTATCTTTCTTTGATGCCCCAAGAGGGTACTCTTGCCTTTGAAGAAAGTTTTTGATGTCGTGATACCACGGTTTGTCGTCAATGAATGCTTCTGCTGTGAAAACATGAGCGGGCCTATCCAGGCGCATGACATCAATTTGAGGAATGTCACTCCAATGATTTATCCTAATCATGGAAGAGAGTGTGGCTAATGCATCAGCCAAATTGTTTTCGTTGCGAGGAATGTGATGAAAAGCTACCCTGTCGAAGAATGGTAACAATCTTCTCGCGTAGTCTTTGTAAGGGATTAGCCCAGGTTGGCGTGTTTCCCATTCTCCTTTGATTTGATTGATGACCAAAGCAGAATCTCCGTATACATCCAAGTGTTTGATTCTTAGATCCACGGCCTCTTCGAGACCCATGATGCAAGCTTCATATTCGGCCTCATTGTTTGTGCATTTGAAAGTTAATCTGGCGGTGAATGGAATATGGGTACCTCGAGGGGTAACAATGATTGCCCAAATTCCTCGTCCAAAAGCATTGACGGCTCCGTCAAAGATCAAGCCCCATTGGAATCCTATCTCAGGTCATTCTTCTGGTAGTGGCTCGTCGTAATCTTTCATCTTGAGGTACATGAGGTCCTCGTCTGGAAAGTCAAATCTGGTTGATTCATGATCATTGAGTGGGTAGTGAGCCAAGTGCTCAACTAGGATGCTTCCTTTCACGGCTTTCTGAGCGTGATACTCAATGTCGCAGTCTGATAACAGCATCTGCCAATGGGTAATTCTCCCAGTCAAGGCAGGCTTTTCAAAGATGTACTTGATTGGATCCATCTTGGAGATCAACTAAGTAGTATGTCGAATCATGTATTGGCGGAGACGCTTGGCAGCCCAGGCCAAAGCACAACAGGTTTTCTTGAGCATGGAGTAGCGGGATTCACAGTCAGTGAATTTCTTGCTCAGGTAGTAGATGGCATGCTCTTTTCTTTTTGTCTCGTCTTTCTATCCAAGGACACAACTCGTGGAATCTTCTAAGACGGTTAAGTACATTATCAAAGGTCTTCCTTCCACTGGAGGAGACAAGATAGGTGGTACGAGCAGATATTCCTTAATGCTGTCGAACGCTTTTTGACAATCGTCTATCCAGACTGAAAAATGGTGAAAATTCAAGTGAAAAAGTTCACTAATGTCAAAATTCAAAACCATGGCTATACTCCATATTTTTTCATGCTCTTGGACATTTTGGAAAGCTCATATTACACACTTCAAAACCCTAGTTGAAAGTTTCTTCAAGACCTTTAAGGAAATGGGTGAAAAAGATCCATGAACTTTGAGAAAAATGAAGTTTTAAGTGAAGTTTTCAAAAAGTACCAACTTTGAAGCACCATATCTCTTAAATGGTTGATCTTATGGAAAAAATTTATATGTGTCAAAGTTGTTTATTGGATCAAAATCTACAACTTTCATGTTGGAAGTTTTTTTCAGTTTGTAGGTGAAATTTTGAGAAATTCCCTTCCAAAGTTTGGAAAAAACCATGCAAAACACTTAGAAAATTTTCTAAGTATGGAAAGTCAAACTTTTGACTTTTTGATTCTTGATTGATTTTCTTGATTTTTCTTGATCAAATGACTTCATATATCATATATTGATGATTTTCAACTTCAAAAGCCATGGTTGACCAAAATTCCCAAAAGTCAAAGGTGTTCTTGTACAGTTGACTTTTTTCAGACGAATCGCGTTTCTGGAGATTTCAAATGAAACAGGTTATCCTCACCAAATGAATGGTATGAATGGATCATATTGAGGCATTAGAGGATATTGAATCATAGTTTGAGTTGTGATATCTTGTCCTGATTAAAAAGTCAGTTGTTCAGATGAATTAGGTCAAAAACCCTAATTGTCGACCAGATGAAATTGATGACTGTAGGTCTTGAATTGAGATGTAATTTCCATTGGATGTTGTCATAGGGATTATTTGAAGATGATTGAAACTTTTGATTGACTTCCTAGGGATTTTTAGGGTTTCCCAAATGTGATCCCTGATTTTAGTCCCTGATAGTTCAAAACCCTGAGCTGAGGATTTGTCTGATCAATCTTTGTGTAGGAGATGTTATGAGCCAATGGATTAGGTCAAAATGATGCACTTGAAGTCTTGATATCATGTCCCAAGCTATTAGGTCAAATTCTGAGCAAAAGTCAGGAGTATGCTATCTTCAGTCAAAACCCTAATCTGGTTGATTCAGAGCTGTTGAGCTTGTTGAAATGAATCTCTGAGGACCAAATGTTGATTGTTGATGAAGATGATTCACTTGAGATGAAGGGAGAACAAAACCCTAATTGATTGTTTCTTGCACTGATGAGTGATCTCTTGATTAAACCCTGCTGAGCACAAGTAACAAACACAAGCTATGCAATTTGTTAGAGATGCAAATGATGCATATGCAATGATATGAGGTGGTATCTTAGGTCAAAAATTGGGGTATGACATCCTCCAATGCCAGTCATCGGAGTAACTCACATGAACACATGATCTCCCTCCTTAAATTCAATATCCTTCCTTCTTTTGTCATGGTAACTTTTTCTGACGACTCTGAGAAGCTCTCATCTTCTCCTGAATCATCTTGATCTTTTCTGTAGTTTGTTGCACAATCTCCGATCCAACCGTCGCATTCTCTCCAGATTCGTACCAACACAACGGCGTTCTACATCTCCTACCATACAATGCTTCAAATGGAGCCATACCAATACTCGAATGATAACTATTGTTGTAGGTAAACTCAACCAAAGGTAAGTAACTAACCCAAGCACCACCTTTTTCCAATACACATGCTCGCAACAAGTCCTCTAACAATTGAATCGTTCTTTCCGTCTGACCATCTGTCTGCGGATGATAAGCAGAACTCAATCTCAACTTAGTACCTAAGGCTTCTTGCAATCCTGTCCAGAACTTAGACGTGAACCTCGGGTCTCTATCTGACACAATACTAGCTGGAACACCATGCAAACTCACTACCTTCTCAACATACAACTGAGCCAACTTCTCCATCGGATAATCCATTCTTATTGGAATAAAGTGAGAAGATTTCGTCAACCTGTCCACAATAACCCAGATAGAATCACAATTCTTGCTCGTTCTAGGTAAACCAGATACAAAGTCCATAGAAATTCTGATCGGTAAAATAGCAAGTGTACTAATTTTCCTCTTGTAATAATAGGGAAAATTCCCCGAATGTCGATCTCAGGGACTGCGCAGGAATAATGAGTTCAATTCAAGGTTCAATTAAACAAAAACCTCAATGGGGTTTTGTTTGGTAATTATAACTTAATGAAAAATAGAATAAGCAGTAAATGAAATTGACTTTGTAACAAATATGAGTAACATGCCAGGGATAGTGGATGATTGACAATGTAACAACTCTGAAATTTCTATTGCAACAACTTATTTTAAATAATCAATTACCGGTTCTTAAGGTTGTTTGATCCTAAGTCCTTAGTGAAAAAACCTTTGATCCTTCATCCTAAACCCTAAGTCCTTAGAGGTTTACACTGAAATCAAGCAATTAAGTTATCAAGAATATCCGGTTACTATAAGGTATTCCTAGTCCTAGGTAATATCTATTATAGCATATTCTCATGAAAGCATTATCAATGGTGGTCCGCCTAAATGATAATCATAGATTAATTCCAACCGAAAGGAAAAGCATTAGAAACATCAAGAGAATAAATCAACAATTAAAAACATGATTGTTATTGCAATTGCAAACTCAGAGTCATTACAAAGTTAAATCAGAGCCACCCCCCTAGCATTGGGGGGTTTAGCTACTCATAGTATTCAAAGAAAACACAATATTGAATAAAGACATTACAAGAAATTGGAGGAGATTGAATCTTCAATTGCATCCGTTCATGAAGATCTTCTTCTCTCCCAAACCCTTGCTTTCTCCAATCTTCTCTTGTATTCTTTTCTCTAATCTGTCAAAAGTTCCCTTCTCTCTTGCCCTAAAGTTGTTTTTATATTGTGTCTTCCATTTAGGTTGAAGCCAAATACCAAAAATACCCTTTATGATCCCCTTTGAGTGAGGAATCACATAAAAATATAATCAGCACGCATCATCAACACGGGCCGTGTTGCTGCACACGGGCGCCCGTGTCGATCCTTTGCCTTGGATCCAAAATTGCATTTCCAGCCTCATTTCAACACGGGCCGTGTTGCTCCACACGGGTGCCCGTGTTGGCCTCTGAAATCAGCTTTTCCGGCTTCTTTTCATCAACTCGTGCGCGCCGCAAGTTCCTTATTTTCACATGCATCAACCTATAACACTAACACTACCAAACAAAGGCATAAAGAAGATCTTTTGACATAAACTTTAAATCAAATGCAATGCAATACTATAAATTAGTAAATATGATAAACTTAACTTAAAAAGCAATAAAACAGCCGAATGTGTTACCGAGATGATAAATTTGTGCTGGATGAAAGACAAAACTTAATAGAAATGGTGACCGATCACAACCCCAAACTTATCTCATTGCTTGTCCTCAAGTAATGTATTGAGACTAAACAGAGGTCACCCACGAATTTCTCTTCTCCACAATACAGCTTGTGTCTTTCGCAACTTGGAATTTTCCTTCCCGATTAAGCTTCTGGTTTCCTGAATCGAACTATCTACCACACTTTCACATCAGAGGGCTTCTTTACCTGCAAGCTTTTTCACACTCTCACCAGATCTCTCGGGGTTAAAGTGTTTGCACTCACATTACCAAAGTATGCAATATCAACTCTTAATTTTGAATTTACTCTATCTTCACTACACAAACAGATTCCACACACTTTATGAGGTCTTTTGGGTTGTAACGGGGCTTAGGTGCGGTAGGATAGACAACGGATGAAAACAAAGGGTTTTGGATTCGGCATTCATGTTATTTTTCTCGTTTTTGTGCCTCAATCATAACCTTGGGGTTTATTCAACTTTGATACTTCACTCAATTTTTCTATGAGCATGTTTGAATCTTAAGTAACGACAAGTGCTTTTATCTTCTTTATTTATTTATTTATTTTTTTCTTTTTACGCACTTGTTCTTTTTCTACGAATTGCCACCCCAAACTTAGCTTTTTGCACACTTGATAATTTACAACAATCATGTCGAACAAGGGTAGGAAGTGTATCGTTATGGATGAACAGGGGTTTAATTCAAACAAAAAGGCTAAGGCTCAATGAGGTTCACAAAGGATAAACATAAAGTAAAGGATGGATAGAAAGGCTAAGGGTTAAACAAACAACATGCCTCAGTGTGTGTCCTCATGTTGTGCTGTGTCAAAAGAACATACGCAAAATCAGGGTGATAAGGTCATACCTGACTGAACTCTCATGATAATATTTTAGTGTTTGGCCTTTGTACTCTCACCATGTTGGTTATTCTTACAAGCTCTGAAGCCTCCTCGTGTCATGTGGTTTCTTTTCCGACTCGGGTATACCATATAACCATTTTGGTCCGGTGTTACCAAATCGCGTCCAACCTTTAATTTTATCATTTCATGGCTGCATCAACTTCCGGGGTGCCTCAGGAGATCAAGTATGGGGAGTATCTTTCATCCACTAGCTATCAATCTCGGGTTCATCCAACAACTATCTCTCACTCTGTAACACAATGGTATACCAAAGACGAATAGAAATGCTAAAAACAAAATAAAAACAGAAACAAAAGAAATGCAAGAAAACCCGCCCACACTTGAACTAAACATTGACCTCAATGTTTGAGCCCACTGCGGAGAGGACTCACATAGGGTACATCAACTCCAGTTGCCGCTTTCAAGCTTTCACCAGAGAAATCCCCTCTTTATTACCCTTTATTATGGAGGGTATTTCCTTTTCCAAACCTTGTTGTTTTTCACTTCCGCGACCACGAACTCATGAAGATGAAAAGCATGGATAACTTTTCTCTTCAATTTACTTCCCAAATTCTTCTTGACTTCCTTAGCTTTCTTAGGACTTTTGACAGCTACATAAGTTGGTTCCACCCGAGAGGCTATGCTTGAAACGTTTTCTTGGAGCTGTTTAGGCTTTTTGTATTTTTCCTCACTTTCTGTCATACCACCAGAAGTTTGATAATTTTCAACCGCCCTATGTTTCTTAACTCCTAACATCTTCAAGGTTACTTCTTCATCAAAAGATCTCAGTGTTAGTGTCCCTTTTTCAATGTCGAGGTTGCAGCGGCCTGTCGACAAAAATGGTCTCCCAAGAAGGATAGGAGTTTCTTCGTCTTCTGGAATGTCCATGATGTGGAAGTCAACAGGGAATACAAACTTATCAACTTCCACTAGTACATCTTCAGCTACCCCATATGATTTCTTAACGGTGTGATCAGCGAACCTTAATTGTGTTTTACTTTCACTAATCTTTTCCAATTCAAGCTTTTTGAAAATGGACAACGGCATTAAACTCACACTAGAACCAGAATCGAGGAGTACCTTTTTAAATGTTATATTCTTGATAGTGCATGGTATCGCCACCGCTCCAGGATCTTTCCTCTTTATTGGGATCTTTCTTTCTGACGAGACTATTCCACACTTCTCAATTTCAGTTTTTGATTCTCCTCCCAGTGATCTCTTTTTCGCCAACACCTCCTTCATAAATTTCTTATACAAGGGCATGTGCTCAAGTGCTTCAAAAAATGGTAGATTTACCTCTAGCTTTTTGAACAATTTCGTGAACTTCTCAAAGTCTTTCTCTTTTGAACTATTCTTTGTCACTCTTGAAGGGAAAGGTAGTTTGATCGTCGGTTCAGCCTTTTTCTTATTTTTTTCTTCAACTGGTTTAACCGGTGGTATCACCACTTCTGGCTCTTTTGGATTTTCTCTAATTTCCAAATCCACCTCTATTACCATGTGGTCATCTATTTCCTCTTTTTCTTTTTCCGATTCTGCCACTTTCTTACTTATTGTAGTAACAGCATTAATCTTCTCTTGGTCTTTTGGATTTTTCACAGTTGCGCTCGGAAGGGCACCTTGTGTTTGTAGAGTGAGGGCCCTCTTCCAGAATACTCTTTCTGATCTCAGCAACATCGGGTACACACACTCGGTCTCCAAACCTTATAACACCATTCTTGTCAATTCGGAATTCACCTCCTTGACCTTGGTTAATCAATGTCAACTTATCCACCAAGATAACGTCAGATTTCTGTCCGTTTCTAATCTCCTCAAGGATACTATTAGTCAACTTCAACATTCCCAACTTAACACTATTAGAAGTACTTTCGCATACTAAACTCAAATCTCGGAATTGCTCAATTAAATCTAATTCTCGCACCATTAACATAGATATATGTAATGACTTCCTACTCAATGCATAAGCAACAACATTTTTTTTACCAGGATGGTCATTCAAACCGAAATCATAATCTTTCAGAAATTCTAACCATCTCCTCTGCCTCATATTAAGTTCCTTCTGATCGAAGAGATACTTCAGACTCTTATGATCGCTGAATACTTCAAATCGAGAACCATAAAGATAATGTCTCCACAATTTCAACACAAACACCACAGCCGCCAATTCCAAATCACGAGTCGGATAATTCCTTTCATGAATTTTCAACTGTCTCGAAGCATAATCTACTACCTGCTTATCTTGCATCAAAACACCACCTAAACCCATCAGTGAAGCATCACAGTACACATTGAAAGACTTCGCGGGATTAGGCAAAATTAAGATCGGAGCACTTGTCAATATCTTCTTCAATTCTTGAAACCTTTCTCACATTCTGAATCCCATACAAATACCTGTCCTTTTCTTGTTAACTTAGTCATTGGTAATGCCAACTTCGAAAATCCCTCAATGAACTTTTTATAATAAGCTGCCAGACCAAGAAAACTATGAATCTCTGAAGCATTCTTCGGCGTCTCCGACTGAGATACTGCTTCTACTTTCATAGGATCCACCGTGATACCATTCTTCGAAATTACATGGCCAAGAAAACTTACTTCCTTCAACCAGAATTCACATTTAGACAATTTCGCATACAACTTCTTCTCCTTCAATAGCTCCAATACTACTCTCAAATGCTCTGCATGTTCTTCATCACTCCTCGAGTAAATTAGAATGTCATCAATGAACACTACCACAAACTTGTCAAGATACGGGTGAAATATCCTGTTCATATACTCCATGAAAACACCAGGTGCATTAGTAACACCAAATGGCATAACAGAATATTCATAATGTCCATACCTCGTTCGGAATGCCGTCTTCTAAATATCTTCTGCCTTCACACGAATTTGGTGATATCCAGACCTCAGATCAATCTTGCTAAACACACAAGCTCCAACCAACTGATCCATCAAATCATCAATCCTTGGCAACAGGTATCGATTCTTGATTGTCACCTTGTTCAGTTGTCTATAATCAACACATAGCCTTATTGAACCTTCTTTCTTCTTGACCAACAGTACCGGCGCACCCCACGGTGACACACTAGGACGAATAAACATCTTTTCCAACAATTCCTTTAATTGTTTCTTCAGTTCAGCCAATTCCGATGCCGACATGCGATACGGTGCCATCGGCATAGGACTAGTTCCAGGAATCAATTCTGTAGCGAACTCCACTTCTCTTTCAGGTGGCAACTCACTAACATCTTCTGGAAATACTTCCGGATACTCATTTACTACTTGTAGTTCACCAGTATTATCGCCCCCTTTCACTTCCATTGAAGAGCACAACATAAACACCACCGCTCCATCATTGACAGCTAAATTCATCTGTTTGACTGACATAGTCAAATCCTCAACACTAACCTCTTCAGGAAAGATAACCGTCTTCGTAAAACAGTTGATATGAACTCGATTAAATTGCAACCAGTTCATCCCCAAAATAATGTCAAGTTGTTCAAGAGGAAGGCACACTAAGTCCATTCCAAACTTTCTACCAAATATGTCAATAGGACAGTTCAAACAAGCAGAAGAAGTAGTTACTGAACCCGACGCAGGAGTGTCAATAACCATACTTCCATGAATAACAGATATTTCTAATCCCAATCGTTTAGCACAATCCAATGAAATGAACGAATGAGTCGCTCCAGTATCAATAATGGCAACTAAAGGTGTGTCATGGATAAAACACGTACCTTTAATCAGAAGATCTTCCGGAGTAGTCTCTGACCCAGACAAAGCAAAGACTTTCCCACCAGTCTGATCCTTTTTCGGTTTAGTCCAGTGTGGAATGATGTGACCCTCTTCGCCGCAATTGTAGCAAGTCACAATGTTCATCCTACAATCCGACACAAGATGAACCGCCTTACCACACTTGAAGCATCTCTTATCTCCACTCTTGCACTCATTCCTTCTATGCCCAGTCTCACCATAATTGTAGCACCTAACGGGAGCACCAGACTCTCCCCCACTAGGCCTCTTCCAATTCCCAGCTCTAGGATTTCCTCTACCATATGGCTTACCTCTATTCATAGGCTTCTTACCTTTCTTGTCAACCAACTCACGAGAGTGAGATGACTTCAGCTAGAGGTTATCCTCTTCGAAGATCCTACTACAGTCCACCAAATCGACAAAGCGTCGAATCTTCTGATACCTGATTCCTTGCTTGATCTCATCACGAAGACCATTCTCAAAATTGATGCACTTCGAGAATTCACTAGCTTCATCATTGTTGTAGTGAACATAGTACTTCGCCAATTCAACAAATTTTGAAGCATACTCTGGTACCGTCATATAACCCTGAGTCAGCTCCAAAAATTCAATTTCTTTCCTGCCTCGAACGTCTTCCAGAATGCTGATACCCGAGGCAAAGGACCGTTGCATGGACCCATCCAGACACCAGTTGCGACTGTTACTGAAAATCCATCTCCTGAAGAAGCCAATGAGTTCTTGAAGATCATCCGCAAGAGTGATTATGACATTGTTGAACAGATGGGGCATACTCCCTCCAAGATCTCCATGTTGTCACTCCTAAGTTGCTCCAAGACCCACGCCAAAGCTATGATGAAGTTTCTAGAGGCTGCCCATGTGCCACAAGAGATTTCTCTCACTGAACTCGAGAATTGTATTGCAAATCTGACGATAGACAATTACCTTGGGTTTTCTGATGCGGATTTGAGCCCCAGTGGAAAGAATCATAACAAGGCTCTGCACATCTCCATTGAATGCGGGGGCACCACTCTGGCCCATGTACTAGTTGACAATGGTTCATCTCTGAATGTGCTACCTAAGATGGTATTGGACAAACTCAACCCTGAAGGAATTGTGCTGAAATCCATTAATGTGATAGTGAAAGCTTTCGACGGTTCAATGAGTACGGTATATGGTGAAGTGGAGCTCCCAATCAGAGTAGGTTCTCAGACTTTCAACACTGTGTTCTATGTGATGGACATTCATCCCGCTTATTCCTGTCTACTTGGACGCCCTTGGATACATGGGGCAAATGCTATGACTTCGACTCTGCATCAAAAACTGAAATACCCAGCGAAAGGCAAAATTGTCACTATGA
This sequence comes from Vicia villosa, assembly GCF_029867415.1. Taxonomy (NCBI): domain Eukaryota; kingdom Viridiplantae; phylum Streptophyta; class Magnoliopsida; order Fabales; family Fabaceae; genus Vicia; species Vicia villosa. Next base: position 46,861,167 of record NC_081185.1, read on the forward strand.
ATGGTGAAAAAGAATACGTGGTAAGCTTTATAGACGAGACCAAGTATGTTGAGTTTACTGGAGAAGCCTTCGAATCTCCCCGACAGGCGTTTGAATTGGTCCCTCAAGTGGCTCCTGAGGCTAAGCCTGCCTACACTGCTCCTAAAGTCACAAGAGTTCCTCCTACAATGGCTTCTCTGAAAGACGCTAGGGCTGTGGTTGAAGAAGGTGGTTGTACTATCTGGGGGAAACTCCCAGATATTCCTTACAAATCCAACAAATGGGGTTTAGGCTGCACTGCTAAAGATCAGAATGGAGAACAACACTCTCGCCTAGAAGGTTTGAAGTATCGTTTCATCAGCAAAGGAGTCAATGCCAAAGGAGAGATGAAGATGATTGCAACCTGGACAAGTGGATCTTTCCTACACCTGACGAAGGGCTAGACAACTGGAAGACTGAAGACACTGTCTCTATCTCCTATAGTCAGGAGTAATAGCCACTTCTAGTTTTGTTTTGCTTTTATGTTTACCAGTTTTATTTTCTGTACTTCAATAAACAATAAACTTTAAAGTCGTGTGTCTTACCCGGGGCACAACGGTCCGTTGTTAGGGCTTGTCATTTCATAAGAATATTTTCATTCAATAAAAGCATTGGACGTTTCATATTCAAATTGTGTGTTTGCTTTTATTTTTCTTTACTCTTCTATAGCTATGTGTTCTTACACACACCCACATAATGCACTGCAGATCCATATCCACTCTGGATCCCATTGATAACGACTCTACTATTGCTAAATATGACTTTGAAAATCCGATCTACCAAGCTGAGGATGAAGGTGAGGAAGATTGCGAAGTGCCTAGAGAACTTGCTAGATTGTTAGAGCAAGAAGAAAAGACTATACAGCCGCATGAGGAGCCAATTGAGATTGTGAACATAGGTACTGACGAAGAAAAGAAAGAAATCAAGATAGGGGCTGAGCTGGAAGAGGGTGTCAAACAAAGATTGATCCAAATGCTACGAGACAATGTTGAGATATTTGCTTGGTCTTACGAAGACATGCCTCGGCTCGATACTGACATTATGGTTCACCGTCTACCTATCAAAGAAAATAGTCCTCTGGTTAAGCAGAAGTTATCAAGAAGAAAACCTGACATGGCTCATAAGATCAAAGAAGAGGTTGAGAAACAATTCAATGCTGGTTTTCTGAAGGTTGTGAACTATCCACCATGGATCGCTAATATAGTCCCGGTACCTAAGAAAGACAGAAAGGCCATAATGTGTGTAGACTACAGATATTTGAATCGAGCAAGTCCCAAAGATGATTTCCCGCTACCACATATTGATATCCTAGTTGATAGTACAGCGAAATGCAAAGTGTTCTCCTTCATCGATGGTTTCTCAGGATATAACCAGATTAAGATGGCACCCGAAGATATGGAAAAAACAACTTTCACTACTCCTTAGGGAACCTTCTGTTACAAAGTCATGCTATTTGGGTTGAAGAACGCAGGGGCAACGTATCAGCGTGCAATGGTAGCTCTGTTCCATGATATGATTAACAAAGAGATAGAGGTCTATGTTGATGATATGGTTGCAAAGTCCAACACTAAAGAAGAACATCTGGTCCACCTACAGAAATTGTTTGATAAGTTGAAGAAATACAAGTTGAGACTGAATCCAGACAAATGTACTTTCGGGGTAAGGTCTGGTAAGCTACTAGGGTTCGTTGTTAGCAGCAAAGGTATTGAAGTCGACCCTGCGAAAGTAAAAGCCATACAAGAAATGCCGGTTCCACGGAATGAGAAAGAAGTTAGAGGATTTTTGGGACGTTTGAATTACATTGCCAGGTTTATTTCCCATCTGACCGCTACTTGTAAGCTGATCTTCAAGTTACTGAGGAAAGATCAAGCAGTGAAATGGAATGACCAATGCCAAGAAGCTTTTGACAAGATCAAAAAATATCTTCAAGAGCCTCCGATCATGATACCACCCATTGAAGGAAGACCTCTAATTATATACTTAACAATGTTTGAGAACTCAATGGGGTGTGTACTGGGGCAACATGACGAGTCTGGTCGAAAAGAGCATGCAATATACTACCTTAGCAAAAAGTTTACCGACTGTGAAACAAAATACTCACTGCTCGAGAAAATTTGTTGTGCTTTGGCATGGGCTACTTGCCGACTGAGACAATATATGTTGAACCATACCACTTTATTGATCTCTAAAATGGATCCTATCAAGTATGTGTTTGAGAAACCCGCTCTCTCTGGACGAATAGCAAGATGGCAAATGATATTAACAAAGTATGACATTCAGTATACAACACAGAAGGCAATCAAGGGAAGTGTGTTGGCAGACCAGTTTGCCCAGCAAGCTGTAGACGACTATCAATCCATGAGTTTTGAATTTCTAGATGAGGATGTTATGCTTGTTACTAATTGTGAACAACCTGGTCCGGATGAAGGACCTGAACTAGGATCCCGATGGACCATGGTTTTTGACGGAGCTTCGAACGCACTTGGTAATGGTATTGGCGCTGTGATTATCTCTCCAGCGGGTGGACACACTCCATTTACAGCAAGACTGTGCTTCGATTGTACCAACAATATGGCTGAGTATGAAGCGTGTATCTTAGGTCTCAGAGCTGCTATTGATTTAAGAATCAAGTTCTTAGAAGTATATGGGGATTCAGCCTTAGTAATTAGTCAGATCAAATGAGAATGGGACACGAAGCATCCTAATCTCATGCCTTACAAGGATTTGGTGCTATCTTTGATTCCTCACTTCGAAGAGATTACTTTTGAACACATTCCCCAAAAGGAGAATCAATTGGCAGACGCATTAGCTACTATGTCATCCATGTTCAAGGTCAGGTGGGACAACGAAGCTCCTATAGTTATCATAGAAAGGCATGATGAACCGGCATACTGTTACGAGATAGCTACTGACGAGGTTGAAGAAAAGCCATGGTTTCATGAAGTAAAAAGATATCTCGAACCTCAGGAATACCCTAATGGGGCATCTATCAATGACAAGAAGTTCTTAAGAAGATTTGCTTCCAAATTCCTCCTGAGCAACGGTATCCTATACAAGCGCAATCATGATTCAACTCTGCTTCGCTGTGTGAACAAGAAGGAAGCAGAAGAGATTATGGAAGACATGCATGACGGTACCTTTGGAACTCATTCTAGTGGACACACTATGGCTAAAAAGATCCTGAGAGCGGGTTACTACTGGTCCACTATGGAAACTGACTGCCATCAGCATTCCAGAACTTGTCACAAGTGTCAGATCTACGTTGACAAAGTACACATACCTCCAGTTCCTTTGAATGTTCTAACTACTCCTTGGCCTTTTGCGACGTGGGGCATTGATATGATCGGGGAAATCAAACCTACTGCTTCTAATGGACATCAATTCATCCTTGTGGCCATTGATTACTTCACCAAATGGGTAGAAGCTGCTTCATTTGCTTCCGTTACCAAGAATGTGGTAGCCCGATTCATTAAGCATAACCTCATCTGTCGGTATGGCATCCCCGAAAGGATTATCACATACAATGGTACCAACCTGAACAACAAAATGATTACTGAACTTTGCAAGCAGTTCAATATCAAACACCATAACTCTTCTCCGTATAGACCAAAGATGAATGGCGTAGTGGAGGCCGCCAACAAGAACATAAAGAAGAGGGTTAAATACATTTTTGCCCCCTGCCATTTGACCTCTTTCTGGTTTACCCCCCTGTAAAATTTTTTTTTGCAAATGCCCCCTTGCCACTACAAGATTCTATCATTTTGGACCTTCACCAGATCTGGCACATGCCAACTGCCTATGTGTCAAGCTGAGTGGCATTTTTTTTTATTTTTCATTTATTTTTAATGCCACATAGGTTTAATGACATGCCACATATGCATCTGAGAATTATAAGTTCCTTTCATCTTCAACCTTGCACTTCGTCTTCTTCAACCCAGCTGTGAAAATTAGGGCACGCAAATGGACTCTACAAGGAGGTCGTCAGTTGGCAATTCAATCGGTAGATCAATACCCAGATGTGGATGCAACGAATCAATGAAGATGTTTGTCTCAAACACATACGAAAACCCTCGGAGGAAGTTTTGGAGATGCAAGAGTCGTGGAAAGGTGATTTCTGTTCTATTTCTTCGTTCTAAATAGACTATATAGGATTATGCCTATTCCTAGGAAGAGACTAGATAAGGAGGTATTTATGAGTGGACAGTGGAATCCAAATTGGTGTATGAATGATCAATGGGAGGTGAAGCATGCCTACAATGGTCAACAATTTGTTGTTGATGTGGGTAAAAGAACATGTTCTTGTAGGTTTTGGGATTTAGTAGGTATTCCTTGCAGGCATGCTTGTGCAGCATTGGCCTATAGGCAATTTAAACCTGAAGACTATGTGGATAATTGGTATTCTAGGGAGAAATATGGAGAGACATATAGTGTTGCTGTAACACCCCTCTAATATCCCGCGGCAATTAAATAATTATTAATCAGAGTAAACATGTAGAGAGGCATCACAATTCATAAAATTAAGAAAACATACGTCGGTACATATCATGCATTCACTGAAACAACTGAGATTATAACTCATTAAATAAAATCATGTTTTACACAGCGGAATCAAAAACATAGAGTCAACATTCATCATTAATGTATCCGACTCAATCAACAAAACCAATTAGAGTTATAATCATCTCAAAACAAACGTGTTCCCCGTGTTACATCTACCAGAGCATGACACCGACACTATAACTAGAAACCGACTTATGAGCTAATCCTCACCAAGTCGCGCCGCTATCCTTAATCTGAAAATGACAACAAGTAAGGGTGAGTCTCATCACAGTTAACCAATGTTATTGCATCATAAATAATAACATATCATAGTTATATCATTCACCCAATTGTTTCATATTCAGACAAATCAATCATTTATACATCCACAGATAAACAGACAGTCAACATGTAACATATATCGTCATGCTATAAACAAATCATGCACATGTATGAAACTGACACTATGCATGTGGTACCAATCATCACCAGTGGAAATCATCCACCGACCGATCTATCATCATCCAGATACGGCCCTGCCAGCACCAATTCCACACAATGGGAATTCTGCCCCTCACTGAATCCTCTCATCATCTAGGATTCAGCCCATGTTTATGAATGCATGCAACATATATATAACATACTTTCATCATTACCATTCTATGAGTAGCATCATCTATACTCATTTCATCATCATCATCATCATCAACAAAACTAAGCATGTTCATATATACATTACATCATTCAATACAATCAATCAACAGTAAACCGCAGAATCACATCACAAGGTTTACACAGTCTAAAACAGCATACAAACAGGCCTACAAATCGAAAGTTACACATCATCGAACTTTCCAGAAAAATCACAAAACAGAAATTTCACATGCAGGAAACCATACGCGTATCATAGGGTCCATACGCGCCCATACGCGTATCCCCTTGCCTCATACGCGTATCATACGCATTTCAACAGACCAGGTTTTGCCCAAAAGCAACCTCATACGCGTATCAGTTTTGTCATACGCGTATCACCAGAATAATTTTCCTCTTTCAAAATTTCCATACGCGTATGAGCATCCTCATACGCTCCTCATACGCAAAACACCAGTACGTGGTATTTGGGACAGGGCAACTGCGTATCATATGCGTATAGCCCATTGGGAGTGTCCCCCATACGTGTATGACCTCATCCCATACGCGTATGGCACTGTTTCATACGCGAAACACCAGAAAATGCCCAGAACCTGCAGAATTCGTAACAGTCCAAAACCCATTCGTTTTTACTCATACCAGTCCACGATTTTGAGTCTAAAAACCATAAAAATTGCATCTAAACAGCATACGAATTCGTCCATAACCATAGTATATGATCCCATAGTCAATTTCATTCATCATACCCTAAATCTATCAGTTATTAGGGATTAACAGTTCAATTTCAATGATGAACACAGATGAAAATTCAGAATATAGAATCAATGGATCCAATCATACTCCTAATCCATACTATCACCTATAATACGATAAAAGAGATTAAACGGAGAGTCTCCCCTTACCTCAGATAAAAGTCTTGGTTCTTGGTCTCTCCCTCTACAGTTCTCCTTCACGTACCTTGTTCCCAATTCTGTTCTTTCACGTTCTTTCTTTCCCAATTCCCAATTCTGATTATTTTATGAAAAATAATATTAAATTAGTAAGGGCTTTACTGCACCGCACCCCCCTCTTCTTACTAATTTCACACATGGCCCAAATGCCATTAACCATCATTTTCCTCTTATTTTCATAAAATCCATAATAATAATAATAATAATAATTATTAATCTAATATTCAAATTAAATTAAAAATTAAAATTATACGGGTGTTACAGTTGCAATTAGCCCCATTAATGGGATGGATATGTGGCCACAAGTTGAAGCAGATGACTTACTTCCTCCATTGTATAAGAAAGGACCTGGTAGGCCTAAGAAGCTTCGATTCAGGGAGCTTGGTGAAGGAGGTACAAGAATGAGGAGGGTTGGAGTAACATATAGGTGTACAAAGTGTGACAAAATTGGTCATAACTCAAGAAAGTGTAAGGGTGCAAGTCAAAATCCTGCTGCCTTGAAAAGAAAGGTACCATTCCATATGAATTTTTGGTTGTAATTTTTTTTGAAATAATCCTGTTATTAACCTGTTTTCATTTTCAGAGGAAGGCTCCTAGGAAGAAACCTGCAGTAAAAAATGATGCTGGTGAAGAAGTTGCAGACCCTGTTGATGAAGAGGTTGCAGACCCTGTTGATGAAGAAGTTGCAGACCCTATTGCAGAACCTGTAGTCAACAATGATGCTGATCAAATGGCTGATCAAATGGAGGAAGAAGGTTCTGTGGTCGAGAAAGATGACATGCCAAATGAAGTCCAAGGTCCACAAATAATCACTACTGCTGCCCCAAAGGTGGTGAAGAAGCTCAAGGTCAAGAAAAAATTGATTCTTGATGGACAAAAGAGAACAAGTAACAGGCTGAGGGTGCTGAAAACTTTGACTCAACAGGGACCTGGAAGTAGTGATAACCCTCTTGTCATCCAAGAGGATGAACAGGGTACATTAACTCAGGAGCATATTGAAGTTGGCTCAGACCCAAAGCTAGGGACTTGTATAAGGGCTATGAAGTCTTGGAGTGATATCTCTAAAAAATAGGAACTCTGTTTGGTTGTGTATTGTCTATGTTAAGTTTATGTTTTGGATCAGTTTATAACAGATGAACAATACTTTGTGCTGTTTTGATTATGTATTTGGTTGTGTTTTGGATATGTAACAATTATGGTGCTTATGGTGCTTATGTAACAATCATGTGTTTTCTGTTATGACATATGCACTTATGGTGCTTTTTATATTATGAAGTCATGATTATGAATTTGACATGCTATAAGATATGGTTTAGAGAAAAGTTACATGTTACATGTTAAATCATAACAGCAGAAGTACCAAAATCATAACAACATTCAACTGAAAAGTTACATGTTAAAGAAACAGAAGTACACAACATTTGCAAACAAAATCCATTCTATTACACCAAGGCCATTACACCATTACATTGCAAAAAAAGTAGACAACATTTAACACATCTTGTATACAACAAACAACAACATCCAAGATGCTACCAAGGCCACCATCAACCTGAAGTTTTTTTTTCCTTTCTTCATTCAGCAACTTCTTCAACTTTTCAACCTTCTTTGAAGATGCATCTAGGCCAAATTCTTTGGAAAAATCCTTTCCAAACTCTTTCCCAAACTGTAATCCAAAAGCTTTCATTTGATCAAGTGTGAATTCACTGTTTTTGATAACCAACTCTCCACCTCTGAAAACTTCTTTCTTCCCATCTCTCATGATGTGTTCCACGACTTCATCATCCCAAAGAAACAAATCGCATGCTGCATCACTCTACAGAGCCAAATACACATTTCACGTGGATCAGAATTGATACTATAGTCTATTTAGAACGAAGAAATAGAACAGAAATCACCTTTCCACGATTCTTGCATCTCCAAAACTTCCTCCGAGGGTTTTCGTGTGTGTTTGAGACAAACATCTTCATTGATTCGTTGCATCCACATCTGGGTATTGATCTACCGATTGAATTGCCAACCGACGAGCTCCTTGTAGAGTCCATTTGCGTGCCCTAATTTTCACAGCTGGGTTGAAGAAGACGAAATGCAAGGTTGAAGATGAAAGGAACTTATAATTCTCAGATGCATATGTGGCATGTCATTAAACCTATGTGGCATTAAAAATAAATGAAAAATAAAAAAAAATGCCACTCAGCTTGACACATAGGCACTTGGCATGTGCCAGATCTGGTGAAGGTCCAAAATGATAGAATCTTGTAATGGCAAGGGGGCATTTGCAAAAAAAAATTTTACAGGGGGGTAAACCAGAAAGAGGTCAAATGGCAAGGGGCAAAAATGTATTTAACCCTAAAGAAGATTGTACAGAAGATGAGGGTGACTTATAAGGATTGGCATGAGATGTTACCGTTTGCTCTTCATGGTTACCGCAGTTTAGCACGTACCTCAACCGGGGCAACCCCATTTTAACTAGTCTATGGAATGGAAGCAGTGTTACCAATTGAAGTTCAGATTCCATCTCTAAGAATCATTAAGGATGCAGAGTTAGAGGAAGATGAATGGATCCTGACTCGACTAGACCAGATAAACCTAATTGATGAGAAAAGGCTTGCGGTTGTTTGTCATGGGCAGTTGTATCAGAAGCGTATGATCAAGGCGTTCAACAAAAGAGTCAAGCAACAAGCGTACCAGACTGGTGACTTGGTAATAAAGCGAATCATCCTACCACAAGGTGATCATAGGGGCAAGTGGACTACCACATATGAGGGACCGTTTGTAATCAAGAAGACATTCTCTGGAGGAGCTATGATACTCACTACTATGGACGGTGAAGACTTTCCACACCCTGTGAATGCAGACATAGTCAAAAAATACTACGCATAAACAAAGACCCGCTAAGTCAACGTACCTAGGCAAAAGTAAGGGCATCCCGGCGAACCAAAAGGGTTCGGGCGAAAGTTAGGGATATACATATGTAAAAAATGTACACCGGGCAAGTTGAAAACCCGAAAGGGCGAATTAGGCAAAAAAGGGTATCCTGGTAGGCTGAAAACCTAAAAGGGCGGCCTAGGCAAAAGTTAAGGAATAAAGTGTACGACTATGTCTCGTTCAGATCACTTAGTTTTATTAGCAATGTCAAGTTCAAAGGGCACGGACCGGTTCAATCATCTTTCTCCAACAAGCAAGGGATGAGATGCTCGAAGATATAATTGCAATAGCAGAGTTGAATCTCAATTGGATCGTTTCCACATAGCTATTTTTCTTTCGTTGTACTTTGTATCTTTTCAAAAACACACAGATGTTCTCCTACCATTTTGCCTATTCATGGCTCTTTCTTAAAATCATTTTCTTTTCTACTCTCCTGAGTTTTTCTTTCTCTCTTAAATACGCAAACGTCCAATGATAATCTTGAATGAACATATCCATATGAACATGACTAACATTTATCTTTTCCTTTGCAAAATATTTGTATGTTTGTAAAAAACAGGAAAGGCAATTAGACAATGTCTAAGTAATCCAGAGGTTCTCCCTCAAAGTCAAATAGTCTGGAAAGATCCCCACAGAGTAACTGTTGGAAATTCTCTTCCCAACAGAGATTCAGTTCCCCAACGAAGTTTTACATCTTCGACACGGCCAGTTCGCCGATACTTCTCTTTTCTCCAAACAGGGTTACTCATCTCCCTTATCACCAGTCGGGGTACATCAAGATCAATCATTCGAATTACTTTCATCCCCAAATGGAAATCATAAATCCCCAGCTATCTTCAAAACAAGATGAAGCATCAGGGCCCTGATCAAGAAACTTCATATGACATAAACCACATTCATGGATCATACAAACATATCCACACACTGCATATACTGCCTCATGATAAACTCATACACTGCATACAGGTTACTCATTTAGTTTGAGAAACTCATCACATAAAACATGCATCATAATATTGCATAAAGATTAACCTTAGTTTTTCAGGACACAAGTACAAGCAGATAAACAATGTCGTCAAACCTACAAAGATCTAATTCTATCATCACGACGGTGTAGACACGATCATCTTTCCGAGATCTAATTCAGTACTACAAACGGTGCTGACACAATCAACCTACAAAGATCTAATTCTATCATCACGAACGGTGTAGACACGATCATCTTTCCGAGATCTAATTCAGTTACTACGAACGGTGCTGACACGATCAACCTACAAAGATCTAATTCTATCATCATGAATGGTGTAGACACGATCATCTGTCCGAGATCTAATTCAGTTACTACGAACGGTGCTGACACGATCAACCTACAAGGATCTAATTCTATCATCACGAACGGTGTAAACACGATCATCTTTCCAAGATCTAATTCAGTTAGTACAAACAGTGCTGACAAGATCGACAGTCAACAACTACTTCTCAACACTTCAAGTTCAGATATAGTCTAACGTACGACTCATTCTGACTTTCAAAACTTATCAATACAGGTGGCATCTTAAATCCCACTTCATATCCCCAACATCCGGATGGCATCTCTAAGCCCTTCCCCGATGGTACAAATTTTTGGGTACTCTAGTGTTCAATCCTCTTCCACCTTCAGATACCGATTGGCATACAAACCACTTTACATCTTCAGGTTTAAGAAGATTGAACAGGGGCAGCTGTCATACTCCACTATTTGCCCATCTCATTTCACTTTTCAATCTCAGACAAAGGTTCAAGACTTAAGGACATACTCTCCTAACCAATGACCTCCTAAACTAGGGTTTTGAATTCCTTAAAGTAAATTGATGGATCAAGATCTCCAATGGACTTCATATGGCCTACGATGTTTTAAACTATCTCCATGGCAAAATACAGGCTTCAATTCCAAGGATTGCTCAATCAATTGCTCAGAAAGTCAATAGTCGACTACTTTGACCTAAAAGTCAACTACGGTCAAAGTAAAGTCAAAATTCCTGATTTTTTGTCAACATCCTTATTTAGAAGTATCATTCATCATTTGATCAAGTATTGATCACGATTCATCAAGAAAGTGCAGAAATCAACGAAACCTAAATTTTCTAAATTAGGGTTTTTTTGACCTAAAGTCAACTGAACTTTGACCAGCCATAACTTTCACATGGAACATCGGAAATTTCCCATCCAAAGCTCATTTTGAAGGAAATTAAATTCTATACAACTTTGTCTCTCCCAAGCCAAGTCTAAAAATGTTTCATTTGAGAGATATGGATCAAAACATTACAGGTCCTTTTTAAAAGTCAACCGAAAGCAGTTTTTTATCAAAGCCCATATAACCAGGATAAAATCCTCAAATGGAAAAAAGCTTCCAAAATGGCTTATAGAGGACATCATGAGCTTTCCAGAAAGTCCTAGAAATCCTACATATCTTAAAAATTGAGAGAGATATGCCTTGTCAAAGTTGGGAAATTTTTAGAGAAAAATGTGAAACAAAAAGGCTTCAAAATGGATTTCCTTGCAAATGGGCCCAATCTTTTGTGATCCAATCTTGTGCCCCAAGTCATCTAAAAGCTCCAAGTCCAATGCCATGAATTTTTGACAATTATTTGATTTTTATTGAATTTTTATTCATTAAAAATATGATTTAAATCAAATAATCAATGAAAAATGAAAAGATTTGATTTGGTTATATTTTTTAATCAAATTCAATTACATAAGGGACCATATATTTGATTGAATTTCGTGCTAATCAAGGATGGAAAAATAAGATCAAGATTTGGCCAATTTTAGAAGAAATAAAATCAAATTTTTCAATATTTTCAAATCACCAATCTCTTGATTTCTCTCCAAAACTCTTACCCTAATTTATTTCTCTATAGAAGCACAACAATTTTAGCCTCAAAGCACATGAAATTTGGAGATAAAAATCTAGGGTTTTGAAGTTCAAGAAACTCAAAGAATAGTGCAATCTTGGCGAGGCTTCTCCAAACAATTTCAGAACTTTTCAACCATCCAGTTTCGTTCCCAAGGTATCATAGAGTAAGAATGAATCGCTAACCTTGTCCTTTATTACCTATAACACGCATGCCATGTTCATAATTTTCTTCATGAATAAATTTTCGATTTGTGCTTATTACCTTGTTTTAAGATAATTTGATGATTGTATTATGTTCATAAGATGTTTTAGAGAAGGATAAAACCCCTGCCCACAAGTTTCGAAGCCAAACACGAAGGATGCCAGGGCTAGGGTTCATCACGGCCAAGCTTTGAAACCCTATGTTACAGGCCATATCAGATCGAAACAACCCCATATTTGAATTCAAGACATGTTTTTATATGGATCTGGGCTATTCTTCTTGTTGTTCATCATGATTTTTGCAGGTTCATGCGTTTCCAGAATTTGCTACGGATTTTCGTAGCAAAATCACAGTTGAAGGCGCAGCTATTTCGTAGCTAATATTCCATGCAGGTTCCACGAAGAAGATGAAGTGGTGGCATCACGTGATTGGAGGGTTTCAAACCTGGGGCGCGCGCGCTTTTTACTTTGGATGTCTGCAGATCCGGTGCCCTCGCTTCAGGTCAGACTACCATGAGCCCTCTCCTTCCAGTCACATGATCATTATTCAAGCTCATCCAACGTCTGAAAACGCGCAGCTCCACCAAAGACCCTCAGAGCCTCACCTCACTGGATTATACGCTAAGTTTTTTTAATTTTTTAATTTTCTTTTTAATTTGGTTTAATAATTTTTTTTTATTTTATTTTCTTTTTAACTAAAATCAAAATTAAAGTTTTTTTTTTTTTAATGATAACCTTTTTGCTAAAAAATAAGATTTGTTTAAATTAAATTATTTCTTTTTTTATAATTAATAAAATTGAGTTTTAATAATTTAATAAATTAGTTTTTTAAGTAAAATTTAAGATTTGATTTTTAGGTTTAATAATTTGATAATTATTTTTTTTATATTTTTATATTTAATTTAATTAAATAATTTGTTTAATTTGAATTTGTTTTTTTTTGGTTTGAAATTAGTTATTTATTTATTTAATAATTAATTAGGTTAGGATAAAAATAATAATAAGTTTTAAAACTTTGATTTTATTTTGGTTTTTAAATTCCCTTCTTCTCATCCCCCCTACTTCTCGACTTCCCAATTTTATTATTTAATTATTATTATGTAATTGTTTCGAGGTTGTAATAGTAATTAGGATTTTTATTTTCCGCATATTTTATAATGTAACTATCCCAAAGCCATGTAATAGTTGTAGGTTTATTTTCTGCTTTTATTTTTCGCATTCCCCGGTTTTTTGGCTATGTAATTCCCCTCCCTGAAGCCTTGTAATAGCGTAGGATTTAATTTCCGCACTTTAAATTTCTGTATGATATTAACTGCTATGGTTTGTAATTCTAGGGAGTGCAACCATGAATTGAACATAGAATCACTAATTATAAGATAAATATTCTAATGGAATTACATGATTGTGCCACACACACCCCTTTAGGGTAACCCTTCTTATGTTGCCTGTTGCCTTTTAATTGCGATTCTAAAATAGTCAAGTCCCTCGATTCCGAGGATACCTAAAGCAAGTGCTGCCTTAATACATTGAAATCATCATAAGATCTTGTCCCTCGATGTTGCCTCGGAAATAAAGATGATTGTCCCATTGCTAAGGTATCCTCTCCTGTTGCCTAAATGACTATTTTATCCTTCCCTAAAGACTACCTACCCTCTATATGGTAGGGACAGTTTTATGGCGAACAATACTTTCTCGATGACCCTTTACATCCAATAAAAGGACTTCCTACCCTCCTATGGTATGGATAGCCCTGAAAAGCTAAAAGAACAAAAATTTTAAAACTTAGGCTAGTTACTACTAATTGCTTGCTCTAAATTCAAAATCTTTTTCCCACTCTTTTCAAAATTAATTTTCAAAAAGGCTACGCTTATTTACAAGCTAAAGTCCTTAAACAAATTCTTTTCCCACACTTCAAAACATTTTTGAAAACAAAGTGAGTTAAGCAATTAAGAGCCCATGGATAACCATGGATACAAAGGGTGCTTTAAACCTTCCCTTTGTATAACTTACCCCCCGAACTAAAAATCTTTTTTTAAAGGTCTTTTCCTGTTCTTTTAGCCTTTCTATATATTGGATAAAATAAAAGCCGGTGGTGACTCTTGCTTACCGCGACATTTCTTTAAAGTCAGTTCACCGTATTACACTAGGCCCAATAGAAGATTCTGATTCTTTGTTAAAGCATCCTTCTCGAACTGCTTCTTCTAGATGTAGGCCCATGTTTACCATCTCGGTAAAGTCACTAGGTGCACTTGCGACCATTCGTTCGTAGTAAAATGGACTCAAAGTCTTGAGATAGATTTTTGTCATTTTGTTTCTCTTCAAGAGGAGGACAAATTTGAGCAGCGATTTCACGCCATCTCTAAGCGTATTCTTTGAAACTCTCTTTATCATTTTGAGTCATGGCCTGGAGTTGATCTCTGTCGGGAGCCATATCCAGATTGTACTTAAACTGTTTGACGAAGGCCTCTCCGAGGTCTCGAAAAGTATGAATCTCTGAACTGTCCAAGTTCATGTACCATTTGAGTGTAGCACCAGTCAGGCAGTCTTGAAAATAGTGAATGAGCAACTGTTGATTATCAGTTTGAGTTGACATCCTTCGAGCGTACATCACGAGGTGACTTTGTAGGCACAAATTCCCTTTGTAATTCTCGAAATCTGGTACTTTGAATTTGTGAGGAATCTTAACATTTGGAACCAGACAAAGGTCTGCAACGTTCTTTCCAAATAGATCTTATCCTCGAAGAGTTTTGAGTTCCTTCTGCATTTGCAGAAACTGTTCCTGGAACTCGTCCAATCTTTCATACACGCCATCGTCCTTACTGGGAGCGTGATGATACATTTGTCCGCCTGGCGGAGGAAAAGTATGCACAATCGGCTGTGGAGAAGTCATGATGGCAGCAGATCTTGGTATCTCAGCATTCTGTTGCGTATAACCCGTAGCCGTTGCTCTTGGAATTTCCATTTCCAGAGGTCTGTAACCCTCTGGTGGATGCATATCCATTGTGACTCTTGGAACTTCAGAAACTGGGGGTATGTACCCTTCTGGAATGAAGTTATACGACATGCCCCAAGGTCGGTTGGGTGGCATGGTATACTGAGGAATAGGAGTAGAAACAATCTCGGAAACCACAGTCCTTTGTGGTTCTTCTGGCGGAGGTCGACTATGTGCAACCACCAGGGCTTCTACCATGTTGTTGAGTCTGTCAACAGATTCTTTGAGAGTAGTGACCTCTTCTCTAAGTTTCCCATTCTCTTGCTCTAAGTCGTCCATTCTTTTCTTGCGACTTAAACGAGTGTTGTATGAATGAGACAGCTTGAATGTCTTTCTTCACCTCCTTCTCCTCCTTTCTTTCTGGAGTAAGGAAAGTGATGATTAGGACCGCGACAATTCTCGTGTCTGTGCTTACGACTAAAGTGATGCATGATATGCAATTAAAGAAATGTTTTTCAAGGAAACACCGTAATTTCTTTATGAAACATCAAAATTTTTATTCATTAAGCGAAACGCTGTTTTTTATAGACTTTGAAAAGGGAAATACAAAGAAACAGAGAGAAAGGACTCTAAAACTTTGACGAAGAGCCGACTTCACGTTCTAACATCTTCTTCTGTTTCTTGAGCTGAGCGTTTTCTAACATTAGCTGATCGATGATCGAGGAAGCAGGAGGGATATGCTGAGAAAGTTACATTTGTGTTACTTGTCGTTCGAGTACTTCAAGTAACTCATCCTTCCTTCTTAGGATGTTCTGAATCTCAACATTTTCCGTGTTGACGATCCGATATTTTTTTCTCCAAGCATTTCATTCTTGACACACCTTGGTTAATGCCGCTTGTAGTTTCTCAACATCGGTGGAGAAAAGGAAGATTGGTTCCCTTAGGGGAAAAGGTTCTTGACGCTGGTAAGGCATCCTGAGCTTGAATGACCTGACGCGTACCCATTGAAGTTAAGGGTTCAAGGAGATGCAAAGATGTTTCTTGAATAACCATTCGTATAACAACGGTACGCAGCATGTGATGAATCCTCCTTGATGCATGTTTCTTGAATGCACGGAGTGGTAAGCATCCGCAAGCAAGGTTGGAACTGGATTTACAATTAAGAAGATCTTAATTGCGTTGATGTCGACGAAATCTTCAATGTTAGGGAACAAAAATAATCCATAGATGAGAAATGCCAAGATGTCCTCAAAAGCACTCATATCTTGGATGCTGATGAAGTACTGAGCTTGATCCAATAGGAACTTGGAGGGTAATCCTTGAATTCCTCCTTTACTCACCATATGAGTTCTAACGTCGACTACGTTTAAGGGAGTATTGCAGCAATGATGACGTCGGTAGGATTCTTTTCCAAACTGGAGTACGGATCTTGCGCGTACACGAGTATTCCAATCAGACGAGAATATTCCAATCCAACGTACACATGAGTTGATAATCTGGAAAGGTGAACCAGTGATACGTTGGATCGTAAAACTGTACCAAAATGGGAAGGATCCCATCCACAATGTTGGTATTGATAAGAGGCAGAAGTTTTCCATACTTCTCCTTGAAAGCCTGGGGGTTGACCACTAGTTTTCTGAGCTTTTCCAATTCCTCAACCGTAGGAATTTTGAAGGTATATTTATTAGCTCTCTTTCTTCCGTAATCCATGGTATAGATCCTTAAGTTTTTTCTCTGTTTCTCTCTTTCTCTTTATGAAGTTCAAAACGTTCGTTATTTAGTTTCCTTGAAAAATGACTGGAAAAAGACTCTTTGTTTTTATTATTATGCTGAATTCATGAATGCATGAATGCGCACACAAGAGTTTTTAGCAAACATGGGGTAGAAGGGTGTAGTTGTCATGGAGTCACGTCTCTAACCTCGCCCCAGGGTAAACTATGGATTTTGATTTAAGTACCTGTAGAACGGGTTCTAGGGATCTCAGAGTTTTGCTCAACCTTAAAGATATGTTGACTGGTATCTTCAAGAGAGTTTTCTCTGAGTGTAGTATCTGCGTGACAATAATTTCGTAATCACCGCTCTACGTCCTAAGAGGCTTTAAGTGGGGTTAAAGTGTTTCTAGGTCCTCCTGGTACAAATCAGTCTCGGAATGCATTGGCACAGTTAATCACAACCAGCCAGGAAAATCCCAAGAGTAGATATGGGAACCAAGATTAGAGGCTTCACCGGGACGACATCCTCAATCCTATCTTATGTTGCACTCAAATCCGAGTATAGGATTTCTCACTACAAGGGGAATCAAGCCCTTTCCCGATACAAAACCCATAAAAGTAAACAAGTATTAATGCAGCAAACACATGATATGATACAGAGGTTAGGCAGGACCTCTCTTGTTTGAGGGGGAATTTGGCATCCCTAATTTCTCATTGGGGTTGGACCAGCACAAGTCAACCATTGGTTTGGATGAAAAGCAAGATTATTACTTGTCCCCAGTAGAGTCGCCATTTTTTTGTGGTGTCGTTTTTTTACCTCCCTGTTTCACTTGGGAGGACGGCATGTCGGACCCTTCACACGAAATTTGGAAGGAGAGAGGCGCCCTTGTGGGATGAATTTTATTTCAGTTCTTCCTATGATAGCACACAAACTTTTTAATTATCCTACGAGGAGGAATGGGAAAAAGATCTCAAATAAACCCTAGGAGTTTTCTAGGTGTGGGGATTTCACCTAATCAGAAGTTCTGGAGTCC
Organism: Vicia villosa; assembly: GCF_029867415.1. Taxonomy (NCBI): domain Eukaryota; kingdom Viridiplantae; phylum Streptophyta; class Magnoliopsida; order Fabales; family Fabaceae; genus Vicia; species Vicia villosa. Next base: position 46,879,028 of record NC_081185.1, read on the forward strand.
GGGAGGTCGGTTATACATAGGGAAGGTTTTAAGCACCTTACATATCCGTAGTACTCTACGGGAACCTTCTCTGTGTCTATGTGTTTGTGTTTGCTAATTTATTGGGAAAGTTTCTCCTTTGTGTTAGGAGAGAGAATTGAATTGAATTGAATTGAAAGATAGATGAACTGACTGTTTTTGGATTTTGATTAGCTCGCTGAGATTCCTTGTGAATCTCATGCCTACATGTCCCTAATGGAAGTTTGGGCTTTTTGTAGTTCGGGGAACTAATTAGGGAAATGAATTGATTTTTTTGGGTGCCTTGCTTGAAGCTCAAGGTTGAAGCTTTGAATTAAATCTCTGTTTATAGGAAAGAGACATGAAGTCATCCTTACAGAGAGGTATTTCTACTATTCCACCATAAACATTTGAAGTGACAGAAAAGCTGGGTTTGTTTCATAAGAGAGGGACCTCACTTATGTGTGCAAGTATGCCAATCGCGGTCTCTTGAATGAAAGAAAGATTTTCAACCAGTTTAGGAAAAGGGAACAAGTCTGGGTGTGTGTTCCTCAGAGCATGCCTTTCAGAATCCTAAATGGGAGAATGTTTGAAATTGAAATGAAAATGTTTGTATTTTTGAATGTGGTGAAATAGGAGAAATATCTCTCTATAGAGATAAATCATGTCTATCTACTGTATGAAAGATTTGAATTTTTGAATGGCTTGTATGAGGCCCAAGCTTGAGGCTTAAAAGAGTTTTTATTGACTCTGGGAGATGACTCCACTGGGAATTGTCTTTGACTGAAGAAATTTGGGTTCTGTATGAAGCCCAGAATTGTGGCTGACTCTAGTTGGAGAGTGGTTCTTCTGGCGGAGGTCGACTATGTGCAACCACCAGGGCTTCTACCATGTTGTTGAGTCTGTCAACAGATTCTTTGAGAGTAGTGACCTCTTCTCTAAGTTTCCCATTCTCTTGCTCTAAGTCGTCCATTCTTTTCTTGCGACTTAAACGAGTGTTGTATGAATGAGACAGCTTGAATGTCTTTCTTCACCTCCTTCTCCTCCTTTCTTTCTGGAGTAAGGAAAGTGATGATTAGGACCGCGACAATTCTCGTGTCTGTGCTTACGACTAAAGTGATGCATGATATGCAATTAAAGAAATGTTTTTCAAGGAAACACCGTAATTTCTTTATGAAACATCAAAATTTTTATTCATTAAGCGAAACGCTGTTTTTTATAGACTTTGAAAAGGGAAATACAAAGAAACAGAGAGAAAGGACTCTAAAACTTTGACGAAGAGCCGACTTCACGTTCTAACATCTTCTTCTGTTTCTTGAGCTGAGCGTTTTCTAACATTAGCTGATCGATGATCGAGGAAGCAGGAGGGATATGCTGAGAAAGTGACATTTGTGTTACTTGTCGTTCGAGTACTTCAAGTAACTCATCCTTCCTTCTTAGGATGTTCTGAATCTCAACATTTTCCGTGTTGACGATCCGATATTTTTTTCTCCAAGCATTTCTTTCTTGACACACCTTGGTTAATGCCGCTTGTAGTTTCTCAACATCGGTGGAGAATAGGAAGATTGGTTCCCTTAGGGGAATAGGTTCTTGACGCTGGTAAGGCATCCTGAGCTTGAATGACCTGACGCGTACCCATTGAAGTTAAGGGTTCAAGGAGATGCAAAGATGTTTTTCTAACAATCTTCTCCCTTTTCTGTGAACAAGACGCCAGGCTTGGACAATTTCCTTCTTCAGCATGTTGCCATGATCGTCGATGTTCTTGAAGAACAGACCCTCTAATTGAATGCTACTTGGTACGTTTTTTCATGGGATATCCGTATTGACGACGGGCTAAAGCTGGATTATAACTGATTCCTCCCTTAGTTCCAATAAGGGGTACGTTGGGATAACTTCCGCAACTGTAGATGATCTTGGTTTCGTCATTGTCGTGACTACACCAATCAATGTCCGAGTGAGTGAGGGACATGATTTTCTGTGACCAACAAAGGCCATCCCTCAGGTTCCAAAAAGTGCCAGACTTAGGCAGGTGTGAGATGAACCATTCGTATAACAACGGTACGCAGCATGTGATGAATCCTCCTTGATGCAGGTTTCTTGAATGCACAGAGTGGTAAGCATCCGCAAGCAAGGTTGGAACTGGATTTCCAATTAAGAAGATCTTAATTGCGTTGATGTCGACGAAATCGTCAATGTTAGGGAACAAAAATAATCCATAGATTAGAAATGCCAAGATGTCCTCAAAAGCACTCATATCTTGGATGCTGATGAAGTACTGAGCTTGACCCAATAGGAACTTGGAGGGTAATCCTTGAATTCCTCCTTTACTCACCATATGAGTTCTAACGTCGACTACGTTTAAGGGAGTAGTTGCAGCAATGATGACGTCAGTAGGATTCTTTTCCAAACTAGAGTATGGATCTTGCGCGTACACGGGTATTCCAATCAGACGAGAATATTCCAATCCAACGTACACATGAGTTGATAATCTGGAAAGGTGATCCAGTGATACGTTGGATCGTAAAACTGTACCAAAATGGGAAGGATCCCATCCACAATGTTGGTATTGATAAGAGGCAGAAGTTTTCCATACTTCTCCTTGAAAGCCTGGGGGTTGACCACCAGTTTTATGAGCTTTTCCAATTCCTCAACCGTAGGAATTTTGAAGGTATATTTATTAGCTATCTTTCTTCCGTAATCCATGGTATAGATCCTTAAGTTTTTTCTCCGTTTCTCTCTTTCTCTCTATGAAGTTCAAAACGTTCGTTATTTAGTTTCCTTGAAAAATGACTGGAAAAAGACTCTTTGTTTTTATTATTATGATGAATTCATGAATGCATGAATGCGCACACAAGAGTTTTTAGCAAACATGGGGTAGAAGGGTGTAGTTGTCATGGAGTCACGTCTCTAACCTCGCCCTAGGGTAAACTATGGATTTTGATTTAAGTACCTGTAGAATGGGTTCTAGGGATCTCAGAGTTTTGCTCAACCTTAAAGATATGTTGACTGGTATCTTCAAGAGAGTTTTCTCTGAGTGTAGTATCTGCGTGACAATAATTTCGTAATCACCGCTCTACGTCCTAAGAGGCTTTAAGTGGGGTTAAAGTGTTTCTAGGTCCTCCTGGTACAAATCAGTCTCGGAATGCATTGGCGCAGTTAATCACAACCAGCCAGGAAAATCCCAAGAGTAGATATGGGAACCAAGATTAGAGGCTTCACCGGGACGACATCCTCAATCCTATCTTATGTTGCACTCAAATCCGAGTATAGGATTTCTCACTACAAGGGGAATCAAGCCCTTTCCCGATACAAAACCCATAAAAGTAAACAAGTATTAATGCAGCAAACACATGATATGATACAGAGGTTAGGCAGGACCTCTCTTGTTTGAGGGGGAATTTGGCATCCCTAATTTCTCATTGGGGTTGGACCAGCACAAGTCAACCATTGGTTTGGATGAAAAGCAAGATTATTACTTGTCCCCAGTAGAGTCGCCATTTTTTTGTGGTGTCGTTTTTTTACCTCCCTGTTTCACTTGGGAGGACGGCATGTCGGACCCTTCACACGAAATTTGGAAGGAGAGAGGCGCCCTTGTGGGATGAATTTTATTTCAGTTCTTCCTATGATAGCACACAAACTTTTTAATTATCCTACGAGGAGGAATGGGAAAAAGATCTCAAATAAACCCTAGGAGTTTTCTAGGTGTGGGGATTTCACCTAATCAGAAGTTCTGGAGTCCGGGAGGTCGGTTATACATAGGGAAGGTTTTAAGCACCTTACATATCCGTAGTACTCTACGGGAACCTTCTCTGTGTCTATGTGTTTGTGTTTGCTAATTTATTGGGAAAGTTTCTCCTTTGTGTTAGGAGAGAGAATTGAATTGAATTGAATTGAAAGATAGATGAACTGACTGTTTTTGGATTTTGATTAGCTCGCTGAGATTCCTTGTGAATCTCATGCCTACATGTCCCTAATGGAAGTTTGGGCTTTTTGTAGTTCGGGGAACTAATTAGGGAAATGAATTGATTTTTTTGGGTGCCTTGCTTGAAGCTCAAGGTTGAAGCTTTGAATTAAATCTCTGTTTATAGGAAAGAGACATGAAGTCATCCTTACAGAGAGGTATTTCTACTATTCCACCATAAACATTTGAAGTGACAGAAAAGCTGGGTTTGTTTCATAAGAGAGGGACCTCACTTATGTGTGCAAGTATGCCAATCGCGGTCTCTTGAATGAAAGAAAGATTTTCAACCAGTTTAGGAAAAGGGAACAAGTCTGGGTGTGTGTTCCTCAGAGCATGCCTTTCAGAATCCTAAATGGGAGAATGTTTGAAATTGAAATGAAAATGTTTGTATTTTTGAATGTGGTGAAATAGGAGAAATATCTCTCTATAGAGATAAATCATGTCTATCTACTGTATGAAAGATTTGAATTTTTGAATGGCTTGTATGAGGCCCAAGCTTGAGGCTTAAAAGAGTTTTTATTGACTCTGGGAGATGACTCCACTGGGAATTGTCTTTGACTGAAGAAATTTGGGTTCTGTATGAAGCCCAGAATTGTGGCTGACTCTAGTTGGAGAGTGGTTCTTCTGGCGGAGGTCGACTATGTGCAACCACCAGGGCTTCTACCATGTTGTTGAGTCTGTCAACAGATTCTTTGAGAGTAGTGACCTCTTCTCTAAGTTTCCCATTCTCTTGCTCTAAGTCGTCCATTCTTTTCTTGCGACTTAAACGAGTGTTGTATGAATGAGACAGCTTGAATGTCTTTCTTCACCTCCTTCTCCTCCTTTCTTTCTGGAGTAAGGAAAGTGATGATTAGGACCGCGACAATTCTCGTGTCTGTGCTTACGACTAAAGTGATGCATGATATGCAATTAAAGAAATGTTTTTCAAGGAAACACCGTAATTTCTTTATGAAACATCAAAATTTTTATTCATTAAGCGAAACGCTGTTTTTTATAGACTTTGAAAAGGGAAATACAAAGAAACAGAGAGAAAGGACTCTAAAACTTTGACGAAGAGCCGACTTCACGTTCTAACATCTTCTTCTGTTTCTTGAGCTGAGCGTTTTCTAACATTAGCTGATCGATGATCGAGGAAGCAGGAGGGATATGCTGAGAAAGTGACATTTGTGTTACTTGTCGTTCGAGTACTTCAAGTAACTCATCCTTCCTTCTTAGGATGTTCTGAATCTCAACATTTTCCGTGTTGACGATCCGATATTTTTTTCTCCAAGCATTTCTTTCTTGACACACCTTGGTTAATGCCGCTTGTAGTTTCTCAACATCGGTGGAGAATAGGAAGATTGGTTCCCTTAGGGGAATAGGTTCTTGACGCTGGTAAGGCATCCTGAGCTTGAATGACCTGACGCGTACCCATTGAAGTTAAGGGTTCAAGGAGATGCAAAGATGTTTTTCTAACAATCTTCTCCCTTTTCTGTGAACAAGACGCCAGGCTTGGACAATTTCCTTCTTCAGCATGTTGCCATGATCGTCGATGTTCTTGAAGAACAGACCCTCTAATTGAATGCTACTTGGTACGTTTTTTCATGGGATATCCGTATTGACGACGGGCTAAAGCTGGATTATAACTGATTCCTCCCTTAGTTCCAATAAGGGGTACGTTGGGATAACTTCCGCAACTGTAGATGATCTTGGTTTCGTCATTGTCGTGACTACACCAATCAATGTCCGAGTGAGTGAGGGACATGATTTTCTGTGACCAACAAAGGCCATCCCTCAGGTTCCAAAAAGTGCCAGACTTAGGCAGGTGTGAGATGAACCATTCGTATAACAACGGTACGCAGCATGTGATGAATCCTCCTTGATGCAGGTTTCTTGAATGCACAGAGTGGTAAGCATCCGCAAGCAAGGTTGGAACTGGATTTCCAATTAAGAAGATCTTAATTGCGTTGATGTCGACGAAATCGTCAATGTTAGGGAACAAAAATAATCCATAGATTAGAAATGCCAAGATGTCCTCAAAAGCACTCATATCTTGGATGCTGATGAAGTACTGAGCTTGACCCAATAGGAACTTGGAGGGTAATCCTTGAATTCCTCCTTTACTCACCATATGAGTTCTAACGTCGACTACGTTTAAGGGAGTAGTTGCAGCAATGATGACGTCAGTAGGATTCTTTTCCAAACTAGAGTATGGATCTTGCGCGTACACGGGTATTCCAATCAGACGAGAATATTCCAATCCAACGTACACATGAGTTGATAATCTGGAAAGGTGATCCAGTGATACGTTGGATCGTAAAACTGTACCAAAATGGGAAGGATCCCATCCACAATGTTGGTATTGATAAGAGGCAGAAGTTTTCCATACTTCTCCTTGAAAGCCTGGGGGTTGACCACCAGTTTTATGAGCTTTTCCAATTCCTCAACCGTAGGAATTTTGAAGGTATATTTATTAGCTATCTTTCTTCCGTAATCCATGGTATAGATCCTTAAGTTTTTTCTCCGTTTCTCTCTTTCTCTCTATGAAGTTCAAAACGTTCGTTATTTAGTTTCCTTGAAAAATGACTGGAAAAAGACTCTTTGTTTTTATTATTATGATGAATTCATGAATGCATGAATGCGCACACAAGAGTTTTTAGCAAACATGGGGTAGAAGGGTGTAGTTGTCATGGAGTCACGTCTCTAACCTCGCCCTAGGGTAAACTATGGATTTTGATTTAAGTACCTGTAGAATGGGTTCTAGGGATCTCAGAGTTTTGCTCAACCTTAAAGATATGTTGACTGGTATCTTCAAGAGAGTTTTCTCTGAGTGTAGTATCTGCGTGACAATAATTTCGTAATCACCGCTCTACGTCCTAAGAGGCTTTAAGTGGGGTTAAAGTGTTTCTAGGTCCTCCTGGTACAAATCAGTCTCGGAATGCATTGGCGCAGTTAATCACAACCAGCCAGGAAAATCCCAAGAGTAGATATGGGAACCAAGATTAGAGGCTTCACCGGGAAGACATCTTCAATCCTATCTTATGTTGCACTCAAATCCGAGTATAGGATTTCTCACCACAAGGGGAATCAAGCCCTTTCCCGATACAAAACCCATAAAAGTAAACAAGTATAAATGCAACAAACACATGATATGATACAGAGGTTAGGCAGGACCTCTCTTGTTTGAGGGGGAATTTGGCATCCCTAACTTCTCATTGGGGTTGGACCAGCACAAGTCAACCATTGGTTTGGATGAAATGCAAGATTATTACTTGTCCCCAGCAGAGTCGCCATTTTTTTGTGGTGTCGTTTTTTTACCTCCCCGTTTCACTTGAGAGGACGGCATGTCGGACCCTTCACGCGAAATTTGGAAGGAGAGAGGCGCCCTTGTGGGATGAATTTTATTTCAGTTCTTCCTACGATAGCACACAAACTTTTTAATTATCCTACAAGGAGGAATGGGAAAAAGATCTCAAATAAACCCTAGGAGTTTTCTAGGTGTGGGGATTTCACCTAATCAGAAGTTCTGGAGTCCGGGAGGTCGGTTATACATAGGGAAGGTTTTAAGCACCCTATATATCCGTAGTACTCTACGGGAACCTTCTCTGTGTCTGTGTTTGTGTTTGCTAATTTATTGGGAAAGTTTCTCCTTTGTGTTAGGAGAGAGAATTGAATTGAATTGAATTGAAAGATAGATGAACTGACTGTTTTTGGATTTTGATTAGCTCGCTGAGATTCCTTGTGAATCTCATGCCTACATGTCCCTAATGGAAGTTTGGGCTTTTTGTAGTTCGGGGAACTAATTAGGGAAATGAATTGATTTTTTTGGGTGCCTTGCTTGAAGCTCAAGGTTGAAGCTTTGAATTAAATCTCTGTTTATAGGAAAGAGACATGAAGTCATCCTTACAGAGAGGTATTTCTACTATTCCACCATAAACATTTGAAGTGACAGAAAAGCTGGGTTTGTTTCATAAGAGAGGGACGTTACTTGTGTGTGCAAGTATGCCAATCGCGGTCTCTTGAATGAAAGAAAGATTTTCAACCAGTTTAGGGAAAGGGAACAAGTCTGGGTGTGTGTTCCTCAGAGCATGCCTTTCAGAATCCTAAATGGGAGAATGTTTGAAATTGAAATGAAAATGTTTGTATTTTTGAATGTGGTGAAATAGGAGAAATATCTCTCTATAGAGATAAATCATGTCTATCTACTGTATGAAAGATTTGAATTTTTGAATGGCTTGTATGAGGCCCAAGCTTGAGGCTTAAAAGAGTTTTTATTGACTCTGGGAGATGACTCCACTGGGAATTGTCTTTGACTGAAGAAATTTGGGTTCTGTATGAAGCCCAGAATTGTGGCTGACTCTAGTTGGAGAGTGTTTGTTTTATTTGATTGAAAGATTTATTTAATTTTATGTACAAAGCCCATAATTGTGGCTGACTCTACCTAGGGAGAAATTGTTTTCTGCCTTCTACAAAGCCCAAGGTTGTGGATGAATGTTGAGGAAACAGAGTTTGGAGACTATGGATGACTCTATTTTATGCCTTGTACAAAGCCCAAGGTTGTGGCTGACTTAGTGGGGAAGGACTCACTGTGTAGACTCTATTATCTGCCTTGTACAAAGCCCAAGATTGAGGCTAACTCTACTGAGGGTTACTCTGTTGTGCAGAGATTTGAAGGTTGACCCTACTGGGGAATTTGTTATGTTGAAGGATTGAGACTGACCCAGGGTTGACTCTACCGGGGAGTTTTGAAGTTTTGAATGAAGGATGATGGAGGCTAACCCTTTCCAGGGAATTTTATGAAATGAAGGAATTGATGAAGGCTGACATTTTCCAGGGATTTTGACTTATGAAAGATTGATTTTGGAGGCTAACCCTTTCCATGGGTTTTATGAAATGAAGGAATTGATGAAGGCTGACATTTTCCAGGGACTTTGACTTATGAAAGATTGATTTTGGAGGCTAACCCTTTCCATGGGTTTTATGAAATGAAGGAATTGATGGAGGCTGACCCTTTCTAGGGATTTTGGATTTGAAGGAATGATTTTGACTTCTTGTTTAAAGCCCAAGATTAAGGCTAACTCTAAATAGGGAAATTCTAGATGTGGAATCTAGACTCCACTAAGGAAAAGACTCACTGGAGATTGAAGATATGGGTGACAGAGACTGTCCATGTCTCTCATTCCAAAAAGTGAACTCAATAATGAGATTGAGACATACTTGGCTTATTTGAAGTCTGGTTTGAAGAATAGAAGAATCTCACCAAGGAAGGCTAAAAGGTGACTAAAGACCTGTTCGTATGTTTATAAGAAACCTGATGGGTCCTTGTATACAAGCTCAAGAGAAAGCTGTGTATATGCTTTTAAGAAGCCTCTGGGTCCTTGTATTGTAAGCCCAAGAGGAGGCTAATCGAGGGTCATCGAGGGTCCTTGTTATAGCACAAGAGTAAGCTATGTTGGTTTTGAACTTAGTTTGGCTCTAAGCAAATGGGTAAGAGGTTTCATCGGTAATAATTCCTCTTAGGTGGATGTGCCCTATTTTTGTTCTAAGGCTTTTTTCAAGATGTTTCACCGGGAATAATTCATCTTGAGGTTTGAACTAAGGAATTCTAATTAGGAAAAAGCCTTCACCGAGAAGACATTCTCAATCCTAGGCCATAGTCCTATAATATATATACAGTTTATTTATCCTAAGGTTTTTCTCAGACGGAGTTCTAAACAATGTATATACAGTTTATATTTGACACTATTTTAAATGAAAGCTGTAAATGAAAGCTGTAAAGCCTAACCTGGATGAAGAGGAGGCCTTTGAAATATGTATGTACAAAGGGGGTTGGGTCTTAGACTCAAGGAGAGGCCCATGTGAAATGGATTTGAAGTTGTTGTTGTTTTGAAAACAGATTGAAAGTTTGATTGAAAAAAGTTGAATGTTTATTAAAAACAGTTGAATGTTTATTGAAAATAGTTTTGAAATGTTTTTGTTTTGAAAACAGAAGAAGTGAAGATGGACACTAGGTCACATAGGTATATGAAGAGTTTCACCGGGAATGATGCCCTTCTATACCGAGAAAAAAGTTTTGAAAAACAGATGAGAAGTTTTTTGTTTAAAGATGATTTGAAAAACAAACTATGAAAAGAAAAGGTGTTGGGTCTTACACTATATTAGAGGCCCATTGAAATTTATTTACTGTTTATGAAAAACAATTGAAGATTTTTTTGTTGGAGGATGCAAGGTTTTGTTGTTTGAAAACCTTGATCGTCTGTTTAGTTTGAGATGCAAAACAGAAGAAATTTGACAAAAGTCAACTTAATCAAGGTAAAGACAAATTCTATGCTTTAATTAAGACCTAATGGATTAGAGTTTTATCACAAAAATATTTACAAGAGATTAGGTTGTGAAAATTAAATGGATATATGTATTTGAAGTATTTTAAAGTACTTAAAAATATACCATTTTAAACCTAATAAAAATATATCAAATAAATAATATTTTTGTGATTTTTTGGTTTGTTCATAAAATAGATATAGTAAATGACAAGTGTGTGAAAAATCAAAAGAAAATGATTTAATTTGATAGGTGAATTAATCATGTGAAGTTGTGAAGAAATTAAGTGAGAAAAGTGGTAAAAAAAAAATAGATTTTGTCTCCACCAAGGATTGAACTCACGCCCTCATGATCAACTCACAAAACTTGCCAACTGAGCTACGCGCTTGATTTGTAAAACAAAGGATCACACTTGATTATATGTGAAGCAAGCGTTACAAAATGGAAAAAAAATAAAACAAAAGGTCTGAGGGGGGGGATCGAACCCCAGACCTTATGGCAAGAGAGATATGAAGCGCATGTGACCAAGTGAGCTAAACGATGTATTCGTTTAATACACGCTTCCAATTAAATATATTTTAAACTCGTTTTTGAGAATTTGAAAAATGGCGCCACCCACCATCTTCATCTTCAACCTCAAGCTCAACCATTTTTGAATTTACGAACTCTCTCATTTCTCAACCAATTGAAAAGATGTAAAGATCAATCTTACTCCAAATTCTCTCACGATTTCAGATATACAACTATTATAGAATATAATCAACTATAAATACTGAATTATCTAAAATACATGAAGAACCCTAAAAATTGAAAATGAAATTAAATGACGATGCTGAAGAATAAATGAATGATGATAGAGGATTTTTAATCCTCTGACGATGCTGAATGATCTGGTATCGAATTTTAGAAAAATAAGTGCATGAATTAAAGAGATGGAGTTCAAAAACGTACCTCTGAAACTGAAGGTCGTGATGATGGTGGAGAGCTTCTGGCTATGGCTGGATGATTGCAAAAGCTTCCTGGTAGCTCAGTGATGCTAACTAAATGCTTATTTCAACTTGAACACTTCAAGATTGCTCTGCTCGATACCTTCTATTTGAGCTTCAAGTGAACATGGAGAGTGATGATTCTGCACATACAGATGTGTTGCAGACATCGGAATAGCTTCACTACACCCCTAGGAACATGTTGATGTGCTTAGATTTGTTTGACACCCTCTGAATTGTTCTACAGACCTCCAACTGCTTAAGCTCCAATTTGAAAGTGGCTATGGTGTTTCCCCACTTCCATAAGTGTTCCAGGTGCTTGGATCACTTCTAATGAACCTCCTTGAGATGTTAGAAGGCTTACTTTCAAAAGGAGAGCTCTGGTTTGAAGAACTCGATTCTTCTTGCCAAAGAACTTTTGAAAACCATAAGCATGAGGGAGAGAAGGAGAAAGCAATAATTTGATGTTGCTTTGGTGTGTCTAATACTGAGGTATGCTCTTCTATTTATAGGCAAAAGATTCAGAGCAATTGGAGAGAGTGAGCTTGCTTAGTGAGGTTAACTTGGTTTCTTAGTGTGGAAGAAACTTCAAAAATATCACCCATGCAATGATGACAATTTCGAGCTATCTCCCTATCCATTGATCTCTTGTGATCTCGGGGAACATTTCTGATGTAGAGGAGAGTTCCAATTGGTTGGGAGAATATTCCTTTGATGAATCACCACTTGGCCATAAATTCACAAATGTAATCATTACATAATCACATGTTTTGGTTTTTGGAATATTCTTCAAATATTTGTGCAATGATGCAATTTGATCCTATCCTATCCCTTATGGTATTTCTGAAGTTGAGAGGTACCAATTGGTTAAGGAATTTGCATAAAACTTGCAAAATCAAAGTAGGTGATGCCTTGGATTTTCATTTCATGCACCTTACATTGATCAATCACAATTCCTAGCTCATGATGAATTTGGAGAAGGTTGAGTACAATTTGGAAAGCCCTTGGTATGTAATTTGATTCATTAGTTTGGTCCTTGCTGAAAATCTTTAAGGAAAATAGTGAAAAAAGACCCATAAAGTTTGAAGAAAACTAGGGTTTCTTCACTAACTTCATAGATGCAGCAACTTTGAAGCTCCATATCTCTTTAATGGTTGATTTTTGGCCAAAAAATTATATGTGACAAAGTTGTTCATTGGACCAAAATCTACAACTTTGATTATGGAAGTTTTTTTCAGTTTGTACTTGAAATTTTGAGATATTCCCTTCCAAAGTTTTGGAAAAAAAGACCTTTAAACACTTAGAAAAATTTCTAAGTATGAAAAGTCAATCTTTGACTTTTTGATTCTTGATTGATTTTTCTTGGTAAAATGACTTCAATAACCATATATTGATGATTTCAATCTTCAAAAGTCCATGGTTGACTAAAAACCCATAAATCAAAGGTGGCTTGTACAGTTGACTTTTTCAAATGAATTGTAATTCCTGGAGATTTCAGATGAATCAAGCTATCCTCCTCAAATGAATGATATGAGTGGAACATATTGAGGTAATAGAAGTTCTTAATACATGTTTTGAGTTGTGGAACCATGTCCTGATTAAAAGTCAACTGTCCAGGTGAATTAGGTCAAAAACCCTAATTGTAGGCCAAATGAAATTGATGACTGTGGCCTTTGGATTGAAGTACAATTCCCATTGGATATTGAAATAGGGATCATTTGAATATGATTAAACACTTTGAGTGATTCCCTGGAGCTTTTTAGGGTTTCCTAGATGTGGGCCCTGATTTTAATCCTTGATGGGCTCAAAGCCCTTGTTTGGTGACCTGAGCAAACTTGAGTCTTGATGACTGATGTCTGATCATCATAGGCGGATGAATGAATCATTTTGAGTCCTATGATTTTATTAGAGGTCATTTTCTTATTGATTGACCCTTTTCCTGAGCTTTTTTGTTCTTGAACACCCTCGACTGAGTACTAGGTAAACAAGTGACTGCTATGGGTATTTGTCTTGAGTTGATGAAGTGTCTGGAGATGTGGCATCTCAGGGGGGGTCAAAATTAGGGTATGAAACAGTGTTGATGCAGATAAAGGAGATGGTGGTACTAGTACATCCATAAAAGGTGCTAAAGTTAACAACATGTTTAACAAGGGCACTAAGAAAGAAACTCTTGATGCTACACAGTTTGAAAACTTGCAAAGCAAGATAGGAGACTGCATCTTTGAGGAACCATAAATTTAAAAAAATAAAAATAAAAATAAAGAGGAGAAGACAGTTGTTTCCTTTGGCAAATTTTGTGGCCAAACACGGGGAGAAGTAGTAATGTCACCCTAGAACAACAAGTTTGTGTGATCAACAATTCTGATATGCTTGTTTTGTGTTGATCTGTTTGATTGTGTGTAGTATAGCAGTTTATTTCTGTTATACTTGACAGCTGCTCTTGTGGTGTGGTTAAATGCTTGCTATAGAAGTAACAATAGTGGTGGTCGTTGTGTGCATACTGATGGTAGTAGTGGTGTATGATGTCTGTGTGGTACGATGTACTGTATTAGCTCTGATTGTGTATGGTTGTGTGCTTTCTGCTGCAAGTGGTTCTCTGATATGGTGTGACAGGTTGTTTTAGCCAAAAATTTGCCAAAGGGGGAGATTGTAGATGTTTTTAAATTGGCTGCATTTTATGGTAAAACATTCCTGGATGTTTAATATCTTGACCAATGTCATGAAATGATTTATAGTGTGTTATGCATGTTGCATATGTGTTAAGCTAATACAGGTTTTGTTAGTGAATGTCATGACCGATGTCATGACATCCTTGTCTGACAGTAGAAGCTGTTATGTTTTATTATTATGTTTTCTGATTTCTCTCAATCTACATTTTAGGAAACTTGTTATTGTGTGCTGAATGTTTCGTCTAGAAGATTTCGTTGACAACACGTTCTGTAACAACCTGATCACGTGTAAATTAGGTTAACTTGGTTAACCCTAATTTGATTCTTGAAAAGCCCGAGGCCTAAGTGTAGCAACCTGCCCTAAAAATTTAGATTTTAGAGTCGCCACCTATTTTGCCATGGCGAATAAGAAATCCTACGAAGTTTTAGAGATCTGAGTAACTTATTATAATCAGGTCAAGGGAAGGTGTTAGGCACCCTTAACCCTTTCCTAAGGTTTTATTTTAAGGTAAAGGTTTATGGGTTAAAAGAATTATGGTAAGGTTTGTGGCTAGTAAAGAAAGGTGACAGAAAGTTAAATAGGGCAAACCTATTAAAATTTAGGGGAAGGGGAGTCGCCTTGTTACCAAGTGCCTACGTACGTCCTTATGGAGGATCAGAGTCTACGACGTAGTTCAGGGTATGTTGGTTTTTTTTAGAGGTTGTACGCCTTTGTAATTTGTATGTTGAAGTGTGTTTTAAATTGCAGTTCGCAGTTATGCAATTATCGCAGTTTCGTAGTTCGTAGTTTGTTAAATGTTAATGAATTATTATGCGGCATACAACCCTGTTTAGTATTTTGAAGTATTGTTAATCGCGTTGATCAATTGGTTTGATCAACATAATTACCAAATTAATAAAGAATTACTAATTATCGTAACCAATTTATTCGGTTAAAACCCTTAGCAAATTATACCTATTTAAATAGATTAGTAAAATTGAATAACTTATTGTTAATCATCGTAATCAATTGATTTGATTAAAATAATTAATAAATAGGCCCTAAGCCTGAATTAGCTTGACAACATTAATTTGTCGCTAAATATCGTAATCAATTGATTTGATTAAAACAATTAGTAAAGTAACCTTAATTGTGCGTATAAAATTTATATTAAATATTAATATATTTTTTTTAATCAGAAGAAAATATTAATAATCAGCGCGATTATTAAATATAATCAGAACCAAATATTAATTAGTTAATCCTAATTTAATTAATAAAAATCCTAATTATTAAAAGGTTTTTTAGGGTTTTTATAAAAGTATAAAAACAAATAATTGTATAAATAAAATAAAATAGAAGAACCAGGGTTTTAATTAAATATGGCAAGGCTGGTGGTCCATGTGATGTTCCTTCACTCCTGGTGTGTTGGATCAGGAAAGGAAGAGATCGTGTGGCCTAAACTGGAGGTGCATCGTGACCACGCGTGAGAGAGTTGCACCATATCTGCAAGCAAGCTGTTACATACAATTAAAAAAACTATGTGACTCGCGTGGGGTTCGAACCCTTGATACAAGAGTCACTTGCGATTCGCCATTGCCAATCGTTCCATTTTGGTTTGCTGATAATATAATCACCACTAAATATAATAAATATAACAAAAGTTATTTAAAAATTTGAATGGAATTCGCGCCCAGGCTTCTCCTTCTTCCTCGCAAATACAGAGCTATGGCAACGGTTTGGTTTTGTAGCAATAGACCTGCAATGATTCAAACCCGTGAAATACGCATGATAAATCTCCAATAAAGCCATGGTTCGTTTGCAAATCTTCCTCCGACCACGATGAACCCAACAACTTCATCCAATTTCTCCTGGAATTATGAATCCCCAAATTGGAACTCGAAACCCTAGCCATTGTGGAATCTCGTACCTGTACTCAAACTTCAATCAACCTATGTAGAAAGCTTCGAAACACCATCATGAACACATATATGCAATCAAATTATACTAACTATGCAAGAATCATTGAAATCAATACACCAAAAAAATTCAACAAACCGTGACTATCATAACCTAGGCTTTGAACGTGTTGAACAATGGTGATGATATGGTTCGCTTCAGAACACCTCCAGGAACGTATTGCAATGCTTGGAATGCTTTGAATCCTCACCAATTTCCAAAACCGAATTGGTGTTCTTGAATAACTTTTGCTTTTTGACTAGGGTTTCTGGCTCAGAATCTTCAACCCTAATGCTTTGGATCAGTCATGTATTTATAGGTGATTGAATTAGGGTGACAACATTGACTTGAATCTTGATGAATCTTGAGATTGCAATTTGAAGAATTTTATTTATGGAGGCTTCCAAATTTGGCCAACTTGCTCCAATTTTCTCCCAATCATGCCAATTTGGTTTGTCACGAAAAATGCATCAAATATATGTTATTTGATGATTGATTATGATTGGTAAATAAAAAAAATCCTTTTTATTTTATTCCCTTTATTTGATTTAAATCATTTTTTAATGAATAAAAATCAATAAAAAATCAAATAATTGTCATAAATTCGTGGCTTTGAGATTGGATGCCCTTAATGACTTAAGGAACAAGATTGGATCCAAAAAGATTGGGCCCATTTGCAAGAAAACTCATTTTGGACCATATTTACTTCACATCTTTCACTCAAATTTGTCCAACTTCGACAAGGCATATCTCCTTCAATATTTAAGATATGGAAGAGTTCTATGACTTTTTGGAAACCTCAAGATGTCCTTTACAAGTCACTTTGCAACTTTTTTTCCATTTGAAGTTTTTATATTGATGATATGGTCTTTGACAAAAAACTGCTTTTGGTTGACTTTCGAAAAGGACCTATAATCTTTTGGACCATATATCTTAAATGAAGCATTTCTGGCCTTGGCATTATAGAGACAAAGTTGTAGAGAATTCAATTTCCTTCGAAATAGGCTTTGGTTGGGAAATTTCTGATGTTCCATGTGAAAGTTATGGCTGGTCAAAGTTCAGTTGACTTTCTCCTATAAAACCCTAATTTAGAAACTACGAGCTTCGTTGATTTCTGAGATTTTCTTGATGAATCATGATAGTCCCTTGATCAAATTATGAATGTTACTTCAAAGTATTGATGTTGACCAAAAATCAGGAGTTTTGACTATGATTTGACCATAGTTGACTTTTAGGTCAAACTGATTGATTGTTGCCCATTTGAGCATTTGACTGAGGAATCTTGTAAACTGAGGCTTGAAACTTGGCATGGGGATAGTTTGAAACCTAATAAATCATATGAAATCCATTGGAGCCCTTGATACATCCTTTCTTCTTAGCAAATCCAAAACCCTAATTTGAGGACCCTTTGATCAAGGGAGTGTGCATTCAGTCAGGTCTTGAGCTTTTGATACTTGTATGAGCTTGAAAGTAAAAATTGTGATGGGAAAATTTTGGGGTATGACAGCTGCCCCTGTTCAATCTTCTTAAACCTGAGGATGTAGATTGGCTTGTGTGCCTGTTGGAATCTGAAGGTGGAAGAGGATTGAACACTAGAATACAAAGAAATTTGCCCTTGATGATGCAGGGACTTTTTCGAAGACGGGCTTAAAGATGCCATCCGGGATTGAGTGGCATGAGAATACGCAGGTCTCATGCTTTTCGGATCGAAGAGTGATTAAATAATGGAAGACCCCTAAATTTACCTTATACTTGAGTGTGAAAGAAGGAACGTCCTGCTAAAGCCTGAGACTTACATAGCGAGGACTCGCAGTTCGTCGTGTGAAAAATGATCCATTTGCTATAGTGCTTGCAGGCTTCCGCAGTTTGCATAAAAGGAAGGATTTACTTACTATAGTTCTAGTAAGCCCTTGCATATATCCTGGATGAGAAAGGGATCACCTGCTATGGTTCTAACAAGCTTACCTGCGTAAAAGGGATCACCTACTATGGTCCTAGCAAGCTTACCTGCGTAAAAGAATTTCTTGCTATAGTACTAGCAAGGTTACCTGTGTAATAAGGACTTACTTGCCATAGTTCTAGCAAGTTTACCTGTGTAGAAGGATTTGCTTGCTATAGTGCTAGCCAACTTATCCGCATAATTTTCTTGACATATCTGAAGAGGCTCCTAGAAAGGAGGATGAGTGTCTCAGATCATTTGTGAACTATCTTCGGATAATTGCTCAGAATTAAGCACTAGGATTGTATTTGTCTTGAATGAGTGTCAGGATTAAATCGTTGTCTTGATTGTCTATGCATCGTATCTTAGACGATAATATTCATTTGATTGTGGAATGACCTTAAAAGGAAACATTAATTTTATGCAATGTCATGATGCATGTTCTAGCAAGATTATCTGCATAAAAAGATTCACTTACTATAGTACTAGCAAGATCATCTGCATAGAAAGATTCACCTGCTATAGTGCTAGCAATATCATCTGCGTGATAAGATTCACCTGTTATAGTGCTAGCAAGCTTATCTGCATAAAAAGATTTACCTGCTATAGCGCTAGCAAGCTTGTCTGCATAAAAAGATTTACCTGCTATAGTGCTAGCAAGCTTATCTGCATAAAAATATTTACCTGCTATAGTGCTAGCTAGATTATCTGCATAAAAAGATTTACCTACTATAGTGCTAGCAAGCTTATCTGCATAAAAATATTTACCTGCTATAGTGCTAGCAAGCTTATATGCATAAAAAGATTTACCTGCTATAGTGCTAGCAAGCTTATCTACATAAACTTCTTGACATATACGCAGAAGTCATAAGTATAAGGACCAGTAACTTGGTGTTGTACATTGTGTATGCATAGAGTGCAGCATGCATAGCATAGCGTGTATGAAGCGTAGCATGTAGAGCGGGGGTGTGTAAAACGTAGCATATAAAACATATTGTGTAAAATGTAGTGTGTAAAGCGTAGCGTGTAAAACGTAGTGTGTAAAGCGTAGCGTGTAAAACGTAGTATGTATGATGCTTATATAAATATTATGCACGTACATATAACGGCTATACATGCATGTGACCCTGACGTTTGTACAATGTAGGTGTATGAACCGTATGTATGTAAATGTTATATGTGTGAGATGATTTTGTTTACGGTATCCTGTTGATGTATTAAGATGATGCTCGCGCGCATGTTTATGAGCGAAGATCTAATGATGTGACATGACGGTTCTTGGACCAGGTTTGGATGCGTAATGATTATGCTTATGTATGTGTTGATTGATAAATGCCTATATGTGTGTGCTAGTTAGTATGTATATGCTAATGCTAATGCGTATGTATGTATGGTGATCTCCAGATTTTATCTCCTTATAACCCATTGAATTTGTTTAAACCATGCAACGACTATGCTCATGCCGACTAGTAATGCTTATGCGTAGAATGTTTTTGAGCGGAACTTCAGGTTTCAGTCTCCTTCTAGACCATTAGGTCCTGAACCAATCCCTTGGTACCCTTTGTTTTTTTGAATTGTCTAGGCGTTTTGATGTATGAGATGTAATGTATTAACCAATGTATGTAATGCATGACTTATGTATATTTGCATGATGCTCCAATGATAGGTTGCTGATAACCAAAGCGTATATAGCTCACTAATGTTGTAAGGTTGTTTGATAGGGTGGGGTGTGATGCTAGCGTGACTTCCCAATACCTACTTTTGAAATTGAAGATCGTAGTTAGAAGAAAGATTTGTTGGAGGTTGTAAAGTGTGAGGATTCCTTTTCCTTTTGCTGTGCGTCTTGCCCTGGTTTGGCCTTTTGAATGACTCCACGCCTTTGACTTTTCGAAATTCTCCACGTCTTTAACGTTTTGCAAATATTCGCACCTTTAACCTCTTGAAATTCTCCACACCTTTAACCTTTTCAAGTTTTCCATCTTTAACCTTTTGAGGTTCTTCACCCCTTTAACCTTTTGAATTGTTCACCCTATGGATTTGATATCCACTGCCCCAATATTTAGTTTTGTGGAAAAAGATGCCTCTGATCTCCAAGCCATGAAGGAAGTACCCCGAGAAATAACTTTGTCATACAAATGTGATACATATGCTTCAACGTTTAGATTGAAGGGTATGCCCTCGATCTCCATGATATGGAGGGCTATCCATAGTGTTCTATCCATTTGGTTTAAATTTCTCCCAAGTTTGACATGCCCCTGATTGTTATTGCTTTGAGATGTGACCCAAGTCGATTGAACCTTAGGATTAATGCCCCTAGTTAATAGGATCTTTGATTGTATGCCCCTGTACTCCTTGAAATTTTGCCCCTGTTTAGGAGAACCCTCTGGACGTGGTTCCCCCATTCAAGAGTCTTTATTAGAAATGTCCGCCTTTGATTAAACCACTTTCGAGATTTCCTTGATGTTAAGTGTGTATTCATGGATGACGCCATGCCCTTTGAGAAGTAACCCCAATGCGATGCGCATGCAAGTTTTGAAATCGAAGTCCGTTATGAATTAGAGCTGGATGATCGGAGATGAATGTTTGAAGAAGCGTAGTGGTTAGGAACAGGTTTAACAATCCTAGGAGTCAGTATAACAAAATCCTGCTTAATATGCTTTCATAGTTAACTTAGCCTCAATTAGGACTTTTGAATGTTGTAACTTGGCCTGGTTCATGGTTTAAGAAACAACGAATATAAGGCTCAAAATTTATTTGACCCACCCCTTTCTCCTTGATGTTCTCTAATCCTAAAGTTCATTTAATCCAATGAATGTGTTTCATTTGCAAAAGAATCGTTTCAGTTCCGATGATGAGCGGAAGCATTAGTGAAGATCCAAACACCGATGATAAATGTTGTAGAGATCCAAGCATTGATGGGAAGCTTCGATGATTTAGCAGTCACAAGATTATCCTTTGTATTTTGCTTTTGTTTTTCTAACCCTTATTTTCGCATGGGCCAATTCTTTAGAATTTGATCCATCGGGATGCCCTAAATTTTGCCTAAGTCATTTTTATTTTCTTTTATGGAATTTTCCATTTTGACTTACCGGGCGCTTTCCTCCTCTTTTTTTTTTGAATGCTCCTTTTGAAATATTGATTCTTGGATTTTGAATATTGTGACTGCCATGTTGACTTTGATTTGTAAGCTTCGACTTTGATACGTCCTCGATCTCGAATGATGTATTGAAGAAGAAGATGTTGTGAATGTTATCTCCATTGCTTCCTCAATCTTTGATGAACGCGAGGAAGAAGATATGCTTGAACCTTTGCTTTGCTTGATTGATTCTCTTGACAACAAAATACACCATTGAATTAATCGAAATCTACCCTGCCACTGGTTGAAATTAAGGTTTATTTGAAAAATAGAAACAAACGCCAACTCCTGGCACGAGGGGGTTGACTACGGATTATCTCCTTATTTCTCCACTGTTTAGGGATTGAAACAATGCCTTACATCGTCGACTTGGTCTTACCTTGAAAGCATATGTTTAGCAAGATTTAGTTACTTGTATTTGTCATTCTCCCTTAAGTTTGTTAGTAATCGGAAATCGAAATTGAAATAGAATAGAAGGGTGCGAGTGGAAAGTCGTAGTAGTGATGAAGCGAATGAACTGACTCCAAAACCTGCATGGTTATCCCATTAGAATTGTTAATCAAAAGGTACACCTTTTATCCTAGGTAACACTTAGCGATCGTAGAGATTGAAATTCCGAGATGATAAAACCTATTGATCCTAGGGGCAATCTCCTTTGTTAATTCACCGACCTTGTTTTACTCTTTAGTCCCTAGACTTGTAGAAGTAAAGTGTAACCTCGAACTCTCCTTGGGCATGTCAAACCTGTCAGGAATAAATTGTTAGCGGTGGGTTTTCGTCGTCCGAAACTTCATAAGTTTCCTTTGACTGAACCTCTTTCGCTTTTTTTAAGGGTAGTATCACACTGTTTGCAACCTTCAGTGTTTGTAAATTGATATAGAAAACCTACGACCCTTTTGCCCCTTGGTGGGGAGTTAACATATGTCGCCTTCCCTCCATCGTAATTATGCATCTTTGTTCAGGATATTGCCCCAGTTGGACTGATCTTGCCCCCCAAGTTATCGTAGAGTGTCCTTGTAAGCTTTTCTATGTTCTAAGATGAACCCCTTTATGACTAGATACCTCTTGAGTGTATCTATGAGGGAACTTCTTTGTTGAACTAATCCTTGCTCGATGGTAACCTTTATTGTATTTACAATCCTGTTACGAAAAGGCCTGAACATGTGGCTGGCATGGTGAAAGGCATCCTTGTTTTTGTAAGATCAAGTTCATTTTCATCTCTCAGTAATTTATCCTTCTCTCTCCATAGTTTGTGATCCTTTTGATTTTCTTCGTGAATCTCGGGAAATCGGCTAGCACGGTAAGTATGGGTACGGGCGAAGGTAGAAATGCAAATGTAAATGTATGAATGTATGAAAATGCAAATGCATGCATATGCAAAAGACTTCTCTTTTTGTGTATATTATGACTCCTTATATGTAATGCAATGCAGACGTGCGACAGATATAACCCTAAGGATAGCCTATGTGAATTTAGAGGTGACATTAAACCTTAGTGAAATCCTTGCAAGTTAGATGTTATGACGCGCCAATGGAAATCCCTTAAATTAGGGAGTACGCAGAAGGTAGCAGCTGGTGACCGTTCAAGATAGTCACCAAATCTCATGGCCATTGAGGGGCCGTTCGACGTGTACTAACGAAGTTGTCCCTCGTGGGAAGGTTCTTTATGTGGAACACAACCTATCAATGGACGATGCCGGACGAAGTGAAATCCCTACAGGCTAGGGATGAAAGATGTATAAATGGAAATCCAAACCCTACAAGTTAGGGGGTGCGCGGGAGCAAGCAACATGGTAATCGTTCAAGACAGTCACTAGATCTCACGGCCATCGATAGGCCAATTGACGTATGCTAGCGAATATGTCCTTCGTGCGAAGAATGCGATCTTAGAAGTAGAATCCCTACCGGCTAGGAAGTGCGTAGATGTAGGCACAGGGTGACTGTTCAAGACAGCCACTAGGTCTCATGGCCATCAAGAGGCCAATTGACGTGCAAAAATGGAGACGTCCTTCGTGGGAAGGACATGATCTTGGAAATAGAATCCCTACAGGATAGGGAACGCGTAGAAAGACCTGCAGAATTAAAACACAGATATTCGTAGTATATAAATTGCAAACATATAATAAGCACCTAACCCTAAGTTCATAAGTTCGGTATGAAGACATAAGGTAGTCTACCCTTCCCATATGTGGTTCTAAAAAGGTCTTATAGGGTCCCTCGCAGCCTCCGAGACTTTTTGTCTCTTTGGATTTTAGAAGGATCGTTTACCCATGAGGTTCGAGTTTTAGGGGTAGGTTCCCATAGAGATCAGCTAAATACCCAGTCCTGCCCTCAACAAAGTCAAGCCTCGTTTTGGACATTTCCGGATATTCAACCCACTCTGAGTGGAATTATCATTAACACTCGTAGGCGATGCAAGTCTCCTCTGGTCTTAAAGATAATTCCCACACATATGTTTTAACAACAATTTATATATCCCAAAAATACAATAAAATAAATATGCAATTAAACAGATATTTATTTAAATTACTGTAAATAAAAAACTGTAAATAAATAAATAAATAAAAAGAAAATCAAATATAAAAAACCTAAACCCTAACCCCAAAAATTCTAACCCAAAAAAATTAGCCAAACCCTAATGATAAACCTTAAATCAAACCTAGGAGCATAATAATTCGCCTTTTGTGTATCCCCGGCAGAGTCGCCAGCTGTAGCAACCTGCCTAAAAATTTAGATTTTAGAGTCGCCACCTATTCTACCAGGGCGAATAGGAAACCCTACGAAGTTTTAGAGATCTAAGTAAATTATTATAATCAGGTCAAGGGAAGGTGTTAGGCACCCTTAACCTTTTCCTAAGGTTTTATTTTAAGGTAAAGGTTTATGGGTTAAAAGTATTATGGTAAGGTTTGTGGCTAGTAAAGAAAGGTGACAAAAAGTTAAATAGGGCAAACCTTAAACCTATTGAAATTTTGGGGAAGGGGACTCGCCTTGTTACCAAGTGCCTACGTACCTCCTTATGGAGGATCAGAGTCTATGTAGTTCGGGGTATGTTGGTGTTTTTTAGAGGTTGTACGCCTTTGTAATTTGTATGTTGAAGTGTGTTTTAAATTGCAGTTCGGAGTTATGCAATTATCGCAGTTTTGTAGTTCGTATTTTGTTAAATGTTAAAGAATTATTACGCGGCATACAACCCTGTTTAGTATTTTGAAGTTTTGTTAATCGCGTTGATCAATTGGTTTGATCAACATAATTACCAAATTAATAAAGAATTACTAATTATCGTAACCAATTTATTCGGTTAAAACCCTTAGTAAATTATACCTATTTGAATAGATTATTAAAATTGAATAACTTATTATTAATCATCGTAATCAATTGATTTGATTAAAATAATTAATAAATCGACCCTAAGCCTGAATTAGCTTGACAAAATTAATTTGTCGCTAATTATCGTAATCAATTGATTTGATTAAAACAATTAGCGAAGTAACCTTAATTGTGCGTATAAAATTTATATTAAATATTAATATTAATATATTTTTTTAATCAAAAGCAAATATTAATAACCAGCGTGATTATTAAATATAATCGAACCAAATATTAATTATTTAAACCTAATTATTTTAATTATTTAAAACCTAAGGTTAAATAAGAACAATTAGAAAAAACCCTAATCCTAATTAAATTAAAATTAAACTTCATCATTTAAAACTTAACCCTAATTAAAAAACCAAATCTACTTATTTTAAATAATTAAAATTTAATTCTAACAATTAAAATGTTAGTCCTAATTTAATTAATAAAAATCCTAATTATTAAAAGGTTTTTTAGGGTTTTAATAAAAGTATAAAAACAAATAATTGTATAAATAAAATAAAATAGAAGAACCAGGGTTTTGATTAAATATGGCAAGGCTGGTGGTCCATGTGATGTTCCTTCACTCCTAGTGTGTTGGATCAGGAAAGGAAGAGATCGTGTCGCCCAAACTGGAGGTGCATCGTGACCAGGCGTGAGAGAGTTGCACCAAATCTGGAAGCAAGCTATTACATACAATTAAAAAAAATTATGTGACTCGCGTGAGGTTCGAACCCTTGACACAAGAGTCACTAGCGCTTCGCCATTGCCAATCGTTCCATTTTCGTTTGCTGATAATATAATCACCACTAAGTATAATAAATAAAACAAAAGTTATTTAAAAATTTGAACGGAATTCGCGCCAAGGCTTCCTCTTCTTCCTCGCGGATACAAGTATCACACCCCACCTTATCAAAAAAACCTTACAACTTTAGCAAGCCGTATACACTTTTGGTTATCAACAACCTAGCATTGGAGCATCATGCAAATATACATAAGTCATGCATTACATACATTGGTTAATACATTACAACATCCAAGTCATCATTCTGGTACTAAACCATACTATCCACCTGCTTCCCAATAACCTTACCGATGACAGTAACCTTACTGTTGGTTTA
Organism: Vicia villosa; assembly: GCF_029867415.1. Taxonomy (NCBI): domain Eukaryota; kingdom Viridiplantae; phylum Streptophyta; class Magnoliopsida; order Fabales; family Fabaceae; genus Vicia; species Vicia villosa. The sequence goes on from NC_081185.1 coordinate 46,904,429, forward strand.
TTTCTAATCACCTGATGGATGCTTCCGGTAACCTTACCAATGACAGTAACCTTACTGTTGGTTTATTTCCAATCACCTGATTGATGCTTCCGGTAACCTTACTGATTACAGTAACCTTACTGTTGGTTTATTTCCAATCACCTGATTGATGCTTCCGGTAACCTTACCGATGACAGTAACCTTACTGTTGGTTTATTTCCAGTCACCCGATTGATGCTTCCGGTAACCTTACCGATGACAGTAACCTTACTGTTGATTTATTTTCAATCACCTGATTGATGCTTTCCGGTAACCTTACCGATGCCAGTAACCTTACTGAGATATTCTTCCCAATCACCTGATTGATGCTTTCCGGTAACCTTACTGATGACTAGCAACCTTACGGAGATATTCACTCCCAATCACCTGATTGATGTATCCCGGTAACCTTATCGATGACAGCAACCTTGCTGTTCATTTCACTCATAAATATACATACGCATTAGCATATGCATATCATCTAGTGCGTTCACATATTACAAAAGCCTAGTTTCCGACCCTCGAGTCGTGAGTTTCTAAACATATCATTTCCTCTCCGACCCTCGAGTCGCGAGTCTCCAAACAAGTGAATCTTTCCATGCAGGTAAGTTTGCTAGAACTATACAAATGATTTCTCTGGTGCAGGTGAAATTTGTCCGAACCAGGGCAAATGATCCAAATGGTGTAGGTGAAATTTGTCCGAGCCAGGACAAATGATCCAAATGGTGCAGGTGAAATTTGTCCGAACCAGGGCAAATGATCCAAATGGTGTAGGTGAAATTTGTCCGAGCCAGGACAAATGATCCAAATGGTGCAGGTGAAATTTGTCCGAGCCAGGGCAAATGATCCAAATGGTGTAGGTGAAGTTTTTCCGAACCAGAGCAAATGATCCAAATGGTGCCGGTGAAATTTGTCCGAACCAGGGCAAATGATCCAAATGGTGTAGGTGAAATTTGTCCGAACCAGGGCAAATGATCCAAATGGTGCAGGTGAAATTTGTCCGAACCAGGGCAAATGATCCAAATGGTGTAGGTGAAATTTGTCCGAACCAGGGCAAATGATCCAAATGGTGTAGAACTATAGTATGTGGGGTTCACAAACTACGAAAGCTTACTAGAACTATAGTATGTGGGGTTCACAAACTACGAAAGCTTTCTAGCACTATAGCGAGTTAACTATCTTCTACGCAACAAACTGCGAGTCGTCGGTGTTGATAGTTACGTTTACCCATCACGTTAGTCCCTCGGCAGTGATCAAAGAGTTTTACAAAGGGTTTCTTAAATGGGGTTTATCACGTTAGTCCCTCAGCAGTGATCTACTTCGAAAAAACAAAGGGGTTTTACAAAGGGTTTTACAACAAGATTTTCAAAGGTTTCTTCAATTGGGTTTATCACGTGAGTCCCTCGGCAGTGATATTCTCCAAAACATCATCAATAACACACAAAGGTTTTATTTTTCTTTTTCAAAGTTACTAACATACTTCAACTAACAATCATGCATCATTCAACTAACATACCTCATTCATACATAATGCATATACATACATCGCTCTCATTTATTTTGAGAAGCTCACTGCATCATACACCGCATGCATCATAACATTGCATAAAATCCAGGTTGCCTTTTTAGGTCGTGCTACGATCAAAACACAGTGGTGCCTTTCAAAAACATCTACTTCGCATTCTAAAGAGGGGTATTTACCTTGGGTGGCATATGTAAGCCCATCCCCCACGGAGTTTCTTCCCAACAAATGCAAATTTTAGGGCATTTCAGTGTTCAATCATCTTTTACCTTTAGATCACGATAGGCAGACGTGCCTATCTGACTCTTCAGGTTCAAGAAGATTGAACAAGGGCAGCTGTCATACCCCAAAATTTGCCTGATCCAATCTACGTTTGGTAATCCATCAAGGATCAAAATTAAGAGTCATGGGGTTTGACATTTCTATTGTCAAACCCACTCTCTTATAAATCAGGTCGAGTTAAAACAAGGGCGTAATTAACAGGTGTTTAGGACCCAAACGTGGGGCCCAATTATTACAAAGGTTTTATCATTTTGGGGGTATTTTGGGTTTTACTAACATTTGTTTTGATTATTATTATTTTATATCATAATTAACTATTAGTATTTAGCATTATTAATTTTTATTTTTTTAGGTAATATTAGGATTACTATTAGGATTATCATTATTATTAGTTTCAGTTATTGCTATTTATCTTTATTATCTTATAATTATTTCTTTTACTCATTTTAAATATAAAATATATATATATATATATATATATAGATAGATATATATATATATATATATATAGATATATATATATATATACACACAAGCACAAGATTTATTCATGGGGCCTTGTTTGGATCACTTAGAGGCCCAAAAGAGTCAGCCTTGGAAGCCAAGAAACCAAGCAAGATTGATTGGGGTTGATTGAAGATTCAAAATAGCAAGATTTGATGTTTATTCCAAATCAAAATATCTTGGCATTGAAGGCAAGATTTTTCATCAAAAATTTTGTGAACCTAATTGATTCAATTATATATAGGCACCAGAATAACAAACGCGGGGAAAAAACAAAATAGGACTTGCAGCAGGAAAAATCGTGAATAAGAACCCCGACGAAAGGAAAAAAACGTGGGCACTCAAAGAAGTGTGGGATCCTGGTTTTTTTTCGATTCAAGCTAATTCAAAGGATTCCAATAGCTTCATCATGGCTTGCTGATGAATTCTAGCCTATCTCCATCGATTCACGCGGCCTGGAACGTAGAGCCATAGTCACGTTCGAACACCAAATGTTTCGATTTTGTTTTCGTACATGCTTGCATTTTCGATATGATTCGGTTATATATTCATGATTAGAACGATATTGCGCTGCTTTCTGGATACTTTAATTTGATTTTAAGTGCAGGTTATGAAGAACACCATTGTTAGGGTTATTGAGCTATGATTTAGGGCTTTGCAAACCGTGCAAAATTAGGAGAAACTATTGTCATGGCCATGCTCAGGGAATGATTACGAATCGGTTCACGGCTTTTTCTGGGATTTATATTAAGTATTGGTGATTTTGAAGATTTGCAGACCTATAGCAACATCCTAAAACCGTAGCTAAAAGGATGTTCTGTTTTAAGAAAAAAAGCTAATGGAGAAGAAGGTCCCCCCAGCAGCGCGCGTTGCCTTTTTAAACATCTATATAATGCCTTAAATTCATATAATATTGTTTCCATGTATATTACTAACAGTGTCAAGAAGCGGCGCGTTTGGCAAGATGCGTTGAATGGTGAAGGAGAGAACGGGGGTTCGAACCCCACACGCTCCACATGTTTTTCTCTTTTTTTCAATAGCAACACATTTGCAGATTCAGTACATTGGGGCTCCATAGGCGCGTGGTGCGCCCTCGTCTTATAGCCATAGGATCATACCAGCATCAAATCTAACACGCCAAGGCGAAGGAGCATTTTATGGACCTCCATTCTCACCACACAGAATTAAAAACCAGGTTTTATCTTTATATTATTATTTTTTTTACTCTTTATTATTTAATTTAGATTAAACATTAATTGATATCATTTAGTTTAATTAATTTTAATTAGGATTAGGATATGAAATTAGGATTAGGTTAGTGGTTAGGGTTTAGAATTATTTAGGATTATCCTGATTATACGATTATGTCGATTATTTGACTTAATTGATTTAATTATTTTTTAATTGTTAAAAAAATCACAAAAAACCCTAGAAAGGCTATCAAAGTATTAGGTGTAACACCCCAATTCTACCCAGGCATATAGGTACAAATATCAGAGTATAAAAATTAAATTCATAAAAACAATTAGGGCGTTACACTTAGGTGTTACGTATCACGAGCGGACGACACCAAAACGGACGACTACAAAGAGAGCACCTACACTTGCGGATCACCTGCACATTACCCACGAGTAGGTAACATTAAGGCAGAAGGGTGAGAATATAATTCATAATGAAAGCATGATCAATATAGTAATGCCCACAAATATCATTAAGAATCATATAACAAGATAATCGAATAAGTCAACCACAGTCAATATATAAGTAATGAGGTACATAAATGATAACATAAATTATAAAGATTGACGATGATGAATGAGACTCGACTATGCGTATGCATGTGGTACCAAATCCGGAGTAAAACTCCTCCTTGTCATTATGACAAATACACCTGCCAAGCATTATGTTGGGACTTTATTCCACTCAGGAAGCCCGCAGGCTGTCGTCATCGAGCATTTAGCTCCCACTGATGACCTCTTGCCACTCAGGCTAATATACCGTTACCGAGCATTAAGCCCCTACTGGTAACCAATGCCCGCAGGCCATCTGTTAACAGCATTCCGCCATTAACGTATTGAAATGTTATGCTGTGCATACAAACGACTCGATTACATAACAACAACAACAACAACAATAATATAACTCGGTCACATATCCACATCACACTGGTTATATTAATCCACACGGATACATCATCAAAATTGCCACTCAGACGTTCATATTCACGTACAGCACACATATATCGTCAAAACATACTTGATTAGCAAATATCATTTCACAAAATACATTTATGAAAAATCATTCAACCACCAACACACTCCTCTTTATCATAAAGCATACTCAAGGGTTCTCATAACACTTCAAACGGCGCGTAGAAACGACCTACGGTTCAAAAGATACAACAAAACGAAGTTTGGAAAACGAAATTTCGCACAGTCCGCTTGAGCTCCGCTCAGCGGACCCAGATAGGGAATCACCAAACAAAAATACAAAACCTCCGCTCAGCGGACCCAGACAGGGAATCATCAAACAAAAATACAGAACCTCCGCTCAGCGGACCCCCTCCGCTCAGCGGACCTGCGTAAACAAGAAAAATCAGTTCTGCTACAGACCTGCAAAACCCCATCCAATCCTCTCAAAACCTCAAATAAGCTTCCCTACACATCCTACACAACCCATACATGCCATATATTCACCCTATCAATCAATGATCCATGGCTCACTCACTAAATGTCAATAACCTAACAATTTCTTCATGAGCAAGAAAACATGGAGAAATGAAAAACAAACATGATCCATGGGAATATCTATCATCATAGTACACATACACACCACAAAATCAAGTTTATAACTTCAAAGCTCACAAAACACCCAATTTACCATTGTTGATCAAGCTTAGAAAAGAGCAAGAACAAGAACAAAACACACAAAACTACAAGAACCATACAATCAAGATAAACTAGATTCATCCCCCTTACCTTGGTTGGATTCTTGGCTCTAGCTTGGTTTGGATTCCTACACTTCTCTTCTTCTCTTTGTTTTTCTCTTCTTTCTCTTCTCTTCACAAGCTCTCTTTCTTTCTTTCCCAAAATATCTCAAAATATCTCTTTTTCTCTCCATATCTCTTTCTATTTCTCTACTTCTCATTTTCACCCTCTTAACTCTCATTAATTCTAATTTTGGCCCAAATGTCACTAAACATTAATTTTAACCAATTAACACCCAAAACATAATAATTACACACATGGAAAGTAATAAGTAAAATATTAGCAAAATTAATATTTACCGACTGACTCGACTCAAAAACGGTAAAATTAGGGAAATGTAGCAAACATCACAATTAATCAGAAAAACACATTTATGGGCGTTACAACCCTCCCCCACTTAAAAGATTTTCGTCCTCGAAAATAAAGATTACTTGCTACAAACAACTCAGGATAGGAGTCTCGCATCTTGCTCTCCAACTCCCAGGTCAAACTCTCACCTGCCGCACTTAACCATACGACTTTCACCAAGACGATCTCCTTGCCTCGCAGAGTCTTAGTCTCACAATCCTCAATACGCACCGGCATCGTCTCAACCGTCAGGTTCTCACGCACTTGCACATCATCCATCTGAATCACATGGGACGGATCCGCAATGTATCTCCTCAACTGAGACACATGGAATACATCGTGCAGATTAGCAAGACTTGGCGGTAGCGCCACCCGATACGCAACTTTGCCAACTCGCTCCGATATCTGATAAGGACCAATAAAACGCGGAGTAAGCTTCCTCGATTTCAAAGCTCGTCCAACACCAGTCATAGGTGTAACTCTTAAGAATACATGATCACCGGCTTGGAATTTCAAATCTTTCCTTCGCTTGTCATGATAACTCTTTTGCCTACTCTGTGAACTTCTCATCTTCTCACGAATAAATTTCACCTTCTCTGTAGTCTCTCTTACTATTTCAGGTCCGAGTACCACACTCTCGCCCGATTCAAACCAACACAATGGAGTTCTACACTTACGACCATATAGCGCTTCAAAAGGTGCCATTCCGATACTAGAATGAAAACTGTTGTTGTAAGTGAATTCTATCAACGGAAGATAAGTATCCCACGAACCTCCCTTCTCTAGAACACGTGCCCTCAACAAGTCTTCTAACGATTGAATAGTCCTTTCGGTCTGACTGTCTGTCTGAGGATGATAAGCCGAACTCAACCTGGACTTAGAACCTAGAGCCTCTTGCAAACCTTTCCAAAAATCTGATGTGAACCTTGGATCTCTATCCGACACAATACTCAACGGTATACCATGTAGTTTCACAATCACCTTGATATAAATCTCAGCCAACTTCGCAACTGGAAAAGTGATGTTAATAGGAATAAAGTGAGCAGACTTTGTCAACCTATCAACAATCACCCAAACCGCATCGAAACCTCTCACAGTATTTGGTAATCTCGTCACAAAGTCCATAGAAATACTATCCCATTTCCACTCTGGAATATCCAACGGTTGCAACAACCCTGCAGGACGCTGATGCTCCACTTTCGACTTCTGACATACCAAACACGCATACACAAACTGAGCCACATCCCTTTTCAAACCAGACCACCAAAAGATCTTTTTTAAATCCTGATACATCTTATTGGCTCCCGGGTGAATACTCAAACTGCTTCTGTGACCTTCCTCTAAAATCATCTTTTTCAGCTCGGAATCATCAGGTACACAAATTTGACCACGGAATCTCAAAACACCCTGACCATCCACTCTGAAGTCGCCATCATCACTTTGATTTGCCACCATAAACAAATCAACAAGTTTCACATCCATTTTCTGTCTCTCGCTAACGGTCGACAGAAAATCATTCGTCACTTTCAACATACCCATCTTCACACTACCTGGCGTCAATTCACATACTAAACTAAGATCACGAAACTGCTCCAAAAGTTCCCACTCCTCCGCCATCATAGCGGACATATGCAAATATTTTCGACTCAAAGCATCGGCAACCACATTAGCTTTACCAGGATGGTAATTCAAGCTAAAGTCATAGTCCTTCAAGAATTCCAACCACCTACGTTGTCTCATGTTCAACTCTTTCTGATCAAATAAGTATTTCAAACTCTTATGATCACTAAAGACCTCGAACCTTGCACCGTAGAGATAATGCCTCCAAATCTTTAATGCAAAAACCACCGCAGCTAACTCTAAATCATGAGTGGGATAATTCTTCTCATGAATCCTTAACTGCCTCGAAGCGTAAGCCACCACCTTACCTTCCTGCATCAAAACACCACCTAACCCCATATGCGATGCATCACAATACACCACAAACGGTTCTTCAGGATCAGGTAAAACCAAAACCGGAGCTGAAGTCAACCTTCTCTTCAACTCTTCAAAATTCCTTTCACAAACTATGTCCCAAATAAACGCCTTACCCTTGCAAGTAAGCTGAGTTAACGGAAGTGCCAACTTCGAAAAGCCTTCTATGAATATTCGGTAATAACCCGCCAAACCTAAGAAGCTTCTGATCTCAGTAACCAATCTCGGAACCTCCCATTGTAGCACTGCATCTACCTTGGATGGATCCACTGCAATCCCGTTACCTGAAATCACATGACCAAGAAAACTCACCTCTGATAACCAGAACTCGCACTTGGATAACTTAGCATACAACTGCTTCTCCCTCAAAACCTGTAGCACAACACGCAAATGCTCCTCATGCTCTTCCGGAGACTTAGAATAAATCAAAATGTCATCTATGAAGACCACATCAAACTTATCCAACTGATCATGGAATATGCGATTCATATACTCCATAAACACACCAGGTGCATTAGAAACTCCGAACGGCATCACCAAAAACTCATAATGCCCGTACCGAGTCCTAAACGCAGTCTTCTGAATATCTTCCTCCTTCACCCGAATCTGATGGTAACCAGATCTTAAATCAATCTTGCTAAACACAATGGCTCCCACCAACTGATCCATCAAGTCGTCAATCCTAGGAAGCGGATACTTATTCTTAATTGTCACCTTGTTCAACTGGCGATAATCAATACACAACCTCATGCTTCCATCCTTCTTCTTTACCAACAAAACTGGAGCTCCCCATGGTGAAACACTAGGCCTCACAAAATGTTTTGTTAGCAACTCTTCCAATTGTTTCTTTAATTCCACTAACTCTGATGCCGACATCCTATATGGCGCCATAGAAACAGGCCTCGTACCAGGAACTAGATCTATGGAAAACTCCACCTCTCTCCTTGGCGGCACATCAGAAAAGTCTTCGAGAAACACTTCGGGAAATTCTCGCACTACTGGAAAATCCCCAACTGCAGCTCGACTCTCCACTGTCAACGATGCAAACACACCAAACAATTGTGCCCCATCTTCTAACAGTCGATTCAACTCCTTGGTAGATAAGACATCAAATTCCACATCCTTCTCAAGAAATAGAAACCTCACCAACTTATGATAACAATCGATATGGACACGATTATTCATCAACCAATCCATTCCCAGAACCACGTCTAACTCGTTCATCGACAAACAAATCAAATCAACAGTAAAGTCCTTACCGAAGATTGATACCGGACAATTCTTACAAACTAAAGAAGTAGTCACCGACCCCATTGCTGGTAAATCGATAACCATCTCACCACCCAGGTCAGATAAAACAAGACCTAATCTTTTAACACAATCATCGGCTATAAAACAATGCGAAGCACCCGTATCAATAATAGCAATTAAAGAAATGCCATTAATAAAACAAGTACCTCTGATCAGTCGATCACCCTTGTCCGTCTGAGTTCCAGCCAAAGCAAACACCTTCCCCCCAGCTTGAACTTTCTTCTTCTGACATTGACCGCTCATGTGTCCCTCTTCACCACAATTAAAACACACAACTCCTTTGGATGCACAGTCGGATGACACATGTTCTACCCTTCCACACTTGAAACATTTCTTTGCGTCACTAAAGCAGGCATTACTTTTGTGGCCAGGTTTACCACACTTAAAACATACAATCTTAGCAGGAGCATCTCCCCCACTAAACCTTGGTCCATAATTCATCTTTTGCTTACCCTTCCCTCCATCATACGGCGTCCCACGATTCTGCGGACCTTTGTTCCTCTTTTCATTAATCACCTTATGATGAGCATTATTATCCTCATCATAAATCCTACAGCTGTCCACCAAATCTGGAAACACCCGAATCTTCTGATATCCTACCGCCTTCTTGATATCAGAACGTAACCCATTCTGGAACTTAATGCACTTAGAAAATTCTGCTCCCTCATCAACAAAGTGCGGGTAGAATTTCACAAGTTCATTAAACTTTGCCGCATATTCAGACACAGACATGCTGCCTTGAACCAAAGCCAGAAACTCAGTCTCTTTCTTTCCACGGACATCCTCCGGATAATACTTCCTCAAAAACTCCCTCTTGAACACCGTCTAGGAAATCTCTTCACCGGTTGCGCCTAACCTTGCCAAAGTCTCCAGCCACCAATCATCAGCCTCCACAGCTAACTGATGAGTGCCATACCTGACTTTCTGCTCTTGCGTGCAATCCATCACACGAAAGATCCTCTCCATCTCCTTCATCCAAGTCAAGGCTCCCTCGGGGTCATGCGTTCCCTTAAACACAGGAGGATTCTCCCTCTGGAAAGTCGCTAAACTCCGAGACCTTACATTCTCATCCGTATGCATAGCTTCAGCCATAGCTTGCAATGCAGCAGCAATAGCAGCGTCATTACGTCCAGCCATCTCTAAACTTCACAATAACACCAAGAGAAGTAAGCCCAAAAAATAACACAAGAATTGTTAGATCAAACGACACGACACTTGGTCGGACAAGACCGACCCGCTCTGATACCACTAATGTAACACCCCAATTCTACCCAGGCATATAGGTACAAATATCAGAGTATAAAAATTAAATTCATAAAAACAATTAGGGCGTTACACTTAAGTAACCACATAACCAAACATAACATACTCGCAAAAGATGCGTAACACAAATAATCAAAGAGGACGGATACTCATAAACACCTGAATGTATTCATACTTATATAAATGCATTGGTAAACAAAATATCCACAACATTCTTCCAAATACATCGCATGAGAAGGTGTCCAAAATACATAATACGAATGCATCTAAAGGATCAAATATACATCAAAAGGATCCTATAAGCATTATCTACAAAATAAGTGTTCGACCCCCCCTAGGTGTTACGTATCACGAGCGGACGACACCAAAACGGACGACTACAAAGAGAGCACCTACACTTGCGGATCACCTGCACATTACCCACGAGTAGGTAACATTAAGGCAGAAGGGTGAGAATATAATTCATAATGAAAGCATGATCAATATAGTAATCCCCACAAATATCATTAAGAATCATATAACAAGATAATCCAATAAGTCAACCACAGTCAATATATAAGTAATGCGGTACATGAATGATAACATAAATTATAAAGACTGACGATGATGAATGAGACTCGACTATGCGTATGCATGTGGTACCAAATCCGGAGTAAAACTCCTCCTTGTCATTATGACAAATACACCTGCCAAGCATTATGTTGGGACTTTATTCCACTCAGGAAGCCCGCAGGCTGTCGTCATCGAGCATTTAGCTCCCACTGATGACCTCTTGCCACTCAGGCTAATATACCGTTACCGAGCATTAAGCCCCTACTGGTAACCAATGCCCGCAGGCCATCTGTTAACAGCATTCCGCCATTAACGTATTGAAATGTTATGCTGTGCATACAAACGACTCGATTACATAACAACAACAACAATAATATAACTCGGTCACATATCCACATCACACTGGTTATATTAATCCACACGGATACATCATCAAAATTGCCACTCAGACGTTCATATTCACGTACAGCACACATATATCGTCAAAACATACTTGATTAGCAAATATCATTTCACAAAATACATTTATGAAAAATCATTCAACCACCAACACACTCCTCTTTATCATAAAGCATACTCAAGGGTTCTCATAACACTTCAAACGGCGCGTAGAAACGACCTACGGTTCAAAAGATACAACAAAACGAAGTTTGGAAAACGAAATTTCGCACAGTCCGCTTGAGCTCCGCTCAGCGGACCCAGACAGGGAATCACCAAACAAAAATACAGAACCTCCGCTCAGCGGACCCAGACAGGGAATCATCAAACAAAAATACAGAACCTCCGCTCAGCGGACCCCCTCCGCTCAGCGGACCTGCGTAAACAAGAAAAATCAGTTCTGCTACAGACCTGCAAAACCCCATCCAATCCTCTCAAAACCTCAAATAAGCTTCCCTACACATCCTACACAACCCATACATGCCATATATTCACCCTATCAATCAATGATCCATGGCTCACTCACTAAATGTCAATAACCTAACAATTTCTTCATGAGCAAGAAAACATGGAGAAATGAAAAACAAACATGATCCATGGGAATATCTATCATCATAGTACACATACACACCACAAAATCAAGTTTATAACTTCAAAGCTCACAAAACACCCAATTTACCATTGTTGATCAAGCTTAGAAAAGAGCAAGAACAAGAACAAAACACACAAAACTACAAGAACCATACAATCAAGATAAACTAGATTCATCCCCCTTACCTTGGTTGGATTCTTGGCTCTAGCTTGGTTTGGATTCCTACACTTCTCTTCTTCTCTTTGTTTTTCTCTTCTTTCTCTTCTCTTCACAAGCTCTCTTTCTTTCTTTCCCAAAATATCTCAAAATATCTCTTTTTCTCTCCATATCTCTTTCTATTTCTCTACTTCTCATTTTCACCCTCTTAACTCTCATTAATTCTAATTTTGGCCCAAATGTCACTAAACATTAATTTTAACCAATTAACACCCAAAACATAATAATTACACACATGGAAAGTAATAAGTAAAATATTAGCAAAATTAATATTTACCGACTGACTCGACTCAAAAACGGTAAAATTAGGGAAATGTAGCAAACATCACAATTAATCAGAAAAACACATTTATGGGCGTTACAACCCTCCCCCACTTAAAAGATTTTCGTCCTCGAAAATAAAGATTACTTGCTACAAACAACTCAGGATAGGAGTCTCGCATCTTGCTCTCCAACTCCCAGGTCAAACTCTCACCTGCCGCACTTAACCATACGACTTTCACCAAGACGATCTCCTTGCCTCGCAGAGTCTTAGTCTCACAATCCTCAATACGCACCGGCATCGTCTCAACCGTCAGGTTCTCACGCACTTGCACATCATCCATCTGAATCACATGGGACGGATCCGCAATGTATCTCCTCAACTGAGACACATGGAATACATCGTGCAGATTAGCAAGACTTGGCGGTAGCGCCACCCGATACGCAACTTTGCCAACTCGCTCCGATATCTGATAAGGACCAATAAAATGCGGAGTAAGCTTCCTCGATTTCAAAGCTCGTCCAACACCAGTCATAGGTGTAACTCTTAAGAATACATGATCACCGGCTTGGAATTTCAAATCTTTCCTTCGCTTGTCATGATAACTCTTTTGCCTACTCTGTGAACTTCTCATCTTCTCACGAATAAATTTCACCTTCTCTGTAGTCTCTCTTACTATTTCAGGTCCGAGTACCACACTCTCGCCCGATTCAAACCAACACAATGGAGTTCTACACTTACGACCATATAGCGCTTCAAAAGGTGCCATTCCGATACTAGAATGAAAACTGTTGTTGTAAGTGAATTCTATCAACGGAAGATAAGTATCCCACGAACCTCCCTTCTCTAGAACACGTGCCCTCAACAAGTCTTCTAACGATTGAATAGTCCTTTCGGTCTGACTGTCTGTCTGAGGATGATAAGCCGAACTCAACCTGGACTTAGAACCTAGAGCCTCTTGCAAACCTTTCCAAAAATCTGATGTGAACCTTGGATCTCTATCCGACACAATACTCAACGGTATACCATGTAGTTTCACAATCACCTTGATATAAATCTCAGCCAACTTCGCAACTGGAAAAGTGATGTTAATAGGAATAAAGTGAGCAGACTTTGTCAACCTATCAACAATCACCCAAACCGCATCGAAACCTCTCACAGTATTTGGTAATCTCGTCACAAAGTCCATAGAAATACTATCCCATTTCCACTCTGGAATATCCAACGGTTGCAACAACCCTGCAGGACGCTGATGCTCCACTTTCGACTTCTGACATACCAAACACGCATACACAAACTGAGCCACATCCCTTTTCAAACCAGACCACCAAAAGATCTTTTTTAAATCCTGATACATCTTATTGGCTCCCGGGTGAATACTCAAACTGCTTCTGTGACCTTCCTCTAAAATCATCTTTTTCAGCTCGGAATCATCAGGTACACAAATTTGACCACGGAATCTCAAAACACCCTGACCATCCACTCTGAAGTCGCCATCATCACTTTGATTTGCCACCATAAACAAATCAACAAGTTTCACATCCATTTTCTGTCTCTCGCTAACGGTCGACAGAAAATCATTCGTCACTTTCAACATACCCATCTTCACACTACCTGGCGTCAATTCACATACTAAACTAAGATCACGAAACTGCTCCAAAAGTTCCCACTCCTCCGCCATCATAGCGGACATATGCAAATATTTTCGACTCAAAGCATCGGCAACCACATTAGCTTTACCAGGATGGTATTTCAAGCTAAAGTCATAGTCCTTCAAGAATTCCAACCACCTACGTTGTCTCATGTTCAACTCTTTCTGATCAAATAAGTATTTCAAACTCTTATGATCACAAAAGACCTCGAACCTTGCACCGTAGAGATAATGCCTCCAAATCTTTAATGCAAAAACCACCGCAGCTAACTCTAAATCATGAGTGGGATAATTCTTCTCATGAATCCTTAACTGCCTCGAAGCGTAAGCCACCACCTTACCTTCCTGCATCAAAACACCACCTAACCCCATATGCGATGCATCACAATACACCACAAACGGTTCTTCAGGATCAGGTAAAACCAAAACCGGAGCTGAAGTCAACCTTCTCTTCAACTCTTCAAAATTCCTTTCACAAACTATGTCCCAAATAAACGCCTTACCCTTGCAAGTAAGCTGAGTTAACGGAAGTGCCAACTTCGAAAAGCCTTCTATGAATATTCGGTAATAACCCGCCAAACCTAAGAAGCTTCTGATCTCAGTAACCGATCTCGGAACCTCCCATTGTAGCACTGCATCTACCTTGGATGGATCCACTGCAATCCCGTTACCTGAAATCACATGACCAAGAAAACTCACCTCTGATAACCAGAACTCGCACTTGGATAACTTAGCATACAACTGCTTCTCCCTCAAAACCTGTAGCACAACACGCAAATGCTCCTCATGCTCTTCCGGAGACTTAGAATAAATCAAAATGTCATCTATGAAGACCACATCAAACTTATCCAACTGATCATGGAATATGCGATTCATATACTCCATAAACACACCAGGTGCATTAGAAACTCCGAACGGCATCACCAAAAACTCATAATGCCCGTACCGAGTCCTAAATGCAGTCTTCTGAATATCTTCCTCCTTCACCCGAATCTGATGGTAACCAGATCTTAAATCAATCTTGCTAAACACAATGGCTCCCACCAACTGATCCATCAAGTCGTCAATCCTAGGAAGCGGATACTTATTCTTAATTGTCACCTTGTTCAACTGGCGATAATCAATACACAACCTCATGCTTCCATCCTTCTTCTTTACCAACAAAACTGGAGCTCCCCATGGTGAAACACTAGGCCTCACAAAATGTTTTGTTAGCAACTCTTCCAATTGTTTCTTTAATTCCACTAACTCTGATGCCGACATCCTATATGGCGCCATAGAAACAGGCCTCGTACCAGGAACTAGATCTATGGAAAACTCCACCTCTCTCCTTGGCGGCACATCAGAAAAGTCTTCGAGAAACACTTCGGGAAATTCTCGCACTACTGGAAAATCCCCAACTGCAGCTCGACTCTCCACTGTCAACGATGCAAACACACCAAACAATTGTGCCCCATCTTCTAACAGTCGAGTCAACTCCTTGGTAGATAAGACATCAAATTCCACATCCTTCTCAAGAAATAGAAACCTCACCAACTTATGATAACAATCGATATGGACACGATTATTCATCAACCAATCCATTCCCAGAACCACGTCTAACTCGTTCATCGACAAACAAATCAAATCAACAGTAAAGTCCTTACCGAAGATTGATACCGGACAATTCTTACAAACTAAAGAAGTAGTCACCGACCCCATTGCTGGTAAATCGATAACCATCTCACCACCCAGGTCAGATAAAACAAGACCTAATCTTTTAACACAATCATCGGCTATAAAACAATGCGAAGCACCCGTATCAATAATAGCAATTAAAGAAATGCCATTAATAAAACAAGTACCTCCGATCAGTCGATCACCCTTGTCCGTCTGAGTTCCAGCCAAAGCAAACACCTTCCCCCCAGCTTGAACTTTCTTCTTCTGACATTGACCGCTCATGTGTCCCTCTTCACCACAATTAAAACACACAACTCCTTTGGATGCACAGTCGGATGACACATGTTCTACCCTTCCACACTTGAAACATTTCTTTGCGTCACTAAAGCAGGCATTACTTTTGTGGCCAGGTTTACCACACTTAAAACATACAATCTTAGCAGGAGCATCTCCCCCACTAAACCTTGGTCCATAATTCATCTTTTGCTTACCCTTCCCTCCATCATACGGCGTCCCACGATTCTGCGGACCTTTGTTCCTCTTTTCATTAATCACCTTATGATGAGCATTATTATCCTCATCATAAATCCTACAGCTGTCCACCAAATCTGGAAACACCCGAATCTTCTGATATCCTACCGCCTTCTTGATATCAGAACGTAACCCATTCTGGAACTTAATGCACTTAGAAAATTCTGCTCCCTCATCAACAAAGTGCGGGTAGAATTTCACAAGTTCATTAAACTTTGCCGCATATTCAGACACAGACATGCTGCCTTGAACCAAAGCCAGAAACTCAGTCTCTTTCTTTCCACGGACATCCTCCGGATAATACTTCCTCAAAAACTCCCTCTTGAACACCGTCCAGGAAATCTCTTCACCGGTTGCGCCTAACCTTGCCAAAGTCTCCAGCCACCAATCATCAGCCTCCACAGCTAACTGATGAGTGCCATACCTGACTTTCTGCTCTTGCGTGCAATCCATCACACGAAAGATCCTCTCCATCTCCTTCATCCAAGTCAAGGCTCCCTCGGGGTCATGTGTTCCCTTAAACACAGGAGGATTCTCCCTCTGGAAAGTCGCTAAACTCCGAGACCTTACATTCTCATCCGTATGCATAGCTTCAGCCATAGCTTGCAATGCAGCAGCAATAGCAGCGTCATTACGTCCAGCCATCTCTAAACTTCACAATAACACCAAGAGAAGTAAGCCCAAAAAATAACACAAGAATTGTTAGATCAAACGACACGACACTTGGTCGGACAAGACCGACCCGCTCTGATACCACTAATGTAACACCCCAATTCTACCCAGGCATATAGGTACAAATATCAGAGTATAAAAATTAAATTCATAAAAACAATTAGGGCGTTACACTTAAGTAACCACATAACCAAACATAACATACTCGCAAAAGATGCGTAACACAAATAATCAAAGAGGACGGATACTCATAAACACCTGAATGTATTCATACTTATATAAATGCATTGGTAAATAAAATATCCACAACATTCTTCCAAATACATCGCATGAGAAGGTGTCCAAAATACATAATACGAATGCATCTAAAGGATCAAATATACATCAAAAGGATCCTATAAGCATTATCTACAAAATAAGTGTTCGACCCCCCCTAGGTGTTACGTATCACGAGCGGACGACACCAAAACGGACGACTACAAAGAGAGCACCTACACTTGCGGATCACCTGCACATTACCCACGAGTAGGTAACATTAAGGCAGAAGGGTGAGAATATAATTCATAATGAAAGCATGATCAATATAGTAATGCCCACAAATATCATTAAGAATCATATAACAAGATAATCCAATAAGTCAACCACAGTCAATATATAAGTAATGTGGTACATGAATGATAACATAAATTATAAAGACTGACGATGATGAATGAGACTCGACTATGCGTATGCATGTGGTACCAAATCCGGAGTAAAACTCCTCCTTGTCATTATGACAAATACACCTGCCAAGCATTATGCTGGGACTTTATTCCACTCAGGAAGCCCGCAGGCTGTCGTCATCGAGCATTTAGCTCCCACTGATGACCTCTTGCCACTCAGGCTAATATACCGTTACCGAGCATTAAGCCCTACTGGTAACCAATGCCCGCAGGCCATCTGTTAACAGCATTCCGCCATTAACGTATTGAAATGTTATGCTGTGCATACAAACGACTCGATTACATAACAACAACAACAATAATATAACTCGGTCACATATCCACATCACACCGATTATATTAATCCACACGGATACATCATCAAAATTGCCACTCAGGCGTTCATATTCACGTACAGCACACATATATCGTCAAAACATACTTGATTAGCAAATATCATTTCACAAAATACATTTATGAAAAATCATTCAACCCCCAACACACTCCTCTTTATCATAAAGCATACTCAAGGGTTCTCATAACACTTCAAACGGCGCGTAGAAATGACCTACGGTTCAAAAGATACAACAAAACGAAGTTTGGAAAACGAAATTTCGCACAGTCCGCTTGAGCTCCGCTCAGCGGACCCAGACAGGGAATCACCAAACAAAAATACAGAACCTCCGCTCAGCGGACCCAGACAGGGAATCATCAAACAAAAATACAGAACCTCCGCTCAGCGGACCCCCTCCGCTCAGCGGACCTGCGTAAACAAGAAAAATCAGTTCTGCTACAGACCTGCAAAACCCCATCCAATCCTCTCAAAACCTCAAATAAGCTTCCCTACACATCCTACACAACCCATACATGCCATATATTCACCCTATCAATCAATGATCCATGGCTCACTCACTAAATGTCAATAACCTAACAATTTCTTCATGAGCAAGAAAACATGGAGAAATGAAAAACAAACATGATCCATGGGAATATCTATCATCATAGTACACATACACACCACAAAATCAAGTTTATAACTTCAAAGCTCACAAAACACCCAATTTACCATTGTTGATCAAGCTTAGAAAAGAGCAAGAACAAGAACAAAACACACAAAACTACAAGAACCATACAATCAAGATAAACTAGATTCATCCCCCTTACCTTGGTTGGATTCTTGGCTCTAGCTTGGTTTGGATTCCTACACTTCTCTTCTTCTCTTTGTTTTTCTCTTCTTTCTCTTCTCTTCACAAGCTCTCTTTCTTTCTTTCCCAAAATATCTCAAAATATCTCTTTTTCTCTCCATATCTCTTTCTATTTCTCTACTTCTCATTTTCACCCTCTTAACTCTCATTTATTCTAATTTTGGCCCAAATGTCACTAAACATTAATTTTAACCAATTAACACCCAAAACATAATAATTACACACATGGAAAGTAATAAGTAAAATATTAGCAAAATTAATATTTACCGACTGACTCGACTCAAAAACGGTAAAATTAGGGAAATGTAGCAAACATCACAATTAATCAGAAAAACACATTTATGGGCGTTACATTAGGGTTTGCCCCAATCCCATTGGTTATCTTTAATTAATTTTCTCCTCGATCCGACTATACCTATTAGTCGCATTGACGAGAAATAATTTTAATTGAATTAATTAATTTATTAATAATTTAACTAATTCTGGTTTAATTCTCTCCTCGACCCGACTAAATCTATTAGTCGCAATGACGAGAGATAAAATAATGAAACGTAATTAATTGAATTCATTGTCATGTAATAACCAAATCTATTGGTTATAAGAGGCAATGATAAAACCCATAATTTGACTACAAAATTAAAACATTTTATTTGCTGCCCGCGACGATCGAATCTATCGATCAGAGTAACCAGCAATACACTATTTAATCCGTTAACTATAATGATCAAATCTATTGATCATTGCACCTAACGGTAACATATCAAATCAAGGTTGTACGCCCAAATCTTAAAACACACTAAACCACAAAACTACAGATTTTCATCTCTGCGATTTTCAAATCTACGATAAGGTAATTCAAAATACCTTCGAACTTCGCATTTCAAAACTACGATAGGCCATTCAAAAAGCCTTCAAACCATATCATTCTAATCCTAAGGCGTACAACCCTATGCCCGAACTACGTTGACTCTGATTCTCCATAAGGAGATACGTAGGCACTTGGATAACCAAGGCGAGTCCCCTTCCTCAAAACCTCAATTCAATTCCAATCTCAATTTTCCCCTTCTCATTTCCTTAGCTATTAACCTCTATAATTTTTCCATAAACCTTCATCTTAGATTAAACCTTAGGAAAGGGTTGAGGGTGCCTAACACCTTCCCTCGACCTCATTATAATAACTTACCCCGAATCTCTTAACTGTGTAAGGTTTCCTATTCGCCTTGGTAGAATAGGTGGCGACTCTAAAACCTTTAATTTTACGGTTGGTTGCTACAGCTGGAGACTCTGCTGGGGAACAGTGATAACAAAATTGTAAATTATTATGATCCTATAGGTTTAGGAAAGGTTTAGGTTTTTGGCAAACTTTTAGGTTTTTGGAGAAATTTTTAGGGTTTGGCTAATTCGCCATTTTTAGGGTTTCGGATTAGGGTTTATGGTTTATTGTAAATTTTTAAATTTTATTTATTTATTTATTATTCATTTGCCATTACATTTATTCACTACAATTCATTTATTATTGCAATTCAATTAAATGTTTATTTATTTGAATATATGATATTTCATTGCTTTTTGGGATATATAAATTGTTGTTAAACCTAAGCGTGGGAATTATATTTAAGACTAGAGGGGAATTATATCGCCTACGAATCTTATTATAATTCCACTCAGAGTGGGTTGAATATCCGGAAATGTCTGATACGAAGCTTGACTTTGTTGAGGGCAGGACTTGGTATTTAGCTGATCTCTCTAGGAACCTACCCCTAAACTCGAACATCATGGATAAATGAGTTGTTCTAAAATCCAAAGAGACAAAAAGTCTCGGCGGCCACGAACGACCCCATGAGACCTTCTAGAACATACCAATGGGAAGGGTAGGCACCCTAAGCCGTTACGTCGAACCTATGAACCTAGGGCTTACATGCTTAAGTGGTTATTATTTATATACTGCGAATGTCTTGCGTTTTGATTTTGCAAGTATTCCTACGCGTTCACTGGTCTTCAAGGACTCTATTTCTAAGACCATTTCCTTCCCACGAAGGACACCTCCATTTATGCACGTTGATTGGCCTCTCGATAGCCATGAGACTTAGTGACTGTCATGAACAGTCACCCCGTGCTTGCTCCTACGAACTCCCTAGCCTGTAGGGATTTTCTTTTATGTCTATGTCTTTACTGTGAGGGCAAGGTGTAGTTTTCATGATGTCAAAACATTGTGAATCAACTACAACTTAAGTGGAATCATAGAAATCGAGCAAATGTAACCAAAACAAGCACTTTTGGCCACAAGACACCAATAGGTCGACTCACACACAATATAGGTCGACCTACTGCAAGTCCTTTGTGAAGGAATTAAGGTAAAAGCTGAATGCGTCGATGCATTGCTTCCTTAGGTCGACGCATTGGTATTTTGAGGAACTCACGGGAATGCGCACGCCGACCCTTCAGGTCGACGCATCAAATTTTGGTTACTCAAGTGAAAAAACAGAATGCGTCGACGCATTGCTTCCTTAGGTCGACGCATGGTAGTTTGAGGAACTCACGGGAATGTGCACGCCGACCCTTCAGGTCGACGCAAGTGTCACACATTGCTCATTTTCAGGTGCAACACACTAAATAGGTCGACCTATGCAGAGAGCAGGTCGACCTGTCGCTAATAAATTTGGTTTTCTGTTGTTTTCATTTTTGCCTATGCATTGTATGCGGTATAAATACTCAAGTGACCATTCTCAAGCATTTCAACAAGAAACGTGAAAGATAGAGTCAGCGTCTTCTCATCTTCAACCTTTCGCTTATTGATCGAGAATCACGCATAATCATCTTTCTCGATCGAAGTAAGGAACGTGTGTTGATAAGGTTCGACGGTAGATATTTGTCTTGTTCGAGATTCGACAGTTGACATTCATCTTGTTCGAGTGAAGATTGTTGAGGGTGTTTCTTGTATAAAACCTTAGGGTTTTTCCTTCTTCATCAAAGATTTTGTTCGAAGGTTTTTAACGATCGATTCGCTTTGGTAATCAATTCAGCCGTGCATAAGGGATTGAGGGATTGAAGATCCGATCAACAAACTTGCTACAACCGGAGGATTGAGAAAGGAATGATCGGGGTCTTGATCGGTGAAGATCATAGACATTGACTTGATTCAACTTGAATCAAGGGGAGGATCGAATTGTATTCAATTTTACTGCATGTGTGTAGTTGGTGATTGGTACTTTCTATCCTTGTTAAACATTTTGCAATCTAATAAAACTTTCCTAATTTCATTTGAAATTATGGGCAGACGTACTCCTGCGAGGACGATAGAGGAACTGCCTAACCAAATATCGTGTTCCTTATCGTTTTTACTTTGTCTTGTTTTCCTTTGTTTTCATTTATTTCCATTGTTGAACAAAAACTAAGGTTAGGTAAAATATCGATCACCGAGTGTTCGATAAAATTTCTCAATCAAATTTTTGTTCAAATTTTAGTGAAAACGCTCATTGTGAGTAATATACCATATAGTGTGCAATTGATACAATTGATATATTCGTTAAAATGTAATTCATCACTTGATATTTTCATCCATTCGGTTTAGTGCACATATCCGGTCCCCGATAACATAATCGCTCTTAGACGATTAAGTTATTCAGGGAAGTCACGTTTCAAAAGCTAAAATTTTCTTAAGTCAGAAAAAGGTAGTCTATTCACCCCCCTCTAGACCATTCCTATCGTCTAACAAGTGGTATCACAAGCTCCGGTTCATTCTAGTGCTTGATATAACTTTTTAGAAAATGGAGAGCGGTCAAAAAGGGGCGTATAGTAAAGCGCCTGTTTTCACCGGAGAAAACTATAGTTATTGGAAAGACTGTATGTGCATTCATATCAACTCAGTTGATAGAAAAATATGGGATGTCATCGTCAATGGTCCTATGGCTATCACCATAACCAACGATGCAGGCATCACAAGACCTAAACCTCAAGCACAATGGGATGAAAAAGATGAAAAGAATTACGGGTATGATTGGAAAGCTAGAAACATGATTATAGCTTCCTTAGGGGTTGATGAGTACTTTCGTGTGTCGCATTGCCAAACGGCTAAGGCAATGTGGGATGCGTTACAAGTCGCCCATGAAGGAACTAATGATGTTAAGCTAGCTAGAATCAATACCTTAACGCAAGAGTTTGATCTCTTTCATATGAAGCAAGGTGAAACCATTGCGGATATGCAAAAGAGATTTTCTCACATTATCAATCGATTACACACTTTGGGACATATTACTCCCAATGCCGTAGCTACTAACAAAGTTTTGAGATGTCTTAGTAGGGAATGGCAACCTAAGGTCACGGCAATCAAAGAAGCCAATGATCTCTCTACATTGGATCTCACGGCTCTATTTGGAAAGCTTGAAGAACATGAGCAAGATCTCATGAACCTAAACAAGCACGAGAAGAAAGAAAAGAAAGAAAAGTCAAAGGACACCGAAAAGAAGTCTATTGCTCTAAAGGCTTCAAGTTCTAAGTCATCCACCAAAGATACATGTGATAGTGAGTCTAGTGACGAAGATGATAGTCCGGATGAAGATATGGGATTATTCGTAAGAAGATACAATAAATATCTTCGAAAGAATGAAATTAAGCATTCGGACAACAATCTAGTTGACTACAAACGTCAATCAAAGACTAACAAGCAAGATGAGTATAAGAAGACTAAATCTAGAGGGTCTTGTTACAATTGCGGTAAACCGGGTCACTACAAACCGGATTTCCCCTCGCTTAAGAAAGATAAGACAAAGAGAAAACCTCAAAAGAAGCAGACAAAAGGAAGAAGAGCCTATATCGCTTGGGAAAGTGATAGTAACTCCTCTAGCAAAGAAGGCTCAAGCGATGAAGAGGAAACCGTCAACCTATGTCTCATGGCACATCAAAAGAAGAAAATTGTGGAATGTCTTGAGCCATCCGAAAGAAGATGGTTTCTAGATAGCGGATGCTCAAGACATAAGACGGGTGACATATCTTTATTCTATGACTTTGTGGCTAAGAAGAAAGGATTTGTGACCTATGGTGATAACAACAAGGGAGCAATACTCGGTAAAGGTAGTGTAGGTAATCCCTCTTCTAATACTATCTCTGACGTCCTTCTAGTTGAGGGCCTTAAACAACTTCTTATTACCATCAGTCAATTATGCGACAAGGGATACTCGGTATCATTTTCTAAAGAAAGTTGCATAATTAGAAATGATGACAAGAAAGATGATGTGTTCAAAGGCCTGAGGGTAAATAATGTATACATGCTTGATCAAAATGATGTATCCTTGATTGTAGTAAAATGTCTAGCAACTATGAGTGAAGACTCATGGCTTTGGCATAGACGTTTAGCTCACATCAACTTTGATTTGCTAAATAAAATCGTCTCAAAAGACTTAGTATCCGGCCTACCTAAAATAAAGTTCTCCAAAGATCACTTATGTGATGCATGCCAAATGGGGAAGCAAACGAGGATCTCCTTTAAATCTAAAAACATTGTTTCAACTACAAGACCTCTTGAACTTCTCCATATGGACCTCTTTGGACCATCTAGAATAAAAAGTCTAGGTGGAAACTATTATGGGTTTGTCATAGTTGATGATTTCTCTAGGTATTATTGGACGATTTTCTTAGCTAGCAAAAGTGAAACCTTCTCCGCGTTTGAGAAATTTGCCAAGTTATTTCAAAATAAATTGAACACTAACATAGTATCCATCCGAAGTGATCATGGGGGTGAGTTTGAAAACCATCTCTTTGAAGAGTTCTGTGGCAATCATGGCATTAATCATAACTTCTCCGCACCACGAACTCCCCAATAAAATGGTATTGTGGAACGTAAAAATCGTGTGTTCGAAGAACTTGGGAGAACTATGATCAATGAACATGGGCTTCCAAAATATTTTTGGGCCAATGCCATAAATACGGCTTGTTATGTTTTAAATAGGATCTTGATACGTCCTATTCTAAACAAAACACCTTATGAACTCTTGAAAGGAAGAAAACCAAATATTTCTCACCTTCATGTATTTGGATGTAAGTGCTTTGTTCTAAATAATGGAAAGGAAAATCTTGGCAAGTTTGATGCAAAAGCGGATGAGGGTATCTTTCTAGGATACGCTCAATCTAGTTAAGCTTATAGAGTATACAACAAAAGGTTACATACTGTTGAAGAGTCCGTACATGTCTCTTTTGATGAGTCTTGTCCGAAAGTTGTCGGAAAATGTAGTATTCTTAATGGTGCAGGTGTCTCAACTGAGAGTTTACTAAATGATCCGGATGCCATGCTTGGGAAAGATAAAGAATCCCTCTTACCCGAGAATAATGAAGAGGAAGTGGATCAAACACCTAAAGAGAAAGTGGAAGACCAACCAAGCGAGAAGAGTGATCTTCCTCTTGCATGGAAATCTTCTAAGGACCATCCTATGGAGTACATTCTAGGAGACATATCAAAAGGGGTGACAACACGGTCAAGGATAAGTAACTTTTGTTTTTATTATTCTTTCGTCTCTCAAATTGAGTCTAAAAACCCCAAAGATGCATTAGTCGATGAGCATTGGTACTTAGCTATGCAAGAAGAGCTAAACCAATTTAAGAGAAATGAGGTTTGGGACCTTGTCCCCCCTCCGCGAGACCATCGAGTAATTGGCACTAAATGGGTGTTTAGGAACAAACTAGACGAAAATGGTATCATCACTCGCAACAAGGCCCGTCTTGTTGCTCAAGGGTATAGCCAAGAGGAAGGGATCAACTATGAGGAGATCTATGCTCCGGTCGCCCGACTTGAGGCAATATGCTTGTTAATTGCATTTGCATGTTCACAAAACTTTAAGCTTTATCAAATGGATGTTAAGAGTGCATTTCTAAATGGGTTTATTAATGAAGAGGTTTATGTATCTCAACCTCCCGGATTTGAAAACATTGATAATCCTCATTATGTTTATAAACTTAAGCGTGCCTTGTATGGTTTAAAACAAGCTCCTAGAGCTTAGTACGAGCGGCTTAGCAATTTTCTAATTAATCAAGGTTTCTCAAAAGGGAAAGTTGATACCATCCTATTCATTAAGAGACATGAAAAGAATTCAATATTAGTTCAAGTGTATGTGGATGATATTATCTTTGGTTCTACTAACATGACTCTTGTAAAGGAGTTTTCTAAGCTTATGCAGGGAGAATTTGAAATGAGCATGATGGGTGAACTAAACTACTTCCTTGGACTTCAAATAAAGAAACTAAAAGAAGGAACGTTTGTGAGTCAAACCAAGTATTGTCAAGAACTCATCAAACTGTTTGATATGGCAAAGTCCAAGGCCATTGACACTCCTATGCCTACCGCGGTAAATCTTGATCGGGATGAACATGGTAAGCCGGTTGATGTAAAAAGGTATAGAGGTATGATTGGTTCCCTACTTTACCTTACCGCTTCCCATCCCGATATTATGTTTAGTGTGTGCATGTGTGCAAGATATCAATCATGTCCCAAGGAGTTTCATTTAAAGCCGTTAAGCGCATACTTAGGTATCTTGTAGGTACAGCTAAGCATGGCTTATGGTTCTCCAAAGGTAGTGATTGCTCTTTAGTTGGATATTCCGATTCCGACTTTGCCAGGTGCAAATTGGATAGGAAAAGCACTAGTGGAACATGTCACTTCTTTTCAAATTCCTTGGTTAGTTGGCATAGCAAGAAACAAGTGTCCGTTGCGTTGTCAACCGCCGAGGCGGAATATGTGGCAGCTGGTAATTGTTGTGCTCAAATACTTTGGCTCAAACAATAATTACTTGACTTCAATGTAAAGCTTGATCATATCCCTATCTTTTGTGATAACACAAGTGCTATAAATCTAACCAAAAATCCGGTCTTACACTCTCGCACTAAACACATAGAAATTCGACGTCATTTCCTTAGGGATCATGTTGAGAAGGGTGATGTAGTGTTTGAGCATGTTGATAGCAAAAATCAACTTGCCGACATCTTTACAAAACCACTAGCTACCGAGCCCTTCTTTCACATCCGTAAGGAACTTGGCGTCCTTGATATATCGGATAGGTTGCAACTATGAGTAGTTGCATATGATTTATTTATTATTATTATCTATGCTCTCACAATTTTTTTTAAAGTGTTCATTGAGAGATATGTGAGGGCTTGTCTCTCATCTCCCTTGTGTAAAGGTAATATCGTTTCAACCTTAAATTCACTTCATGCTAATATATCACTATGGTAAAGTTGAAATTTGTTCATCAATATGATTATTCTATGCAAGATTTGGTCATAACATGTATACATTCATTGCATACAACCAAATTTTGAAATTTGCAAGCCTTAGGTCGACCTACTCTTTATGTGAGTCGACCTAATCAAAAATAATTTTTAAAAATTTAAGGCTAATGCATCGATGCATCCACTGCATAGGTCGACGCATCGTTCGCAGAATTTCAAAATTAGGTTACATTTAAAAAGGGCACACAAAGCAAATTCATTCTCTTCCTTCCTCTCCTTGTGCCGACCCCCTCACACAAACCCTAAGCACTACTCATCTCCTCCCTCTCACTCATCCATGGCTTCCCACAAATCATTGAGAAATAGAGCAAGCAGAGAGGACTCTTCTTCTCAACCACAACAAGACATTGAAGATGCTTTGTCTCTTATTCCTGATGCACTTGTGGAATCATACTCCTCCCATTTCAGAAACCAAAAAGTCATCAAACAATTCATGCTTTTCACAGGAACTCTACGAAGACTTCATCTTCAACAGGTAATGGAACTACTTGAAGTTCAAAATTTGGGTACTTTTCTTGAACTAAACCATGATTACAATGAGGATTTGGTAAGGGTTTTCTACAATGGTATGCAAGGACACTTCCCAGGCAGTTCCTTAAACTTTCAGATGGGTACAACCACATACGCCATCACCGACAACACTTGGAGGCAATTAGGTCTATTTCCACTCCATGAGAATGCCGTCACGGCAACTGATACCAACGTGTTAACCCAGTTTGACTACAATGTTGCTCTGAACAACATGTTGAGGCGCCCTCATGCTGACCATATAGTTCAAAGCAATTTGTTCCCTCGGTCCGCTACTACAAGTATCTTAAACATTGTTGATATAATTCTACAATGGATTGTGACACGAATCATCCGACCTAAACAAGGTGGATATTCTTGTGTTGATCAACAAGAAGTGTACTTGGTTTGGTTGATCAAGAGCAGAATTCCGGTAAATTGGCCTCATTTTATAGTGAAGCGTATGTTTGAATTAAAGGAGTCAGGTAGAGGCACCGCTATTGGATATGCATCTCTCATCCAATGGGTGCTTAATAAAGTTAATATTCCATCTCAGCGGCTTCCCAAGAAGACCATCTCCATTGACCAAGAATTCACAAAGAAGACACTGAATATGATGGGCTTCTTCTACAATCGCGCCACGGGTGCCTATGGAGCTGTTCTACGAGGAAACAATCCGGACCTCAATAGAGAAGATGAGGGTGAAATGAACATTGATGAAGAGGAAGATATTGAAGGTGAAGATGAAGATGAAGATGTGTGTGCTGAAACTGCCGGCTCAAACATTACACAGTTAATGGAGGCTATGCGTCTTCAACAAATTGAAAATCAAAATTTGATGAATGAGCGCCTAACTACTCTGACCACTCGTGTCACTGAGCAAGGTGCTCAATTTACAGCCTACTCAACACTTCAAGAGCAAAGGTACAACAAGCTCTATGGTATGTTGGATGCACAGAGCAACCAAATCTCCTCCTTCACAAGTGCCTTCATGCAACACTACCAATTTCTTCCAGTTCATTCGGCTCAACCACCACCACCGGCTCAAGAAGGAGATGATGATGCTAATGCCTAGTGTTCTCTTTTGTCTTTTTCATGCATTCACCATTTACGCACTTTCATGAACAATTTTTATTGTATTATGTGTCTTCATTTTATTTTATGTTGAACACCACTCTACCGTACTCTCTGGTTGTGTAAGGATATTTATTGAGCTATGTGCTCAATACGTGTTTGGTTATTTATGTTATATTGCCCTATTATTCATTTTATCATTAAGCAATATTTTATGTGAATGTTTGCTTTATGATTATGATTGCAAAAAGGAACTTAGTAATGATCAAAATTGAATTATATCATTCCGCCATATATGTATAATATTGCCTATCTCTTTTTGATGTTGTCAAAGGGGGAGAAAACTGAGTGAATCCGCAAGCAATGGAAAACATACGCACCAAGAAAGGGGGAGCATACAGAAAGGGGAGCAAGCATTTCGTTTAAGCAACGCCTCGACAAAGATCCACAATTTTTGCCATCATCAAAAAAGGGGAGTATGTGAGGGCAAGGTGTAGTTTTCATGATGTCAAAACATTGTGAATCAACTACAACTTAAGTGGAATCATAGAAATCGAGCAAATGCAACCAAAACAAGCACTTTTGGCCACAAGACACCAATAGGTCGACTCACACACAATATAGGTCGACCTACTACAAGTCCTTTGTGAAGGAATTCAGGTAAAAGCTGAATGCGTCGACGCATTGCTTCCTTAGGTCGACGCATTGGTATTTTGTAGAACTCACGGGAATGCGCACACCGACCCTTCAGGTTGACGCATCAAATTTTGGTTACTCAAGTGCAAAAACAGAATGCGTCGACGCATTGCTTCCTTAGGTCGACGCATGGTAGTTTCAGGAACTCACGGGAATGCGCACGCCGACCCTTCAGGTCGACGCAAGTGTCACACATTGCTCATTTTCAGGTGCAACACACTAAATAGGTCGACCTATGCAGAGAGCAGGTCGACCTGTCGCTAATAAATTTGGTTTTCTGCTGTTTTCATTTTGGCCTATGCATTGTATGTGGTATAAATACTCAAGTGATCATTCTCAAGCATTTCAATAAGAAACGTGAAAGATAGACTCAGCTTCTTCTCATCTTCAACCTTTCGCTTATTGATCGAGAATCACACATAATCATTTTTCTCGGTCGAAGTAAGGAACATGTGTTGATAAGGTTCGACGGTAGATATTTGTCTTGTTCGAGATTCAACGGTAGACATTCATCTTGTTCGAGTGAATATTGTCGAGGGTGTTTCTTGTATAAAAACTTAGGGTTTTTCCTTCTTCATCAAAGATTTTGTTCGAAGGTTTTTGACGATCGATTCGCTTTGGTAATCAATTCAGCCGTGCATAAGGGATTGAGGGATTGAAGATCCGCTCAACAAACTTGCTACAACCGGATGATTGAGTAAGGAATGATCGGGGTCTTGATCGGTGAAGATCATAGACATTGACTTGACTCAACAAGAATCAAGGGGAGGATCAAATTGTATTCAATTTTACTGCATGTGTGTAGTTGGTGATTGGTACTTTCTATCCTTGTTAAACATTTTGCAATCTAATAAAACTTTCCTAATTTCATTTGAAATTAGGGGTAGACGTACTCCTGCGAGGACGATAGTGAAGGATAGAAAAACACTTATAAAGAGGGGTTTGAATAAGTGTAGCTTTAAAACGTGTAAGATAAAAACAATTTACACAATAATTTTTATCCTGGTTCGTTGTTAACTAAACTACTCCAGTCCACCCCCTTGGAGTGATTTACCTCACCTGAGGATTTAATCCACTAATCACACAAGATTACAATGGTTTTCCACTTAGACAACTTCTAAGTCTTCTAGAGTATCCTGATCACAACCTGATCACTCTAGGAACAATCTGCTTAGATACCCTCTAAGACTTTCTAGAGTATTCTGATCAACAACCTGATCACTCTAGTTCTTACAACTTAATGTAAACAAATTCTAAGAGTTAGAATGCTTCTTATAAAGCTATTATCACAATTGTGATTTTCTCTTAAGTTTAAGCTTAATCTCACTAATGTATTACAACAGCAATGTAGTGAGGTTGAAGATGAAGTTTGAGAGCTTTTGATTTGAACAGCATTTCAGCGTTTTTGCATAAAGTCTTGTATTCAGAATTCGTAACTTTGCTTCTCATCAGAACTTCATTTTATAGGCATTTGAGAAGATGACCGTTGGGAGCATTTAATGCTTTGCGTATTCCGTACAGCATTGCATTTAATGTTTCGCTCTTTTGTCAACTACCTCGAGCCTTGCTTTCGCTGTGTCTACTGACGTTGCCTTTAATAGCTTTCAACGTTCCTTTTGTCAGTCAGCGTAGCCTGCCAGCTAGTACTTCCTTCTGATCTGATGTTTGTGTAAACAACGTTTGAATATCATCAGAGTCAAACAGCTTGGTGCAGAGCATCTTGTCTTCTGACCTTGAAGTGCTTCTGAGCGTGATACCATGAGAACTTCAGTGCTTCTGCTTCTGATCTCAAGTCCTTCTGATGCTTTCATAGACCATGTTCTAATTCTGCTTGACCATCTTCTGATGTCTTGCCAGACCATGTTTTGATGTTGCATGCTGAACCTTCTGAGTCAGTGCTTCTTGCGCTGATTTTGTGCATACTCTTTATATAATTCCGGAAATGGAAATTGCATAGTATTAGAGTACCACATTATCTCATACAAAATTCATATACATTGTTATCATCAAAACTAAGAATATTGATCAGAACAAATCTTGTTCTAACAATCTCCCCCTTTCTGATGATGACAAAAACACATATAAATGATATGAATTTGCAATCAGAATATCAGACAGCAAAAGACAATTACACAGCTATAGCATAAGCATATTGATCGGTAAAATAGCAAGTGTACTATTTTGCCTCTTGTAATAGTAGGGAAAATCCCCCGAATGTCTATCTCAGGGACTGCGCAGGAATAATGAGTTCAATTCAAGGTTCAATTAAACAAAAACTTCAATGCGGTTTTGTTTGGTAATTATAACTTAACGAAAAATAGAATAAGCAATAATAAAATTGGCTTTGTAACATGCTAGGGATAGTGGATGATTGACAATGTAACAACTCTGAAATTTCTATTGCAACAACTTATTTTCAATAATCAATTACCGGTTCTTAAGGTTGTTTGATCCTAAGTCCTTAGTGAAAAAACCTTTGATCCTTCATCCTAAACCCTAAGTCCTTATAAATTTACGATGAAATCAAGCAATTAGTTATCAAGAATATCCGGTTGCTATAAGGTATTCCTAGTCCTAGGTAATATCTATTATAACATATTCTCATGACAGCATTATCAATGGTGGTCCGACCTAAATGATAATCATAGATCAATTCCAATTTGTCCGAAAGGAAAAGCTTTAAAAACATCAAGAGAATAAATTAATAATTGAAAACATGATAGTTATCGCAATTGCAAACTCAGAATCATTACAAAGGGAAATCAGAGCCACCCCCCTAGCATTGGGGGGTTTAGCTACTCATAGTATTCAAAGAAAACACAATATTGAATAAAGACATTACAAGAAATTGGAGGAGATTGAATCTTCAATTGCTTCCGTTCATGAAGATCTTCTTTTCTCCCAAACCCTTGCTTTCTCCAATTTTCTCTTGTATTCTTTTCTCCAATCTGTCAAAAAGTCCCCTCTCTCTTGCCCTAAAGTTGTTTTTATATTCTCTCTTCCATTCAGGTTGAAACCAAATACCAAAAATGTCGTTAATGATCCCATTTGAGTGAGGAAACTTATAAACATATAATCAGCCCGCGCTCATCAACACGGGCCGTGTTGCTCCACACGGGCGCCCGTGTTGTTCTTCTGTCCCTTGGCTCAAAACACACTTCCATGCATTTTTTCTCACGGGCCGTGTCTCAGAACACGGGTTCCCGTGTAAATCCTCTGTTTTTGGTTCAAACTTGCGTTTCCAGCCACATTTCAACACGGGCCGTGTTGCTCCACACGGGTGCCCGTGTTGACCTCTGAAATCCGCTTTCCCGGCTTCTTTTCATCCACTTGTGCGCGCCACAAGTTCCTATTTTCACATGCATCAACCTCGCCAAAAACACTAACACTACCAAACAAAGGCATAAAGAAGATATTTTGACATAAACTTTAAACCAACTGCAATGCAATACTATAAATTAGTAAATACGATAAACTTAACTAAAAAAACAATAAAACAACCGAATGTGTTACCGAGATGATAAATTTGTGCCGGATGAAAGACAAAACTTGATAGAAATGGTGACCGATCCCAACCACAAACTTATCTCATTGCTTGTCATCAAGTAATGTATTGAGACTAAACAGAGGTCACCCACAAATTTCTCTTCTCCACAATACAGCTTGTGTCTTTCGCAACTTGGATTTTTCTTCCCGATCAAGCTTCTGGTTTCCTGAATCGAACTATCTACCAGACTTTCACATCAGAGGGCTTCTTTACCTGGAAGCTTTTTCACACTCTCACCAGATCTCTCGGGGTTAAACTGTTTGCACTCACAGTATCAAAGTATGCAATATCACTCTTAATTTTGAATTTACTCTATCTTCACTACACAAACAGATTCCACACACTTTATGAGGTCTTCTGGGTTGTAACGGGGCTTAGGTACGGTAGGATAGACAAACGGATGAAAAACAAAGGGTTCGGATTCGGCATTCATGTTATTTTCTAGTTTTTTCCACTAATAACCTGGGGGTTCACTTTGATTCTTCACTCAATTTTTTCTATGAGCATGTTCGAGTCTTTAGTCACGGCAAGTGCTTTTCTCTTCTATTTTTCTTTATTATTATTATTATTATTATTTTACGCACTTGCTCTCTTTCTACGAATTGCCACCCCAAACTTAGCTTTTTGTACACTTAATAATTTACAACAATCATGCCGAACAATGGTAAGAAGTGTATCGTTACGGATGAACAGGAGTTTAATTCAAACAAAAAGGCTAAGTCTCAACGGGTTTCACAAAGGATAAACATAAAGTAAAGGATGGACAGAAAGGCTAAGGGTTAAACAAACAACGTGCCTCAGTGTGTGTCCTCATGTTGTGCTGTGTAAAAAGAACATACGCAAAATCAGAGTGATAAGGTCATACCTGACTGAACTCTCATGATGATATTTTAATGTTTGGCCTTTATACTCTCACCATGTTGGTTATGCTTGCAAGCTTTGAAGCCTCCTCGTGTCATGTGGTTTCTCTTCCGACTCGGGTATACCATACAACCATTTCGGTCAGGTGTTACCAAATCGCGTCCAACCTTTAATTTTATCATTTCATGGCTGCATCAACTTCCGGGGTGCCTCGGGAGATCAAGTATGGGGCGTATCTTTCATCCACTAGCTATCAATCTCGGATTCATCCAACAACTATCTTTCACTCTGTAACACAATGGTATACCAAAGACGAATAGAAATGCTAAAAACAAAATAACATAAAAACAAAAACAAGAGAAATGCAAGAAACCCCCCCACACTTGAACTAAACATTGACCTCAATGTTTTAGCCCACTGCGGAAAGGACTCACATAGGGTACATCAACTCCAGATGTCGCTTTCAAGCTTTCACCAGAGAAATCCCCTTTTTATTACCTGACATAAAACAAAACAAAAGAACAAATTAATTATTAAAAGTGTGGGTTGCCTCCCACAAAGCGCTCCGTTTAACGTCGCATGGCTCGACGGTCCATTACCCTTTATTATAGAGGGTATTTTCTCTTCCACACCTGGTTGCTTTTCACCTCCGCAACCAAAAACTCATGATGATGAAAAGTATGGACAACTTTTCACTTCAATGCACCTTCCTCATTCATCTTTTCACCTTTCTTTTTCTTCGAACATTGGGTGTCTATAGGAGTTGGTTCCACCCGAGAGGTTATGCTTGACACTTTTTCTTGGAGTTGTTTAGGCTTTTTGTCTTTTTCCTCACTTTCTATCATACCAGCTGAAGTTTTCTCATTCACACCTGCCCTATTTTTCTTAACTCCTAACATCTTCAAGGTTACTTCTTCATCAAATGATTTCAGCGTTAGTGTCCCTTTTTCAATGTCGAAGTTGCAGCGGCCTGTTGACAAAAATGGTCTCCCAAGAAGGATAGGAGTTTCTTCATCTTCCAGAATATCCATAATGTGGAAGTCAACAGGGAATACAAACTTATCAACTTCCACTAGCACATCTTCAGCTACCCCATAGGATTTCTTAACGGTGTGATCAGCGAACCTTAACTGTGTCTTACTTTCACTAATCTTTTCTAATTCAAGCTTTTTGAAAATGGACAAAGGCATTAAAATCACACTAGACCCAGAGTTGAGGAGTACCTTCTTAAATGTTATATTCTTGATAGTGCATGGTATCGCCACCGCCCCAGGGTCTTTCCTTTTTATTGGGATCTTTCTTGCTGTCGAGACTATACCACACTTCTCCGTTTCAATTTCTGGTTCTCCTCCTAATGATCTCTTTTTCGCCAACACCTCCTTCATAAATTTCTTATACAAAGGCATGTGCTCAAGTGCTTCAAAGAATGGTAGATTTACCTCTAACTTTTTGAACAATTTAGTAAACTTCTCAAAGTCTTTCTCTCTTGAACCTTTCTTTGTCACTCTGGAGGGGAAGGGTAGTTGTATCACCGGTTCAGCGTCTTTCTTATTTTTTTCTTCAATTGGTTTCACCGGTGGTACCACAACTTCTGGCTCTTTTGGATTCTCTCTTATTTCCAGATCCACCTCTATTACCATGGGGTCATCTATTTCCTCTTTTTCTTTTTCAGGTTCTGCTACTCTCCTACTTCTTGTAGTAACAACATTAATCTTCTCTTGGTCTTTCGGATTTTTCACAGTTGAGCTCGGAAGGGTACCTTGTGCCTGTAGAGTGAGATGTTGTGCTATCTGCCCCACTTGAACTTCCAGATTTTTAATTGAGGCCAAAGTGTTTCTGTGGTTGTTTCTTGTTTCTTCTTGGAACTGAGAACACTGCCCAGC
Source organism: Vicia villosa (assembly GCF_029867415.1). Taxonomy (NCBI): domain Eukaryota; kingdom Viridiplantae; phylum Streptophyta; class Magnoliopsida; order Fabales; family Fabaceae; genus Vicia; species Vicia villosa. The sequence continues at coordinate 46,939,959 of NC_081185.1, forward strand.
TAATCTTTCAATTGCTACTTCCCACTCTGCCTTCTGGGTACCTTGTTGTTGTTGATCTTTCCAAGCAAAATTTGGATGATTCTTCCACCCTGGATTATATGTGTTAGAATACAGGTTGTTTTGCCTTAGGAATTTGATTTCTCCAATCTGTTTGGGAGTAGCAAAACAGTACACCGTTTGGTGTGGGCCATTACAGATTTCACAGCTGACAAGTTGATCTTGTTGAACTTGAGCCACTTGTTGTGTGCCTATATTCATAGCCTTCAATCTCTTCTCAACTTCAGCCGCTATTGCATCTTCAACCCGACTTTTAGAAGTCTCCAACTTTAGATCAATTATTCCCTCAGGTTTTTTAGTACACCTGTCATACAACTCTAGATGCTCATTTGCAGCTATCGCTTCAATGATCTTCTTAATACCAGTGGCTGTTGAGAAATTAGTTGAGCCACCGGCTGCAGTATCGATCAACTGCTTTGTCTTTATTTTGAGCCCATTCACAAATACTTGCATCTGTTTAGTATGATCCATGTTATGAGTTGGGAATGCTACGAGGATCCTCTTGAATCTTTTGTAGGCATCTCCCAAAGGTTCACCCTCTTTCTGCTTAAAGTTCAGAATTTCATACCTTTTTCGTAGAAAGACTGACGCTGGAAAATACTCATTCAAGAAGGCCTTTTCCATCTCTTCCCACGATGTGATACTGCCCGCTGGGAGGGAATAGAACCCCTCTTCTTCCTCTTCGGCTAAGGTGAAAGGAAACATCCTTAGCTTCTTGGCTTCTTCAGTATGACCATCAATTTTCAGAGTGGTGCTGATGGTCAAAAATCTTTGCAAGTGCTTGTTTGCATCTTCATTAACCTTTCCGGTGAAAGGCTTTCTTTCGAGCTGAGTGATGGTGCTTGGATGTAATTGAAAATTAGGAACATTCACCGGTTGGTTGACAATTGTTAGTCTCCCACCCGGTGTATTCACAACACCATAGTCTCCGAGGCCTTTCTTGAGGTTCCCCCATAACTGTCTCTGTCTCTGACTCTGTATCTGATTTTGACCCTGTATTTGAATGACCAGAATGATCTGAAGCTTCTTCCTCTTTTTCTGGTTCTTGAATTACGAGTTCTATGGTTGACTCTGCCAGTCTTGCTTGTTTAGCTTTTCTAAGCCTAGCGTGCAAAGATCTTTCAGGTTCTGCGTCAAAAGATAAATCAGCTGAGGACTTTCCTCGCATACAAAGATTAGAGCAGATTAGTTGAAATTAAACAAAATAACAAAAATAAAGCTGAAAATAAAATTTTAGTCGCAGAGCAACAAAATTCTAACCGAACTCAACTTAAACTCAATATTATGGCAGTCCCCGGCAACGGCGCCAAAAACTTGATCGGTAAAATAGCATGTGTACTATTTTGCCTCTTGTAATAGTAGGGAAAATCCCCCGAATGTCGATCTCAGGGACTGCGCAGGAATAATGAGTTCAATTCAAGGTTCAATTAAACAAAAACTTCAATGGGGTTTTGTTTGGTAATTATAACTTAACGAAAAATAGAATAAGCAGTAAATGAAATTGGCTTTGTAACAAATATGAGTAACAAGCTAGGGATAGTGGATTATTGACAATGTAACAACTCTGAAATTTCTATTGCAACAACTTATTTTCAATAATCAATTACCGGTTCTTAAGGTTGTTTGATCTTAAGTCCTTAGTGAAAAAACCTTTGATCCTTCATCCTAAACCCTAAGTCCTTAGAAATTTACGATGAAATCAAGCAATTAGTTATCAAGAATATCCGGTTGCTATAAGGTATTCCTAGTCCTAGGTAATATCTATTATAACATATTCTCATGAAAGCATTATCAATGGTGGTCCGACCTAAATGATAATCATAGATCAATTCCAATTTGTCCGAAAGGAAAAGCTTTAAAAACATCAAGAGAATAAATTAATAATTGAAAACATGATAGTTATCTCAATTGCAAACTCAGAGTCATTACAAAGGGAAATTAGAGCCACCCCCTAGCATTGGGGGGTTTAGCTACTCATAGTTTTCAAAGAAAAAACAATATTGAATAAAGACATTACAAGAAATTAGAGGAGATTGAATCTTCAATTGCTTCCGTTCATGAAGATCTTCTTCTCTCCCAAACCCTTGCTTTCTCCAATCTTCTCTTGTATTCTTTTCTCCAATCTGTCAAAAAGTCCCCTCTCTCTTGCCCTAAAGTTGTTTTTATATTCTCTCTTCCATTCAGGTTGAAACGAAATACCAAAAATTCCCTTAATGATCCCATTTGAGTAAGGAAACTTATAAACATATATTCAGCCCGCGCTCATCAACACGGGCCGTGTTGCTCCACACGGGCGCCCGTGTTGTTCTTCTGTCCCTTGGCTCAAAACACACTTCCATGCACTTTCTCACACGGGCCGTGTCTCAGAACACGGATGCCCGTGTAAATCCTCTGTTTTTGGTTCAAACTTGCGTTTCCAGCCACATTTCAACACGGGCCGTGTTGCTCCACATGGGTGCCCGTGTTGACCTCTGAAATCAGCTTTCCCGGCATCTTTTCATCCACTCGTGCGCGCCATAAGTTCCTATTTTCACATGCATCAACCTGGCTAAAAACACTAACACTACCAAACAAAGGCATAAAGAAGATCTTTAGTAAATACGATAAACTTAACTAAAAAAACAAATAAACAACCGAATGTGTTACCGAGATGATAAATTTGTGCCGGATGAAAGACAAAACTTGATAGAAATGGTGACCGATCACATATAAACATAGTGTGTGAATATGTCTCCCCCTGAGATTAAAAATCTCCCCCTGAGATAAATAATCTCCCCCTGAAATAAATACTGGAAGAAATTTATAAATAAAGGACTTCCCTGAGTATTTTCCATTTCAGTTGAGACGATCACATATGCTTAGATCTTCAGAACATTCATTGCTTCTGATTCTTGCTTCCATAGGACAGCTTCAGAGCTTGAATTTCTTTTTGGATCACTTCATTCTAGATTGTATCAGAACATTGTTGAATGTACCAGAGCATCATCAGAGCATCTCTACATCCTGAAATGTTACAGAACAAACTAAACGACAAAAGTCAGAGCATGAATGAATCAGAACATAAAATATGTATCAGAACATATAATATGTATCAGAGCAATAACAATAATGTTTCAGAGCATATTTAGAACTAAAACATGCATCAGAACATATAAGGAATAAGAATGAGTTAGAGCATATTCTATCATCAGAATATCATAACATTCTTCCTTCTTGCTTCTGATCTTGAAGCTTTATAGCACTCAACTTGCTACAACTTCCATGAGCTTGATTCCATATATAATTGCTTTTCCCCATGTCTTTGCTTCTCATGTTGAGCTTTTAAGAAGATCTTTACTTCCTGCAAAACACTCAAAGACACAGAACTTGCAATTTCTTGTTAGAAATGTGGAGACTTTCTCCCAGCAACTGATAATATAAATCAGATCATTTATCACATTTTCTCCCCCTTTTTGTCATAACATCAAAAAACACAAAAGATTCAGATGAAAAACAAAACAAACTGAGAGAAAAGAAGATAACTTTCATTGATTGCAAATGGAGAATTGTCAGAAAGTACAAGGAAGATGCATAGCAGACAGATGCAAGAAACAAAGAAAAACAACTAAGACACAAAGACTAAGACGACCCTAGCTTAGACATAATCTTGGCCAGCATGTCATGAATCCTAGCATTGCTCTCAGTCTGCCTCTCCATGAAAGTGCGCAACTCAGCATTGGTAGTATCTTGCGCGTCCATGCGAGAAGCTAGCTCAGCTTGGTTCTTCTGAATATCCTCTAGAGTCTTCACCAGAAGAGAGGGTTCACTAGAAGAAGCTTCACAACTTCTGTTCAGAGGGACAACATTCTGAACTGCAACTTCCATTGTTAGATCATCACCTTGATTTTCCTCAACAAGAATAGTCCCAGCAGGATGATCTTCAGCATCAGCTTCTTCCATAGAAGCATCTCCTTCATATTCTGCAGCAGGAAGATCAAAATCTCCATTCTTAAGAGCTTGAAGAATGGCAGCAAGATTCGTTGGAGCAGAAGGACCTTCAACTTCTGGTGGGTCAACAACTTCTGGAATGACCAAATTGGGGTCTTTCTTAGAAGGATTTTCCATTAGAAAGTCAAACAAGGACTTAAAGTCTCCAGTCAGAACTGGATACTTAGGTCTCCAGACCACAATATCCCTGCAAGGATTGTCCAGCAGCTCATCAACAAACATCTTCTCCTCAAGAACTCTCCTGTTTCTGATGGGATGACAATAGACACCATTATCAACTTCAAGAAGATAACCAGCATAACCAGGAGCAGCAGCCACAAGTCTCTTCTGAACAACCATGGCTCCAACTTGAAAATCTTGGCGAAAGCTTCTCCAGAGGTTTCTAGTAGAAACATCATCAAGATCATTGAAGAAGACATCATTCAAGAGATCCAGCCTACTGATAACTTCATTTCTGAACAGCTCCAGGTAAATATGAGGTTCAGGTTCAAGAGGATTGAAGGTGAATTTGTAGTCAGGGTAGAGAAGGCAGTATGGGTTGGATTTTCTGGTAGGAAAGGGATGGGATATAGAAGGTGGAGGTGCTGTGGTTGAAGAAGATGTAATATCTGTGGAGATGGTTGATGAGGATGGTATATCAGTGGGGAGGATTGATGAGGATGGGATATCAGTGGGTGTGGGAGGATAGACATTTAGTGGAGTGGGGTTCAAGATAGGTGTAGAAAGAGATGGTGGAGGAGGGTTTGGAATGGTGAAGGTGTTTTGAGGTTCAGAAGGAGGAGGTTGGATAGAAGATTGAGATTCAGAAGGAGGTGGTTGGTATACTTGCCTGGAGAAATTACCCGTTCTTATTGCTTGAAAAGAATCTACTTTAAGAGGGTCATAAGTAACCTTCTGCCTCTTAGCTTCTTTAGCAGCTTCTTCTGTAGCCTTTCTCTTCAGCCTTGCTTCTTGCTTCTTCTGATCCTTCTTCTGAAGGTCAGCTTGAGAAGGAAGCACTCTTCCACGGATCCACGCAGGATCAACAGAAGATTGAGTTCTTACAGAAGCTTCCAAAAATGCTTAACAGCTTTGTGAAGTTCTGCTTGGAACAAGGTAGCAAAGCCTTCAACTGGAATTCTTCTGGTCAGAATATCTGGGAAGACAAAAGGAACAGAAGTTATCTCCTTGATAAGTTCCATTCTTAGCAGATCAAAACCATTGAAGATATGACCCTGAGTGACTCTAAAGAATTTAGACGTCCCAATAGTCTTTAGAGAGTCCACCAAATCACTTTCTATCAGAATGTCTGAAATCATTCTGGCAAAAGGAATAGTATTTCTTTGAAGATGAGGATACTTCTCACGTTCTTCATCTCTTGACTCTTCAATAGCCATCTTCAGATTCTGAAAGAGAATATTGGAGATGTTCATTTTAATTCTTCTTCCAATGCAGAAGAGAGTATATTTGTGATCAGGACTGATGTAAGAGGAGGAGAACGATCTTCTTCTGTGATGGAGAGAACCCAGAATAATCTCAGCCCAGACTTGGTAGAACGCCCTCAATGTACCAGTTTTATGAGATTCAATACTGGTAGCAAACGATATTTGTTTTTTCACTTGTAGCCAACTAACTCTGCCATGAAGAGGACCAGTGCATCCTTCTTCATCATCCAAGTTGTACAGCTTCCTGATCAACTTCTCAGTTATCACAACTTCATGCCCTAACACGAAGGAGATGATAGCAGTTGGAGTAACGGTTGCATGAGCCCATAAATCTTTCACAAGAGCCGGATAAATTGGTCCAACCAATCTATCAAGATAGTTTGTCCATCCTTGTGCCATAATCTTTGCATCAGGTTTGAAACCATATGCTTTCAGATTCTCGAAATCCACCGAGGACTCACAAAGAACTTCCATTTCTGATGGAGGAATTGAACAGGTCTTCAATGAAGCATACCTATGCTTGCTGAAAACCAGTTGAGTGGAAGACATTTCTTCTGCTTGGTTTGAGGAACTTGAAGGATTCATGATGAAATGCTAAGTTTCAGACACAACTAGGGTTTATGCGATGAATGCAAAGAGAGAGAGAGAGAGACGAATGAAGAAAGAGAGTGAAAAGAATGAAATGAAGATGAAGAGAGATATTTAAAAGAATGAATAAAGAAAATAATGAATGCAATATGGTTTAAGTGAAATGATTACAGAAAAACATGACATCAATTTTGCATTTAATGAGATATGACGTTAGGAGAGATAAAGTGACAAAATGAAATGATTTGCACAGTTACCTAGGGCGGCGTCTCCTCAACTGCACGCATGCTTGTCCAGAAATAGTAAACACGTGTTCGTTTTCTAGAAAACTGGTGACAGCTGTTTTACTTTAAAAGAGATTCTGAATCAACATAGACAATGAAGCGTTAGTAATAACAGAATCAGAACTTCTAATTGATCATTATCAGAACTTCTTATAAACACATAATCCCAACACATTTCAGAATTAAACCATACATAAGATCTTCTCATCTTCTCATTCTGGGCATAAATCCATACTCATATTCTTCAGAATGAACTTAAACCTATCTTCAGCAAGGGGTTTTGTAAAGATATCAGCCCATTGATGGTCTGTATCCACAAAGTTTAAAGAGAGAACACCCTTCTGAACATAGTCCCTAATGAAATGATGTTTAATCTCAATATGTTTAGCTTTGGGATGTAGGATAGGATTCTTAGATAAACATATGGCAGAGGTATTATCACAGAAGATAGGAAAGTTACTCTCATATATTTGATAATCTTCTAGCTGACTCTTCATCCAGAGCATTTGTGTGCTACAACCAGTAACATCAACATATTCTGCTTCTGTTGTTGAGAGGGCAGTGGTAGCTTGCTTCTTGCTGTACCAGGAGATCAGATGACTTCCTAGAAATTGAGAACTTCCAGAAGTACTCTTCCTTTCAATTCTAACTCCAGCATAATCAGCATCACAAAATCCTACTAAGTTGTATTCTTTAGATCTTCTGTAGATTAAACCAACATTAGTAATACCTTTCAGATACCTCAAAATTCTCTTAACAGCAGTTAAGTGAGATTCTCTAGGATCTGATTGGAATCAAGCACACAAACAAACACTGAATAGAATGTCAGGTCTAGAAGCAGTTAAATATAGAAGAGATCCAATCATACCTCTGTACAACTTATGATCTACCTTCTTACTTACCTCATCCTTACCTAGAACACACGTTAGATTCATAGGAGTTTTGGCTTCTTTGCTTTCAGAAAGATTAAACTTCTTCAGAAGTTCTTTCACATACTTCGTTTGATGAACATAAGTTCCATCAGAAGTTTGATTGATTTGAATCCCAATAAAGTACTTGAGTTCACCCATCATACTCATTTCAAATTCAGCTTGCATAGACTTAGCAAACTCCTTTCCAAGTGAAGCATTAGCTGTTCCAAAAATAATATCATCAACATAAATTTGACAAATTAAAATGTCCTTCTTAGATGTTTTACAGAAGAGAGTCGTATCCACTTGTTCTCTAGTGAAACCATTGTCTAGAAGGAAAGAACTTAATCTTTCATACCAAGATCTAGGAGCTTGCTTCAATCCATACAATGATTTCTTAAGTTTGAAAACATATTTTGGAGACTTAGAGTCTTCAAAACCAGGAGGTTGGTGGTGTCGTCTTCGGTTTTTTCGTGGGATACGAACTGACTCTTCTTTTATTTTTGAGTTGTGAAAATCAGAGAGTCGCCACCGACTTTTATTTTATCCAATTAAGGAAAGGTTTATAAAAGAAACAGAAAAAGACCTTAAAGAGATTTTGGGTTCGGGGGTAGGTTATACAAAGGGAAGGTGTTAGCACCCCTTTGTATCCATGGTTATCCATGGGCTCTTAATTGCTTAGCTCACTTGTTTGAATCGTTTGTCTTGCTTTGAAATGCTTGTATGTGGTTTTAAATACTTTTGTAAAGAATTAACTTTGTAATGATCCTTGTGCGGATGTATACAAAGTGTTTTATCTTTAGAAAGATGTTTTGATGGTTTGAAAAAAAGATTTTTAACTTCGTAATGATCCTTGTTCGGATATATACAAAGTATTGTCTTTTTGAAAGTTTTTGTTTTGGAAAAACAGTGATATGTGAAACATTTGTTGTTTTGATTGAGCAAACAATTAGGAGATCTACCCTAAGTTCGCAAGGTCCTTCTCTTATTTCTTTTAGAAAATTTTCTTTGACTGGATACAGAAAGAAATTATTTGAATCGCCTTTGAAACAGTAGAATTGATTTTGAAAAGAGTAACAGAGGGATTACCCTAAGAGGTGAAAGTGTGATTGTGTTTTGTTTCAGATATTTTTTGTCTTTGAAATTAGTGATCTAGCGCTTCAGTTATTATTCTTGCCATACACGCAGTTTTATATGTACAGAAATTAAAGTGCGGGAATGTAAAGTGCGGAAAGTAAATCTACGCTATTACATCGATTGTGCGAGAAATGTAAACTACGCTATTTACATGATTTTGACAACCTATACACTTATCTATGAATTTAAATTGCAATAAGATAAGGGGAAAATATTTTTGGATTTTTGGATGGTTGATTTTAATTAAAATTAATGCATAATTAATTTAATTAAAAGGTTAGGAATTAGAAATAAAATTTAAACCTAAAAAATTAAGTCTAAAATATGTCCAAGTTGTTTGTTAATTAATTTTAAAATAAAATTAATTTTTTGTTTGATTTTTTGGAATTGTTTTGGAGATTATTAAGCTAATTAACATATAATTAAACAAATAATTATACACATAAATTTAACTTAAAGAGAAAATATTCTAAATATGTACAAAATTAGTTTATAATATATAAACTTATTTTAATAAAAATAAAATATTTTTCTGATTCTTTTTTGATAGGTTAAAAATTAATTAAAAGATAAATATATAAATTCTAATTAATTAAACAAAATATTTTAATTATGAAGAAAAATAACATATTTTTATGTCAAAAAATAATATATTATTTTATCACTCTAAAAATATTTTTAATATAATTTTTTTATTTTTAAAACTATTTTAAATTAATTTTACAAAGAAAATCAAATAAAATAGAAAATGTATTAAATATATGATCTGGTGTGGCTGATAGTAGGGTCTATGATATGGATGCATGTTTAGGCACGTTGGATGAGTTGGCAGATGGATCTGAAGGCTGAGATTATGAGGCGCATAACATGATGGTGGAACGCAAAGCATATGATTCGTCTGAAACTTAAAACACACGCGTGCGCAAACCAGCCAACCAGAGGACGTCACATCTTCATCTTCTTCATTTCAAATTCCTGCAACCGTAGGTAAAGGCTTTACCAACGGTTTTTCCGTCACTAAAGCTCCTGCAAATTAAAAATCACAAGACAAGCTATATAAATAAGACATGAGACCATGGATCGACTGCAAATGATCCACTGATCACAACCATGGCCTTAGTTTGGTCAGATTTTGCCTTAAACGAAAAGTCCCATTTCGAGCTTCATAAACCCTAAAATGGCATATGCTTCAAACCTCCATTAAAATCAAATTAAAGTTCCAGAAACGATCAGAACATCTAACCAAACACAAATATACAATTACATCTTGTTAAACATGCGTGTATGATTGAATTCGAGTTAGTTTATGTTTGGACAAACCGTGAGCTATGGTGCTTGGTTCTGAGTGATTTGCTTGCTGTAAATGATTGGGATAGGTTCAAGGATGTTTGATGATCGTGTTTAGATAATTATTTGGACTGCAAATTAGCTTAAACTAAAAATTCAAAATTTGAATTTCTTTGAAAATTTTAAGTTTCTACAAGAGTGATATAAGCATGTGTTTGATTCTGAATTTGTCTCCCTTCTTACTGAAGTATGCTAAGCTATTTATGAGCAACAAGAGTGCTGCAAACTTAAGCTAACAATTATTGATTGCTTTTGAACTTTTGAATTTTTTAATATAAAAAGCTTTGAATTCTTTGGCCATGGCTTCATTTTTCTTCACCCTCTTGCTCTAGGCCTGCTGTACATCTCTATGTTGCAGAAGTTAAGCCATCTTGGTGACTCAAGCTAAGGACAAATGCTTTGGATAATTGTCTTGAACCATTTCTTTTTTAATTTAATTTTAAATGTAATAAAATTAAATTAAAAAAGAAACAAAAATGTCATGGGCCTAATGTTGGTCATGGGAGCCCTTTAACATCATTAGAAACATGTTTGGATCATGAATGCTTGGCCTCTTTTGGAAAAAAACTATTTTGATCAATGGTAGTTTCATGCATTTTCCCAAAAAACAGCCAACTTCAACAAGGCATATCTCCCTCAATTTTGATCATATGAAGGAGTTCTTGTACTTTTTAGAAACCTCAAGATGTCCTCTACAAGCTACTTTGGAAACTTTTTTGCATTTGGAGAAGTTATCTTGATGTTATGGGCTTTGACAAAAAACCACTTTTTGTTGACTTTGAAAATGACCTGTAATGTCTTGGCTTATATTTTCCAAATGGTAAATCCAATGACCATGGGACCAATTTCATTGGAAAGATAATTGAATTTCCTTCAAAATAAGATTTGGTTGGAATTTTTTGGATGAACAAGGAGAGAGTTATGGCCAGTCAAAGTTCAGTTGACTTTTTAGGAGAAAACCCTAATTTTGAAACATAGGGTTTTGTTGATTTCTGAACTTTTCTTGATGAATTATGATCAACCATTGATCAAATGATGAATCTTTTGACAAAATATGGATGTTGTCAAAAAATTTCATTTTTGACTGTCTGTTGACTTTTCGGTCAAACTGGTCGTCTGTTGACTATTTGAGCTGCTGACTGTGCGTCCGAGCGAATCGAAGCTTGAAAATTTGTATGGTGGTACTTTGAGACTTATGGAGATCCATGAAATCCATTTGAGGTTTCAAAAAACTTGTTCTCCTGAAAAAAACAAAAACCCTAATTAGGGACTGTTTGTGTAGGAGTCAGTTAAGCGTACCTGATTTTTGTGCAGTGTTGAGTCTCTGTTGATCATGTGATTATCAGAAGACTTCTAGAACAAAAATCTTGGAATTTTTAAATGTGAAAGATTGATTTGGATGATGATACAAAACACGGAGAATCGTGCTGTCAGCGGGTTTGCCTGTTAACTGGCTGTCCGGGCATTAACGTAACAGTTAAAGTGAAAACTTAGCAGTTAAAGTTAATTTTTTCTTTTTTTTTTGATGTGTTAATGGTGAAAATTTATTTACCTAAGTTGTTAGAAAAACACAAACATAATAAATAATTAAAATATACCGTACGCGAACGAAATTACCGATAATAATCTTGAAAAATATTTAATGCACAGAAAAATAAATATTTAACTAGCAATAAACACACATAATACTATCTTGATAATTAAACGACGGTACGACAGACAATACAATATTTAATACTGACAGTACAAATATTACATAGTATAACGAAAAGTACGAAAAATAAAATGAACGGTACATTATTTGAAAGCGAAAGATACGACAAACTTTAAGTATGACGATTAAAAACCCATGCTATAAATAACAACATATAGATGCACGGGAGTGTAAGCATCTCAGGTCCGCATTTTTCAGGACTATGCAGACAAAAAAAGGACATGATCACCACCAAAACAGTGATGACCATAAGAAAAAACGTATCCATCCACTTTGCCGTTTTTGCCGGGGAAGAAGATAGAAATTTGGGAAATGAGTGAAATTTGATGTGAGAATTTATGGAAAAAATGAGGGGTATTTATAGAGTGAAAAGAAGGATGGAGACGTTGGGGAATGAAGTGATACCGTACAAAAAAGGAAAATTTGAGTGGTAGTAGGATTTGAAAGAAAGTGTATGGTAGGGTTTGAAAAGAAAGATGTATGGAATAAAGTTAGGATTTGATTTGAAAGAAATAGATTTGAAAAGAAAGGAAAAGAGTTGAAAACAATAGTATAGTACAAAAATTAGTGGGAAACAAAAACTAATAATAATTTAATTGTTACCAGTACAGTCTGAATCCCCGGACTCTGCGCCTGCAAAATTTAATTCTGTACCAATTGCGTCAGTACTATTTATCTGCAAATAAATCTCAAATAAACAGCGTGTGTGAAGTGATAAACAGTACTTGGTGTTTGTGTAAGAATAAATTCAACAGCGAACCAAAGTACCGTACAAAACCTTTTAAAAACTGAGTATTCATAAAATCAAGATATTTATGAAATAAAATCCAAGATTATATAAAACTCTCAATTTTTAGACAGAAGTCCGTTGCCTTCTTTTTTTTTGAAAAAAGATGCGGGCAAATTTTGGGGTATAACAGGTGGACATAGACTTCCTCATCTATATAACCATTTAAGAAGGCACTCTTAACATCCATCTGATACAGAGTGATGTTATGCTGAGTGGCAAAGGAAACTAATAAGCGAATAGATTCTAACCTGGCCATTGGTGCAAAGGTTTCTGTATAGTCAATCCCTTCTTGCTGACTATATCCCTGAGCCACCAGTCTGGCTTTGTTCCTTACCACTTCTCCCTTCTCACTAAGCTTGTTTCTGAAAACCCACTTTGTACCAATGATGTTGAATCCTTTTGGTCTAGGAACCAAATCCCATACATCATTCCTTGTAAACTGATTTAGTTCTTCTTGCATGGCAATTATCCAGTCTGGATCTTCTAGAGCTTGATCAACAGAAGTTGGCTCGATCAAAGAAACAAGACCTAATTGACATTCTGCATTGTTCTTAAGGAATGCTCTGGTTCTGATAGGATCATATTTCTTTCCAAGGATCACATCTTCTGAGTGAGATGAGGTGAGTCTAGAAGATCTTCTGACTGTTGGCTCTTCAGAAATTCTGAGATTCTCTAAAGATGCAGCAACTTGATCTTCTGATTCTTTGCTTTTGAGATTTTCAGCTTTTGAAACTTTGCTTCTTAGTTCTACAGCTTCTGATATATCAATATCTATATATGCAAAATTCTCAAACTGCTTTGGCTTTTCAAGACCAAGCTTATCATCAAATCTGATATTGATTGATTCTTCTACAACCAATGTTTCAGTATTGTATACTCTGTAGCCTTTAGAGCGTTCAGAATATCCAAGAAGGAAACATTTTTGTGCCTTAGAATCAAACTTACCAAGATGATCTTTAGTATTCAGAATAAAACAGACACATCCAAAAGGATGAAAATATGAAATGTTGGGCTTTCTGTTCTTCCACAATTCATAAGGAGTCTTATTTAGAAATGGTCTTATAGAGATTCTATTCTGAATATAACATGCAGTGTTTATTGCTTCTGCCCAGAAGTGCTTAGCCATATTGGTTTCATTGATCATGGTTCTGGCCATTTCTTGTAGAGTCCTGTTCTTTCGCTTTACAAATCCATTTTGCTGTGGAGTTCTAGGGCAAGAGAAATCATGGGCAATACCATTTTCTTTGAAGAACTCCTCAAAGAATCTGTTCTCAAATTCACCACCATGATCACTTCTGACCTTTATGATTTTGCACTTCTTCTTAGATTGAATCTAAGTGCAGAATTCAAAGAACACTGAATGAGACTCATCCTTGTGTTTTAAGAACTTTACCCATGTCCAGCGGCTATAATCATCTACGATGACTAATCCATATTTCTTCCCTCTGACAGATGCTGTTTTGACTGGTCCAAACAGATCAATGTGCAAAAGTTCTAACGGCCTTGAGGAAGAGACAACATTCTTAAATTTGAATGCAGGTTTGGAGAACTTGCCCTTCTGACATGCTTCACAAAGAGCATCTGATTTGTATTTCAGATTTGGGAGTCCTCTGACTAGATTTAGTTTGTTAATCTGAGAAATCTTTCTCAAACTAGCATGTCCTAATCTTCTGTGCCAGACCCATTGCTCTTCAGAAACAGACATAAGGCAAGTCACCTTCTACTTCTCAAGATCTGTAAGATCAATCTTATAAATGTTGTTCTTTCTCTTGCCTGTAAATAGGATTGAGCCATCCTTCTGACTTACAACCTTGCAAGACTTTTGATTGAAGATTATGTCATAACCATTGTCACTTAATTGACTTATGGACATTAGTGATGGAAGGAGAGTTACCAATACTTATGGTTCCAGAGCCAATAATCTTGCCCTTCTGATCTCCTCCAAACTTGACTTCTCCACCAGATTTAAGCACCAGGTCTTGGAACATAGACCTTCTTCCCGTCATGTGTCGCGAGCACCCAGAGTCCAGGTACCATGACATTTTGTGCTTTGTCTTCTTTGCTGCTAAGGATATCTGCAACAGAAATTATCTTCTCCTTAGGTACCCACAATTTCTTGGGTCCTTTCTTGTTAGTTTTCCTCAAGTTCTGATTGAACTTGGGTTTAGCATGATAAATAACAGGAGGAACATCATGATATTTTTTAGGTTTGGCAGCATGATATTTTTTAGGTTGTGTCACATGCTTCTTGGTGTGTGAAGTGTTAAAACTTTTGGCATAGGAAGTGAGCCTAATATCATGTGAGTGGCCATATTTGAACTGATCATACAATGGCTTGTATGTGATTTTCAAATCATCAACAGGTTCAAATTTTTGTGAGGTATCATCCTCATAGCCAACGCCAATCCTTTTGTTTCCAGAAACACCATATATCATAGAAGCAAGATGACTTCTGCCAATACTTTTAGTTAGGAACTTTCTGAAGCTCGAGTCATATTCTTTCAGAATATGATTGAGACTAGGAATGGATTTTTCTGATTCAGAAGGAGATCCAATATCTTTGGATAATTTTAAAACTTTTTCCTTCAGTTCAGAATTTTCCACTTCCAGCTTCTTAGTTTCAAATTCAAATAGCTTTTTCAGCTTTTTGTATTTGATACTAAGATGAGCCTTGAGTTCCAGAAGTTCAGTTAAACTGGAAACTAACTCTTCTCTAGATAGTTCAGAAAATACCTCTTCAGAATCTGATTCTGATGTAGATTCTGATCCATCATCCACTATGGCCATCAGTGCAAGTGTTGCCTGCTCGCCTTCAGAGTCTGATTCTGATTCTGATTCTGAATCATCCCATGTTGCCATAAGACCTTTCTTCTTATGAAACTTCTTCTTGGGATTCTCCTTCTGAAGTTTTGGACATTCATTCTTGAAGTGTCCAGGCTCATTGCACTCATAGCAGATGACCTTCTTCTTGTCAGATCTTCTGCCTCCAGAAGATTCTCCTCTTTCAGCCTTCTTTGAACTTCTGAAGCTCTAGAACTTCCTTTGCTTTCTCTTCCAGAGATGGTTTACCCTTCTGGAGATCATGGACAGTTCATCTTCTTCTTCTGATTCTAATTATTCAGAATCTACTTCTTCAGCCTGAAAAGCGTTAGTGCATTTTTTATAATTAGATTTTAATGCAATAGACTTACCTTTCTTCTGAGGTTCATTAGCATCCAGCTCAATTTCATGACTCCTCAGAGCACTGATCAATTCTTCAAGAGAGACTTCATTCAAATTCTTGGCAATTTTGAAAGCAGTCACCATAGGACCCCATCTTCTTGGCAAGCTTCTGATGATCTTCTTGACATGATTAGCCTTCGTGTATCCCTTGACATGACAACCTGATCACTCTAGGAACAATCTGCTTAGATACCCTCTAAGACTTTCTAGAGTATTCTGATCAACAACCTGATCACTCTAGTTCTTACAACTTAATGTAAACAAACTCTAAGAGTTACAATGCTTCTTATAAAGCTATTATCACAACTGTGATTTTCTCTTAAGTTTAAGCTTAATCTCACTAATATATTACAACAGCAATGTAGTGAGGTTGAAGATGAAGTTTGAGAGCTTTTGATTTGAACTGCGTTTCAGCGTTTTTGCATAAAGTCTTGTATTCAGAATTCGTAACTTTGCTTCTCATCAGAACTTCATATTTATAGACGTTTAAGAAGATGACCGTTGGGAGCATTTAATGCTTTGCGTATTCCGTACAACATTGCATTTAATGTTTCACTCTTTTGTCAACTACCTCGAGCCATGCTTTCGTTGTGTCTACTGACGTTGCCTTTAATAGCTTTCAACGTTCCTTTTGTCAGTCAGCGTAGCCTGCCAGCTAGTACTTGCTTCTGATCTGATGATTGATTAAACAACGTTTGAATATCATCAGAGTCAAACAGCTTGGTGCAGAGCATCTTCTTGTCTTCTGACCTTGAAGTTCTTCTGAGCGTGATACCATGAGAACTTCAGTGCTTCTGCTTCTGATCTCAAGTCCTTCAGAAGCTTTCATAGACCATGTTCTGATTCTGCTTGATCATCTTCTGATGTCTTGCCAGACCATGTTCGGATGTTGCATGCTGAACCTTCTGAGTCAGTGCTTCTTGCGCTGATTTTGTGCATACTCTTTATATAATTCTTGAAATGGAAATTGCATAGTATTAGAGTACCACATTATCTCATACAAAATTCATATACATTGTTATCATCAAAACTAAGAATATTGATCAGAACAAATCTTGTTCTAACAGATAGAGGAGATGCCTAAACAAATATCGTGTTCCTTATCGTTTTTACTTTATCTTGTTTTCCTCTGTTTTCGTTTATTTCCATTTTTGAACAAAAACTAAGGTTAGGTAAAATATCGATCACCAAGTGTTCGATAAAATTACTCAATCAAATTTTTGTTCAAATTTTAGTGAAAACGCTCATTGAGAGTAATATACCATATAGTGTGCAATTGATATAATTGATATATGAAGGATAGAAAAACACTTAGAAAGGGGGGGTTTGAATAAGTGTAGCTTTAAAAACTTGACAGATAAAAATAAATTGCACAGTTATTTTTATCCTGGTTCGTTGTTAACTAAACTACTCCAGTCCACCCCCGCAGAGATGATTTACCTCAACTGAGGATTTAATCCACTAATCGCACGGATCACAATGGTTCTCCACTTAGTCAGCAACTAAGTCTTCCAGAGTCTTCTGATCACACACTGATCACTCCAGGAACAACTGCTTAGATACCCTCTAAGACTTTCTAGAGTATTCTGATCCACACGATCACTCTAGTTACAACCTGCTTAGATAACCTCTAAGACTTCCTAGAGTATTCTGATCCACACGATCACTCTAGTTCCTTACAACTTAATGTAATCAATTCTAAGAGTATTACAATTGCTTCTTAAAAGCTATAATCACAAACTGTGATATTTCTCTTAACGTTTAAGCTTAATCTCACTAATATATTACAACAGCAATGTAGTGAGCTTTGATGAAGATGAAGATTCTGAGCTTTGAATAGAACAGAGTTTCAGCAAGTTAATATGAGTTGTTTTGGTGCAGAATCGTTAGAGTTATTTTTCTTGCTTCTCATCAGAACTTCATATTTATAGGCGTTTGGAGAAGATGACCGTTGAGTGCATTTAATGCTTTGCGTGTTCCGTACAGCATCGCATTTAATGTTATACGCTTTTGTCAACTACCTCGAGCCTTGTTCACGCTGTGTCTACTGACGTTGCCTATAATAGCTTTTAACGTTCCTTTTGTCAGTCAGCGTAGCTTGCCACTTGTACTTCCTTCTGATCTGATGTTTGTGAATACAACGTTTGAATATCATCAGAGTCAAACAGCTTGATGCAAAGCATCTTCTGATCTTCTGACCTTGAAGTGCTTCTGAGCGTGATACCATCAGAACTTCAGTGCTTCTGATCTCATGTTCTTCTGATGCTTCCATAGACCCATGTTCTGATTCTGCTTCGACCATCTTCTGATGTCTTGCCAGACCATGTTCTGATGTTGCATGCTGAACCCTTTGAGACAAAGCTTCTGAGCGCTGAATTATGCGTACTCTTTATATATTCCCTGAAAAGGAAATTGCATTGGATTAGAGTACCATATTATCTTAAGCAAAATTCATATTATTGTTATCATCAAAACTAAGATAATTGATCAGAACAAATCTTGTTCTAACAATCTCCCCCTTTTTGATGATGACAAAAACATATATAAATGATATGAATTTGCGATCAGAAAGAGCAGACGGCAAAAGACAAATTACACAGCTATAGCATAAGCATATGAATATGTCTCCCCCTGAGATTAACAATCTCCCCCTGAGATAAATAATCTCCCCCTGAAATAAATACTCGAAGAACTTTAATAAAAGACTTCCCTGATTATTTCGGTAGAGACGATCACATAAGCTTCTGTCTTCAGAGAATTCATAGCTTCTGACTTCTGCTTCCATTGGACAGCTTCAGAACTAGAATTTCTTTAGATCCCTAGAACACTCATAGCTTCTGATTCCTGCTTCCATCTAGGACAGCTTCAGAACTTGAATTTCTTTGATCTTCTGAACATTCACAGCTTCTGATTTCTGCTTCCATTTAGGACAGCTTCAGAACTTGAATTTCTTTGATCTTCAGAACATTCACAGCTTCTGATTTCTGCTTCCATTTAGGACAGCTTCAGAACTTGAGTTTTCTGGATCTTTAGAACATTCACAGCTTCTGATTTCTGCTTCCCTCGGATAGCTTCAGAGCTTTGAATTTCTACCAACATCACTTCATGCTAGATTTGTATCAGAACATTGTTGAATGTACCAGAGCATCATCAGAGCATCTCTACATCCTGAAATGTTACAGAACAAAAACTAAACGACAAAAGTCAGCATGAACGAGTCAGAACATAAAATGTATATTGGAACACATAATATGTATCAGAGCCATATAGGCTAAAATAATGTATCAGAGCAAATAGAATTTTGTCAGAGCAAATAGACAAATATGGATCAAATTCTATTATCAGTGCTTCTGATTCATTCTTCTTTCTTGCTTCTGATTTCTGAAGCTTGACAGCACTCAGCTTGCTTCAGTTTTCATGAGTTTATTCTTTTTACAGAATAACACTTCTTATGGTTTTGCTTCTGTGTTTGCTTTGAAGATTCTCTTCACTTCTTTATACCTGCAAAACACTTAAACCATATAGAACTTGCAGTTCTTGTTAGAAAATGTGTGGGAGCTTTACCCAGCAACTGATAGATTAATCAAATCATTTATCACATATTTCTCCCCCTTTTTGTCATATCATCAAAAAGCAAAAAAGATTCAGAGACAAACAAAACGAAACACACGGAGGAAGAAGATGATTTCATTGAAGTTCAAACAGCAGGTACAGAAGTACAGGAAGATAAGTAAGATCAGATGCACAAAAACAGATGCAACGAAAAAGAAACAACACAGACTCAATCTAAAATGGCCCTAGCCTTGACAAGATCTTGGCCAGCATCTCTTGAACCTCATTGTTGTGTCCATCTTGCCTCACCATGAAAGCTCTATACTCAGCATTGAGTGAGCTTTGCTCATCCTGTCTCCTCTGAATTTCTTCCAGAGTCCTTGCAAGACGAGAAGATTCATCAGAAGAAGCTTCACCGCTTTCAACCACAGGAATCGCAACTTGATCTGTAGCTTCCATGGATAGATCATTTGCAGGGATTTCCTCAACAGGATCTGATTCAGCAACATGATCTTCAGCATCTGCTTCTTGCATAGAAGCATCTCCATATTCTGCAGCAGGAATTTCCGAGTCTCCATTCTCAAGTGCCTGAAGAATGGCAGCTAGATTCCTGGGAGCAGAAGGACCTTCAACTTCTGGTGGGTCAACAACTTCTGGAATGACCAAGCTTGGGTCTTTCTCAGAAGGGTTTTCCCTCAGATAGTCAAAGAGAGTCTTGAAGTCTCCGAGCAGAACAGGATAATCAGGAATAAAGATCACAATATCCCTGCATGGATTTGCTTCCATTTCAGCATCCAGTCTTGCTACTTCCAATTCATCCACAAAGGGCTTCTCCTCAGCAGCAACACAATTTCTGAGAGGATGGTAGTATATACCATTATCATCCTCCAGAAGGTAACCAGGGTAACCAGGGGCAGCAGCCACTAGTCTTTTCTGTACTCCCATTGCTTCTACTTGAAAATCCTTGCGAAATCTTCTCCAGAGATTTCTTGTAGAAACATCATCCAGACCATTTAGAAATGCATCCTTCAGAAGGTCTAGACTGCTAATCACCTCATGTCTGAAAAGTTCCAGGTAGGTATAGGGTTCAGGTTCAGGCGGATTGAAGGTGAATTTGTAGTCAGGGTAGAGAAGACAGTAAGGTTTGGATTTTCTGGTAGGTAAGGGATGGGATATAGAAGGTGGAGGTGCGGTGGATGAGGAAGAAGGGATATCTGAGAGAATGATTGTTGAGGATGGAATATTAGAAATGATAGATTGAGAAGAGGATGGAGTATTTGTAAAGGGAATAGGTGAGAAAGATTTATCAGAAGGAGTTGGGGGAAGAATACTTAAAGGTGTGGGGTTTAGAATGGGAGAGGAGAAGGATGATGGAGAAGGATTTGGTAAGGTGAAGTTTATTTTTGGTTCAGATGGAGGTGATTGGAAAGATGGTTTAGGGACAGAAGGAGGTGGAGTAAAAACCTGTCTGGAGATTTGTACAGAAGAAGATCTGGTTCTGCGAAAGGAATCTCTGATCCTTTTATCTCTTCGTTCTTCAGAGTCCACCTTGTCAGGATCATAGGTGACCCTCAACTTCTTGGCTTTCTCAGCCTCATCTTCTCGGGCTTTTCTTTTAATCCTAGCCTTTTGTTCCTTCTGATCCTTCTTCAAAAGGCCAGCCTTGGACGGAAGTGCTCTGCCACGGATCCAAGCAGGATCAATATCTGATTGCTTCCTAACACAATCTTCCAGGTAAGACTTGACAACCTGATGCAGTTCTTCTTGAAACAGGGAGGCAAAACCTTCAACAACAACTCTTCTTGAGAGAATGTCAGGAAAGCTTGGGCACACAGAAGGTACATTTTTAATGAGTTCTAATCTGAACAAATCCACACCATTAAAAATGGGACCTTGAACTACTCCAAGCAAATGGGATGCATTGAGTTTTCTGATGGAGTCCAGCACTTTGCTTTCAGTAAGAATGTCTGAAATCATTCTTCCAAACGGAATAGTCGTTCTTGAAAGATGAGGGTACTTCGCCCTTTCCTCTTCTCTTGACTCAAGGATTGAAGTCTTCAGATTCTCAAACAGAATGTGAGAAATGTTGATCTCAGTCTTTTTGCCAATGCAGAAAAGAGTGTGCTTGTGATCTGGACTGATGTAAGAAGAGGAGAGCATTCTTTTTCTGTGGTGAAGAGAACCCAGAATAATCTCAGCCCATACTCTATAAAATGGCCTCAAGGTGCCTGTGTTATTCGAGTCAATCCCAGAAGACTGAGAGATTTGTTTTTCAACTATCGACCAATCAACAGATGCATGTCGAAAACCTGACCAACCTTCTTCATCATTCAGATTGTATAGCTTCCTGATCAGTTTTTCAGAGATAACTACTTCATGCCCTAGCACGAATGAAATGATGGCCGTTGAGGTAACCGTTGCATGTACCCAGAAATCCTTCACAAGATCAGGATAAGTTGGACCAACCAATCTATTAAGGTACTTGGACCATCCTTGCTCAAGGATTCTTGCATCACACTTAAAGCCATTCGCTTTAAGGTTGTTTAAGTCCACAGCAGTTTCACATAAAACCTCCAAGTCCTTCGTGGGTATCAAGCAAGTTTTCAAAGGAGCATATTCATAATTTCGTAGAAGGATTTGTGAAGAAGTAAGTCTTTCTTTTGAGGAAGATGAACAAGAGGAAGAGTTCATGATGATTATGTCGTAAGATTAGAACAAAGACTAGGGTTTGAAAAAGAAAAACAGATGCAGCGAAAAAAAAAATGTACAACCAAATGGAGAGACGGAGAAAAGAATGAAGTTGAAGCGGGCTATTAAAAAGATTTGAAAATAATTTAAATCATTTTGCATTAAATGAGAAATGACATTAGGAGAGATAGCATGGTAAATGAAATGATTTAATACAGTTACCTAGGTCGGCGTCTTTTCAACTGCACGCTTTGTACTAACCGCACAGACACGTGTTCACCATCAGATGATGGATGACAGCTGTAAAATATGAATAGGCTTTACGCCTTTTGATTCTGATCACTGCTTCTGATAGTCATTCTTAAGAAATGATCTGGTTCTGATAGGATCATCTTTCTTCCCAAGAATCACATCTTCTGGATAAGCTGAAGCAAGTCTAAGTGATCTTCTGTTAGTTGGTTCTTCAGAAATTCTCAGATTCTCTAAAGATGCAGCAACTTGATCTTCGGATCCATTGCTTCTGAGACTGCCAACTTCTGGAGATTCACTTCTTTGTTCTGCAGCTTCTGATAAGACAAAACTGTATCTGCAGAAATTCTTAAGCTGCTTTGTTTCATCAGAAACAAGTTTATCATCAAACCAGATATTTATTGATTCGTCCACAATCAATGTTTCAATATTGTATATTAAGCTTTCTTTTCTGATCTCCTACGAACATAGTTTCTTCAACCGACTTAAGTACCAGAACTTGGAAGACAGTCCTTCTTCCCTTCAAGTGTTGAGACCAACTTGAGTCCAGGTAACATGACATGTTGACTTTTATCTTCTTTGTCGCCAAGAGAATCTGCAAAAGAAATAGTCTTTTTCTTTGGTACCCACATCTTCTTGGGTCCTTTCTTGTTAGATTTTCTCAAGTTCTGATTGAACTTGGGTTTAACATTGTAAGCAATAGGAGGAACAACATGATAATTTTTAATGTGAGTTTCATGATATTTCCTGGGTTGTGTCACATGCTTTTTGGTGTGTGTTATGTGAAAACTTTGAGCATGTGAAGTGTGCCTAATATCATGGGAGTGGCCATACTTGAACTGATCATACAATGGCTTGTATGTGAATTTCATTTCATCAACAGGTTCAAGTTTGTATGGGGTTTCACCCTCAAAACCAATGCCGACTCTTTTGTTTCCAGACACAGCATATATCATAGAAGCTAGCTGACTTCTGCCAATACTTCTAGATAAGAACTTCCTGAAACTTAAATCATATTCTTTCAGAATATGGTTTAGACTAGGAGTGGATTTTTCTGAATCAGAAGGAGATCCAACATTATTGGATAATTTTAAAAATTTTTCTTTTAATTCAGAATTTTCCAACTCAAGCTTCTTTGTTTCAAATTCAAATAGCTTTTTCAGCTTTTTGTATTTGAGACTAATCTGAGACTTGAATTCCAGAAGTTCTGTTAGACCGGAAACTAACTCATCTCTAGTAAGTTCAGAAAATACCTCTTCAGAATCTGATTCTGATGTAGATTCTGATCCGTCATCTTCTGTCGCCATCAGCGCACAGTTAGCCTGCTCATCTTCAGAGTCTGAATCATCTTCTGACTCATCCCAGGTTGCCATAAGACCTTTCTTTCTTATGAAACTTCTTCTTGGGATTTTCCTTCTGAAGTTTTGGACATTCATTCTTGAAGTGTCCAGGCTCATTGCATTCATAGCACATGACCTTCTTCTTGTCAAATCTTCTGTCATCAGAAGATTCTCCACGTTCAAATTTCTTTGAACTTCTGACGCCTCTGAACTTCCTTTGCTTGTTCTTCCAGAGTTGATTTAGCCTTCTGGAGATCAAGGACAGTTCATCTTCTTCTTCAGATTCTGATTCTTCAGGATCTTCTTCTCTAGCCTGAAAAGCGTTAGTGCATTTCTTGATATTGGATTTTAATGCAATAGACTTACCTTTCTTTTGAGGCTCATTTGCGTCCAGCTCTATTTCATGGCTTCTCAAGGCACTGATAAGCTCTTCCAGAGAAACTTCATTCAGATTCTTTGCAATCTTGAATGCAGTCACCATAGGACCCCATCTTCTGGGTAAGCTTCTGATGATCTTCTTTACGTGATCAGCCTTGGTGTATCCCTTCTCAAGAACTCTCAATCCAGTAGTAAGAGTTTGAAATCTTGAAAACATCTTTTCAATGTCTTCATCATCCTCCATCTTGAAGGCTTCATACTTCTGGATTAAAGCGAGAGCTTTAGTCTCCTTGACTTGAGCATTTCCTTCATGAGTCATTTTCAAGGACTCATATATGTCATAGGCCGTTTCCCTGTTAGATATCTTCTCATACTCAGCATGAGAGATAGCATTCAGCAAAACAGTTCTGCATTTATGATGATTCCTGAAAAGCTTCTTCTGATCATCATTCATTTCTTGCCTTGTCAGCTTTACGCCACTGGCATTTACTGGATGTTTGTAACCATCCATCAGAAGATCCCATAGATCACCATCTAGACCAAGAAAGTAACTTTCCAGTTTATCTTTCCAGTATTCAAAGTTTTCACCATCAAATACCGGCGGTCTGGTATAACCATTGTTACCGTTGTGTTGCTCAGCAGAGCCAGATGTAGATGCAGGTGTAGACTTTGCAGTTTCATCAGCCATCTTTTACTGAAGCGTTTTTCTCTTCCTGAATCTTTTCTAAACACGGTTAAGTGCTTGCACCTTAGAACCGGCGCTCTGATGCCAATTGAAGGATAGAAAAACACTTAGAAAGGGGGGGTTTGAATAAGTGTAGCTTTAAAAACTTGACAGATAAAAATAAATTGCACAGTTATTTTTATCCTGGTTCGTTGTTAACTAAACTACTCCAGTCCACCCCCGCAGAGATGATTTACCTCAACTGAGGATTTAATCCACTAATCGCACGGATTACAATGGTTCTCCACTTAGTCAGCAACTAAGTCTTCCAGAGTCTTCTGATCACACACTGATCACTCCAGGAACAACTGCTTAGATACCCTCTAAGACTTTCTAGAGTATTCTGATCCACACGATCACTCTAGTTACAACCTGCTTAGATAACCTCTAAGACTTCCTAGAGTATTCTGATCCACACGATCACTCTAGTTCCTTACAACTTAATGTAATCAATTCTAAGAGTATTACAATTGCTTCTTAAAAGCTATAATCACAAACTGTGATATTTCTCTTAACGTTTAAGCTTAATCTCACTAATATATTACAACAGCAATGTAGTGAGCTTTGATGAAGATGAAGATTCTGAGCTTTGAATAGAACAGAGTTTCAGCAAGTTAATATGAGTTGTTTTGGTGCAGAATCGTTAGAGTTATTTTTCTTGCTTCTCATCAGAACTTCATATTTATAGGCGTTTGGAGAAGATGACCGTTGAGTGCATTTAATGCTTTGCGTGTTCCGTACAACATCGCATTTAATGTTATACGCTTTTGTCAACTACCTCGAGCCTTGTTCACGCTGTGTCTACTGACGTTGCCTATAATAGCTTTTAACGTTCCTTTTGTCAGTCAGCGTAGCTTGCCACTTGTACTTCCTTCTGATCTGATGTTTGTGAATACAACGTTTGAATATCATCAGAGTCAAACAGCTTGGTGCAAAGCATCTTCTGATCTTCTGACCTTGAAGTGCTTCTGAGCGTGATACCATCAGAACTTCAGTGCTTCTGATCTCATATTCTTCTGATGCTTCCATAGACCCATGTTCTGATTCTGCTTCGACCATCTTCTGATGTCTTGCCAGACCATGTTCTGATGTTGCATGCTGAACCCTTTGAGACAAAGCTTCTGAGCGCTGAATTATGCGTACTCTTTATATATTCCTTGAAAAGGAAATTGCATTGGATTAGAGTACCATATTATCTTAAGCAAAATTCATATTATTGTTATCATCAAAACTAAGATAATTGATCAGAACAAATCTTGTTCTAACAATATATTCGTTAAAACGTAATTCATCACTTGAGATTTTCATCCGTTCGGTTTAGTGCACATATCCGGTCCCCGATAACATAATCGCTCTTAGACGATTAAGTGATTCCTATCGTCTAACATTTACAACTAAGCGTCCTTCCCTTGAAGGACACCCTCATTAACATACGTCAATTGGCCTCTCGATGGTCATGCGATTCAGTGACTGTCTTGAACGGTCTCCTCGTGCTTATTCCCGCGCACCCCCTAACTTGTAGGGTTTGGAACTCCATTTATACATCTTTCGTCCCTGGCTTGTAGGGATTTCATTTCATCCGATATCGTCCTTATATAGGTTGTATTCCGCATAGAGAACCTTCCCACGAGGGACAACTTCATTGGTACACGTCGAACGGCCTCTCGATGGCCATGAGATTTGGTGACTGTCTTGAACGGTCACCAGCCGCTACCTTCTGCATACTCTCGAATCTAAGGGATTTCCCTTAGCGTGTCATAACATCTATCCTGCAAAGATTCCACGAGGGTCTAATGTCGCCTCCAAGGCTGTCCCTAAGATTATACGTCACACGTTTGCTTTGCATACAAGGAGTTATAATACAAGGAGTCTCTCGCATACGCATGCATTTGCATTTTCATAAATTTACATTTGCATTCATATCTTCGCCCGCACCCACACTTACCATGCTAGTCGATTTACCGAGACTCGAAAATAAAATCAAAAGGATCATAGACTATGGAGAAAGGAGGATAAAATATCGAGAATGATCTTGGAAAAAAGATGGCTTTCACCATGCCAGCCGCATGTCCATGCCTTGTCGTAACAGGATTATAAATACGATAAAAGTTATCATTGAGCAAGGATTAGTTCAACAAAAGAGTTCCCTTATAGATACACTCAAGGGGTATCTAGTCATAAAGGGGTTCGTCTTAGAACATATCAAATTTACAAGGATGCTCTACGATAACCTGGGGGCAAGGATTTGTCCAACTGGGGCAAAATCCTGAACAAAGATGCATAATTACGATGGAGAGAAGGCGACATGTGTTAACTCCACACCAAGGGGAAAGAGGGTCATAGGTTCTCTCTAACAATCTACAAACTTTGGAGGTTGCGAACGGTGTAATACTATCCTTAGAAAAAGCAAAAGAGGTTCAGTCAAAGAAAACTCATGAAGTTCCGATACGACGAAAACCCACCGCTACCAATTTATTCCCGACAGGTTTGACGTGCCCAAGGAGAATTCGAGGTTACCCTTTACTTCTACAAGTATAAGAACCAAGGAGTAAAACAAGGTCAACGGATTTAAAAAGGAGATTGCCCCTATGATCAATAGGTTTTGTCATGCTCAGAATTTCAACCCCTACGATCGCTAAGTGTCACTCAAAATAAAAGTTGCACCTTCGGATTAGCAAATCTAATAGGATGACCATAAAGGTTTTGGAGTCAATTCATTCGCTCACTACTACTACTTTCCATCCGCACACTTCTATGCTATTTTCAATTTCAAATTTAGGATTATTAACAAACTTAAGGGAGAATGACGAATACAAATAACTAAATCTCGCTAAACATATGCTTTCAAGGTAAGACCGAGCCGAGGATGTACATGCATTGTTTCCATTCCCAAACAGTGGAGATATAAGGATGTTAATCCCTCATCACCCCCTCGAGCCAGGAGTTGGAGTTTGTTTCTTAATTTTCAAATAAACCTTGATTTCAACCAGGGGCAGGGTAGATTTCGATTAATTCAATGGTGCATTTTGGTTGTCCAGAGAATCAGTCAATCCAAGCAAGGATTCAAGCAAAGGTTCAAGCATATCTTCTTCCTCGCGTTCATCCAATATTGAGGAAGCAATGGAGATAACATTCACAATAATCTTCTTCCTCATTACATCATTCAGGATCAAGGAAGTATCAAAGTCGAAGCTTACAAATTAAAATCAACATGGCAGTCACAATATTCAAAATCCAAGGATCAAAAGGAGCATTTAAAAAAAGGAGGAAAGCGCCCGCTAAGTCAAAATGGAAAATTCCATAAAAGAAAACAAAAATGACTTAGGCAAAATTTAAGGCATCCCGATGGATCAAATTCGAAGGAATTGGTTCATGCAAAAATAAGGGATAAAAACAAAGGCGAAAAAATACGAAGGATAATCTTGTGATTGCTAAATCATCGAAGCTTCTCATCAATGCTTGGATCTTTACAACATTTTTCATCAAGGCTTGGATCTCTACTAAGGCTTCTGCTCAACATTAAAACTGAACCGATTCTCTTGCAAACAAAGCACATTCATTGGATTAAGCGAATTTTTAGGATCTGGAGAACATCAAGGAGAAAGGGGTGGGATAAATAAATTTTTGAGCCTTATATCCATTGTTTCTTAAAACATGAACCAGGCCAAGTTACAACAGTTAAAAGTCCTAATTGAGGCAAGGTTATCCATGAAGGCATACTAAGCAGGATTTTGTTATACTGACTCCTAATGTTTTTTAAAACTATTCCTAACCACTATGCTTCTTCAAGCATTCATTTCTAATCATCCAGTCCTAATTCATAACGGACTTCGATTTCAAAACTTGCACACGCATCGCATTGGAGTTACTTCTCAAAGGGTGCAACGTCATCCACGAATATACACTTAGCATCCAGAAGATCTCGAAATTGGTTAATCAAAGGCGATCATTTCTAATAAAGACTCTGGAATGGGGGGACCACATCTAGGGGGTTCTCCTAAACTCGGGCAAGATTTCAAGGATCACAGGGGCATGCAATCAAACATCCTATTTACTAGGGGCATTCTTCCTAAGGTTCAATCAGCTTGAGTCATATCTCGAAGCAATCTCAAACAGGGGCATGTCAAACATGGGAAGAATTCAGATTCAAAAGGATAGAACACTATGGATAGCCCTCCATATCCTGGAGATCAAGGACATACCCTTCAATCTAAACGTCGAAGCATATGACAAGATTATTCCTCGGGGCACTTCCTGCATAGCTTGGAGATCATAGGCACCTTTTTTTCACTAAACATTGGGGCATTGGATATCAAATCCGTAAGGTGAACAACCTAAAAGGTTAAAGGTGTGAAGAACCTCAAAAGGTTAAAAGGCATGGAGTAATTCAAAAGCCCAAACTGGGGCAAGGCGCACAACAAAAGGGAAAGACATCTTCAAACTTTACAACATCGAATAAATCTTTCTCCTAACTACGATCTTCAAGATAAAAAAAAACAAGTATCGGGAAGTCGCGCTAGCATCACACCCCACCTTATCAAACAAACCTTACAACTTTAGCAAGCCGTATACACTTTTGGTTATCAACAACCTAGCATTGGAGCATCATGCAAATATACATAAGTCATGCATTACATACATTGGTTAATACATTACAACATCCAAGTCATCATTCTGGTACTAAACCATACTATCCACCTGCTTCCCGGTAACCTTAACGATGACAGTAACCTTACTGTTGGTTTATTTCCAATCACCTGATTGATGCTTCCGGTAACCTTACCAATGACAGTAACCTTACTGTTGGTTTATTTCCAATCACCTGATTGATGCTTCCAGTAACCTTACCGATGACAGTAACCTTACTGTTGGTTTATTTCCAATCACCTGATTGATGCTTCCGGTAACCTTACCGATGACAGTAACCTTACTGTTGGTTTATTTCAAGTCACCCGATTGATGCTTTCCGGTAACCTTACCGATGACAGTAACCTTACTGTTGATTCATTTCCAATCACCTGATTGATGCTTTCCGGTAACCTTACCGATGCCAGTAACCTTACTGAGATATTCTTCCCAATCACCTGATTGATGCTTTCCGGTAACCTTACCGATGCCAATAACCTTACTGAGATATTCTTCCCAATCACCTGATTGATGCTTTCGGGTAACCTTACCGATGACTAGCAACCTTACGGGGATATTCACTCCCAATCACCTGATTGATGTATCCCGGTAACCTTACCGATGATAGCAACCTTGCTGTTCATTTCACTCATAAATATACATACGCATTAGCATATGCATATCATCTAGTGCGTTCACATATTACAAAAGCCTAGTTTCCAACCCTCGAGTCGTGAGTTTCTAAACATGCAGGTAAGTTTGCTAGAACTATAGCAAATGAATTCTCTGGTGCAGGTGAAATTTGTCCGAACCAGGGCAAATGATCCAAATGGTGTAGGTGAAATTTGTCCGAGCTAGGACAAATGATCCAAATGGTGCAGGTGAAATTTGTCCGAACAAGGGCAAATGATCCAAATGGTGTAGGTGAAATTTGTCCGAGCCAGGACAAATGATCCAAATGGTGCAGGTGAAATTTGTCCGAACCAGGGCAAATGATCCAAATGGTGTAGGTGAAATTTGTCCGAACCAGGGCAAATGATCCAAATGGTGCAGGTGAAATTTGTCCGAACCAGGGCAAATGATCCAAATGGTGTAGGTGAAATTTGTCCGAACCAGGGCAAATGATCCAAATGGTGCAGGTGAAATTTGTCCGAACCAGGGCAAATGATCCAAATGGTGTAGGTGAAATTTGTCCGAACCAGGGCAAATGATCCAAATGGTGTAGGTTAAATTTTTCCGAACAAGGGCAGATGATCCAAATGGTGCAGGTGAGCTTGTCAGAACTATGACAAGTAATCCTACTGGTGTAGGTGAACTTGCTAAGAGCTATAGCAAGTGATCCTTTTGGGGTTCACAAACTACGGAAACTTACTAGAACTATAGTAAGTGGGGTTCACAAACTACAGAAACTTACTAGAACTATAGTAAATGGGGTTCACAAACTACGAAAGCTTGCTAGCGCTATAGCGAGTTAACTCTCTTCTACGCAACAAACTGCGAGTCGTCGCTGTTGATAGTTACGTTTACCCATCACGTTAGTCCCTCGGCAGTGATCAAAGGGTTTTACAAAGGGTTTCTTCAATGGGGTTTATCATGTTAGTTCCTCGGCAGTGATCTACTTCGAAAAAACAAAGGGGTTTTACAACAAGATTTTCAAAGGTTTCTTCAATTGGGTTTATCACGTGAGTCCCTCGGCAGTGATATTCTCCAAAACATCATCAATAACACACAAAGGTTTTATTTTTCTTTTTCAAAGTTACTAACATACTTCAACTAACAATCATGCATCATTCAACTAACATACCTCATTCATACATAATGCATATACATACATCGCTCTCATTTATTTTGAGAAGCTCACTGCATCATACACCGCATGCATCATAACATTGCATAAAATTCAGGTTGCCTTTTTAGGTCGTGCTACGATCAAAACACAGTGGTGCCTTTCAAAAACATCTACTTCGCATTCTAAAGAGGGGTATTTACCTTGGGTGGCATCTGTAAGCCCATCCCCCACGGAGTTTCTTCCCAACAAATGCAAATTTCAGGGCATTTCAGTGTTCAATCATCTTCTACCTTTAGATCACGATAGGCAGACGTGCCTATCTAACTCTTCAGGTTCAAGAAGATTGAACAGGGACAACTGTCATACCCCAAAATTTTCCCGATCCAATCTACGTTTGGTAATCCATCAAGGATCAAAATTAAGAGTCATGGGGTTTGACATTTCTATTGTCAAACCCACTCTCTTATAAATCAGGTCGAGTTAAAACAAGGGCGTAATTAACAGGTGTTTAGGACCCAAACATGGGGCCCAATTATTACAAAGGTTTTATCATTTTGGGGGTATTTTGGGTTTTACTAACATTTGTTTTGATTATTAGTATTTTATATCATAATTAACTATTAGTATTTAGCATTATTAATTTTTATTTTTTTAGGTAATATTAGGATTAATATTAGGATTATCATTATTATTAGTTTAAGTTATTGCTATTTATCTTTTTTATCTTATAATTATTTCTTTTACTCATTTTAAATATAAAAAAAAATTAGAGGCCCAAAAGAGTCAGCTTTGGAAGCCAAGAAACCAAGCAAGATTGATTGGGGTTGATTGAAGATTCAAAATAGCAAGATTTGATGTTTATTCCAAATCAAAATATCTTGGTATTGAAGGCAAGATTTTTCATCAAAAATTTTGTGAACCTAATTGATTCAATTATATATAGGCACCAGAATAACAAACGCAGGGAAAAAAGAAAATAGGACTTGCAACAGGAAAAATCGTGAATAAGAACCCCAACGAAAGGAAAAAAAACGTGGGCACTCAAAGAAGTGTGGGATCCTGGTTTTGTTTGATTCAAGCTAATTCAAAGGATTCCAATAGCTTCATCATGGCTTGCTGATGAATTCTAGCCTATCTCCATCGATTCACGCGGCCTGGAACATACAACCATAGTCACGTTCAAACACCATATGTTTCGATTTTGTTTTCGTACATGCTTGCATTTTCGATATGTTTCGGTTATATATTCAGGATTAGAACGATATTGCGCTGTTTTCTGGATACTTTAATTTGATTTTAAGTGCAGGTTATGAAGAACACCATTGTTAGGGTTATTGAGTTCTGATATAGGGCTTTGCAAACCGTGCAAAATTAGGAGAAACTATTGTCATGGCCATGCTCTGGGAATGATTACGAATCGGTTCACGGCTTTTCTGGGATTTATATTAAGTATTGGTGATTTTGAAGATTTGCAGACCTATAGCAACATCCTAAAACCGTGGCTAAAAGGATGTTCTGTTTTAAGAAAAAAGCTAATGGAGAAGAAGGTCCCCCCAGCAGCGCGCGTTGCCTTTTTAACCTTCTATATAATGCCTTAAATTCGTATAATATTGTTTCCATGTATATTACTAACAGTATCAAGAAGCGGCGCGTTTGGCAAGATGCGTTGAATGGTGAAGGAGAGAACGGGGGTTCGAACCCCACACGCTCCACATGTTTTTCTCTTTTTTTCAATAGCAAGACATTTGCAGATTCAGTACATTGGGCATCCATAGGCGCGTGGTGCACCCTCGTCTCATAGCCATAGGATCATACCAGCACCAAATCTAACACGCCAAGACGAAGGAGCATATTATGGACCTCCATTCTCACCACACAGAATTAAAAACCAGGTTTTATCTTTATATTATTTTTTTTACTCTTTATTATTTAATTTAGATTAAATATTAATTGATATTATTTAGTTTAATTAATTTTAATTAGGATTAGGATATGAAATTAGGATTAGGTTAGTGGTTAGGGTTTAGAATTATTTAGGATTATCCTGATTATACGATTATGTCGATTATTCGACTTAATTGATTTAATTATTTTTTAATTGTTAAAAAAATCACAAAAAACCTAGAAAGGCTATCAAAGTATTAGAGTTTGCGCCAATCCCATTGGTTATCTTTAATTAATTATCTCCTCGATCCGACTATACCTATTAGTCGCATTGACGAGAAATAATTTTAATTGAATTAATTAATTTATTAATAATTTAACTAATTCTGGTTTAATTCTCTCCTCGACCCGACTAAATCTATTAGTCGCAATGACGAGAGATAAAATAATGAAACGTAAATAATTGAATTAGTTGTCATGTAATAACCAAATCTATTGGTTAAGAGAGGCAATGATAAAACCCATAATTTGACTACAAAATTAAAACATTTTATTTGCTGCCCGCGACAATCGAATCTATCGATCAGAGTAACCAGCAATACACTATTTAATCCGTTAACTATAATGATCAAATATATTGATCATCGCACCTAACAGTAACATATCAAATCAGGGTTGTACGCCCAAATCTTAAAACACACTAAACCACGAAACTACATATTTTCATCTCTGCGATTTTCAAATCTACGATAAGGTAATTCAAAA
Source organism: Vicia villosa (assembly GCF_029867415.1). Lineage (NCBI taxonomy): Eukaryota > Viridiplantae > Streptophyta > Magnoliopsida > Fabales > Fabaceae > Vicia > Vicia villosa. Next base: position 46,973,415 of record NC_081185.1, read on the forward strand.
TACCTTCGAACTTCGCATTTCAAAACTACGATAGGCCATTCAAAAAGCCTTCAAACCATATCATTCTAATCCTAAGGCGTACAACCCTGTGCCTGAACTACGTTGACTCTGATTCTCCATAAGGAGATACGTAGGCACTTGGATAACCAAGGCGAGTCCCCTTCCTCAAAACCTCAATTCAGTTCAAATCTCAATTTTCCCCTTCTCATTTCCTTAGCTATTAACCTCTATAATTTTGCCATAAACCTTCATCTTAGATTAAACCTTAGGAAAGGGTTGAGGGTGCCTAACACCTTCCCTCGACCTGATTATAATAACTTACCCCGAATATCTTAACTGCGTAATGTTTCCTATTCGCCTTGGTAGAATAGGTGGCGACTCTAAAACCTTTAATTTTAGGGCAGGTTGCTACATAGAGCTATGGCAATGGTTTGGTTTTGTAGCAATAGACCTGCAATGATTCAAACCCATGAAATACGCATGATAAGTCTCCAATAAAACCATAGTTCGTTTGCAAATCTTCCTCCGACCACGATGAACCCAACAACTTCATCCAATTTCTCTTGGAATTATGACTCCCCATATTGGAACTAGAAACCCTAGTCATGGTGGAATCTCGTACCTGTACTCAAACTTCAATCAACCTATGCAGAAAGCTTCGAAACACCATCATGAACACATATATGCAATCAAATTATACTAACTATGCAAGAAACATTGAAATGGATGCACCAAAAAAATTCAACAAACCGTGACTATTATAACCGAGGCTCTGAAGGTGTTGATCAATGGTGATGATATAGTTCGCTTCAGAACACCTCCAAGAATGTATTGCAATGCTTGGAATGCTTTGAATCCTCACCAATTTCCAAAACCAAATTGGTGTTCTTAAAGAACTTTTGCTTTTTGACTAGGGTTTCTGGCTCAGAATCTTCAACCTTAATGCTTTGTACCAGTCATGTATTTATAGGTGATTGAATTAGGGTGACAAAATTGACTAGAATCTTGATGAATCTTGAGATTGCAATTTGAAGAATTTTATTTATGGAGGCTTCCAAATTTGGCCAATTTGCTCCAATTTTCTCCCAATCATGCCAATTTGGTTTGTCACGAAAATTACATCAAATATATGTTATTTGATGATTGATTATGATTGGAAAATAAAAACAAATCCTTTCCATTTTATTCCCTTTATTTGATTTAAATCATTTTGTAATGAATAAAAATCAATAAAAATCAAATAATTGTCATAAATTTGTGGCTGAGATTGGATGCCCTTGATGACTTGAGGAACAAGATTGGATCAAAAAAGATTTGGCCCATTTGCAAGAAAACTCATTTTGGACCATATTTACTTCACATCTTTCACTCAAATTTGTCCAAATTCGACAAGGCATATCTCCCGCAAATTTCAAGATATGGAAGAGTTCTAGGACTTTTTGGAAACCTCAAGATGTCCTCTACAAGCCACTTTGCAACCTTTTTTCCATTTGAAGATTTTATCTTGATGATATGGGCTTTGACAAATAACTGCTTTTGGTTGACTTTCGAAAAGGACCTATAATCTTTTGGACCATATATCTTAAATGAAGCATTTCTGGCCCTGGCATTAGAGAGACAAAGTTGTAGAGAATTAAATTTCCTTCAAAATAGGTTTCGGTTGGGAAATTTCTGATGTTCCATGTGAAAGTTATGGCTGGTCAAAGTTTAGTCGACTTTCTCCTATAAAACCCTAATTTAGAAACTATGAGCTTCGTTGATTTCTGAGCTTTTCTTGATGAATCATGATAGTCCCTTGATCAAATTATGATTTTTACTTCATGAAAATTCTAGTAACACACGCTCGATGTCAAACTGGATGTTATGACATCCACAATTACGCAACACAGACAATATTAACAAAACAGCATAAAAACAATAAAGTACACATAGAATTGTTTACCCAGTTCAGTTCAAACAACCTACTCGGGGGGCTACCAAGCCAGGGATGAAGTCCACTATCAGTAGTATCAATTCAAAGCTAAACTCCCCCGTTTACAACTTCTCACTTAATCACTACCCAATGACCCTTCTACCTAGGTTCTATCTAGATATGGAATATCTCCATTCCACTCCCCCTCAATCACAGCCGTGATTACACATAAACAAATAAACAATTACAGATAGAAGACACTCTTCAAAAACACACCTTGATCTGCTTAAAAGCTTCAATCAAGAGACACACACTCGTGCTTAAAAGCTTAGAGTGACGTTACACAAACACAAACTAATTCCAAAGCAATCATCAAAGACAATTGCTTGGATCACACGAGACAGTTACAGAACAATAGTTCTTCACAAAATAAAATCTTTTGTCTGCGTTCCAAACTATGAATGCAGTCCTTTTTATATGCAGTCTTGGGCCTTGGGCTTTTTAAGAAACACATTAGGGTTAACAAAGTTAACCTAATTCACACGCCAACTGTCTGTTACAAAATATGATGTCAGTAGGATCTTCTGGAAGAAATATGCAACACTCAATAAAATGTTTCCTAAACTGATAATTAGGATAAATTTGGAAACACAATTAATAAACAATAAAAGCTCCTGCTGTCACACACGGATGTCATGATATCAATCATGACATTCAGTACAAAAACTGTATTAGCTTCGCACATATGTAACCTGCATAAAACAATAACAACCAGGTATGTTTTACCAATAATGCAGCCAACATGAAAACACCTTCAATCCCCCCCTTTGGCAAATTTTTGGCTAAAACAACCTGTCACACCATACCAGAGAATAAATTACAGCAGACACAAGATAACCAAAACACAATAAAACAAGCTAATACAAAACATACAACATACATCACCAGTATGCACACAGTGCTTAGACAAAACCAGACAGACAGCCACAAGCACAAACAGATCAACACAAAAATAAGCAAATTAGAATTGATCACACACAACCACCATTCTTGTTATTCTGGGGTGACATATAATACTTCTCCCTCTGTTTCGCCACAAATGTTGCCAAAGCCAAAAAAACTTCTCCTCCTCCTCCAAGTTTAAGAAGGTCCAATCAAAAGATTTAAACTGACCAAAATCAAATAAAACAGATGGAACTAAATGAAAAGGAACAAATCAAACAAAAACAAGAAGAAAAAAAACAAACAGGACTCCAGCTGCAATTACTGCCCAGATTCAGACCCACTTGAGGTGTTTGAAGAACTTTCTTTCACAGAGTCATCAGGCGGACTACCACTTTCATCCCCCAATTCTTGTTCATCTTTATTTTCCATCTCTTCAGTATCTGCAAATTCCGCATTCTCATCCATTTCCAGAGTACGTATCATATTTTCAAGAGATATTTTTCTTGATTCCAGTTCTTTGCAAGTCTCTTTTAGCATTGCTATGACTTCTGCTTTGCTGACTGATGCTCCAGATTTGGACGTTTCAGCTAATGTCATGACAGTGTCTAGAACATGCTTTCATTGAAATAGCTAAGGTTGCACACGGTTTTTAGCAGTCCAGCTTCTTGAATCAGCTCTAAGACCTCCTTGTTTTCAAGAGCGTTTGCAGCCAATTCCCTTTCAACAGCCAATCTCTTTTGGAGAACATACTTCCATCTGCTGGCATTAGAGGCATAGTGGAAGGATACATTATCAATGGGAACTTGCTGGTTGTAGGCTTCTTCCTCGATGGAATGTCAGGGACATTCACTTCCACATCAGATTTAGGTTCAATAGTTTCCCGCTCCTTTCTTTTCTATGGAATGACCCTGCTCCCAGATTTTGATGGGCCAACCCCTTTACTTTTGGTTATAGCTTTGCTCTTGACAAGACCTGTAGAAGTACTCTTCTTCCTGACAGTAACTTTGGCAGAGTTATTCATTTATGTGCTCCTTTTAGGTGAACCTTGGACAACAACTTTGCCTTTTCTTCTTGTCATTAGCATGTTGGCTACACTAGGATTCAAGGAGTTAAGTAGTTCTTCGTCAAAGTACTCATCTAAGTCTACCACATTAGTATCAGTTTCAGTATTGGCCTTAGGGTGCTCATTATTGTCGATTTGATTGACATCCTCAGCAACATTGGTATTCTTAGCAAACCCTTGTTCATCCTTGTTGATTTCTAGGTCACTATCAACGGTGTGAACAACCTCACCCTTACTGGTATTATTGAGGGGATCAGCCATTATGGTTTGAAGAGGAATAGATATTCCAGGCACTTGATGATTCTCTTTCATAATACGAGTAACAATCCTGGTAATTGCGCTGTTGGCATATTTGGATCCTTCTTTAGTAAGTTCCTCTATGGTAGCAGATGCAGAGGATTTGGTACCCTTGTTGTGAATACCCTCCTTGGGCCGTTTTGCATGAGTTGTTATAGGCTTTGTGGCCTTTACATAGTCACTGCTAATCGTCCTTAAAGGGACAACCTTAAAAATCCTATTAGGCTTAGAGGACTCTTCCGGTGTTGCCGATTCCGAAACGGGAGATTCATCATTCGATTGCTGAGACATTCTGAAACTTAGAGAACCAGAACTTGTTTCACGCTTGTGAGAACAATTGAAGTAGTTCAACCCTAGAGAGTAGCTAGCAGAACTACTAGGAAAGTTTGCCGTTTTTAGAATACTAGGGTATCGAGGGAGCTTTATATGCACACTGAGTGAGAGAAATTTCAAATCATGGATTTTTACAAAGCCCAAATAGTATTCCCTCACGTGGATTAATTGCTATAATATGTTTTGGTAGCAGATACCCAACATACACTTTTCTGTCACAATGTCTTTAGATGTTGTTGCAACATTCTCTGTGACATTGCTTTCAGATAGTCTTTTAGGATCATTGCTCACATTTGACTTTTCAAGTTTTCTTTCCCGATCTGTAATGTCCATCACAAGGCTTACTCTTTCTTCTAACAGAAATCTATTGATACTTCTGTACTCCCTTACTTTTGCACACAGTTTCTCATTCATTACACAGGTCTCAGAAAAACCAGTAGACAGTTCACTTATGGTGAGATCTCCAACATAGGATTCTTCATCAAATTCATCAGACTCATCGGATTCATTAGATTCGTGACGGTAAACTTTTAATTCTTCTTTGATCATGGAGTAGTCTGAGGGTTGGACAGGAGTGTCAGGATTCCATAGATAGCAATTATCCTTAGATCTAAATCCCTTCACGACTTCCTCATTTGCTTCATTAGTGATGATGCACTCTTCTTTGGTGAACCTGACATTAAATCCTTCATATCACAACTGACTGGTGCTTATAAGGTTTGCAGCCAGTCCTTGTACAAGTAGAACATTGTTTAGATTGGGGATACCCACCCCTTCTGTCTTTCCAATACCTTTGACTTCTCTTATTTCTCCATCACCCAAGGTTACATAGTTGTTTCCTTCCAATTTGTGATCTACTAGAGAGCTCTTCCTCCCGGTCATATGATTTGAACAACCACTATCAAGGTACCAATCTTCTTTTGCTGGCCTCCTTAGAGAAGTGTGTGCTACTAGAGAAACATTCTTATCTGCCCATCGTTGCTTTCTGTTGTAGGTGTTAAACTCAGGTTTGGCTCGATGAGTGTGGTCTGGATATCCAACTATTCTGAAGCAGAACGGTTTTATGTGACCAATGTAACACCCCATATTTTCTTATTTTAATTTAATCAGAAATTAAATTATTATTTAGAATTATTTGGTATTTTGTTGAATTATTGGAGAATTATGGATTAAGGGCCATTGAGCTGGAATGGTGAGATTAGTAGTATGGGGGTGCTAAGTGAGTAAGCCCATTACTAATTATTTTATGTTTTCATAAAATAAAGGAAATAAGGAAAATTGGGAAAAAGGAAAAAGGAACGTGAAAAGCAGAGCAGAGGAGATGAGAGATTGGAAAGCTGATACGTGAAAGAGGAACAAAAGAGGAAGAGGGCTAATCAAGATCTTTGGCTAAGGTAAGGGGGGACTCTTCCGGTTAATATCTTTTATCGTATCATAGATAATAGGACTAATTTAGATGCATTGTTTGTGTCAATTGGTTATATGATGGATTGGGGTTTTGGGAGGATTTTGAAGGGAATTGTATGATTTGATGAATTGTATGATTACATGATTGTTATGATGATTAAATGATCCTCTTTGTGTGTTATATTTGTGTTATAACATGTATGTGGCTGATATGGTGGTAATTGAGGTTCATGACATAACTTGGTTTGGGTTTTGGGGATTTTGGGGTAAATCCCGTAATGCTGTCAATTGCGATGAAAGTTGTGACTTTTGCCAGTTCGCGCCGCGAAGGTAGGTGCGCGCCGCGAAGGCGTACTTGCTTTCTCGTATCGCGCCGCGTGCATAGGTTGGCGCCGCGAACGTGTTTGTGTGCTTCAGGTCGCGCCGCGAACTTTGGTTGCGCCGCGTGCTGTAGCGATAACTGTTTTCTCGTAAAAAGTTAAAGATGTGTAACTTTCAAACCGTAAGTCCGTTTTAGACGCCGTTTTGGAAGTTGTTCCTTAAATTGAATGTTCTACCATATGAAATGAATAAAACAATAACAACTTGATTTTATTTTAAAAAGTATCATTTTCTTCAAATGTGGTTTATTCTGGTTTTGCATAGCTGATGAGGTGCAATGGTTGTTGTGTGCATAATTGAATATGTGCAATGATGTATGTTGTGATAATGTGGTTGCTTCTGTTAATTGTGCAAATGGGTGTTGTTCATGGTAAATATGGTTATCATGTGTTTTGAGGAATGATGAGGTAAATACTCTGTCGTTGATGAGTTGCTTTGTTGTACTTGGTACACGATTGTGAGGGGTGTTATTGTTGTTGCACTGTATAATGAATGATTTACCTGTTATGATGTTGTGGTTGTAATTGGTGTTTGTTATACATATATTGTTGATGTAAAATATGTATTTTATTGTGGTTGAGAAATAGCATAACTGTGTATGGCTATTGATTATTGTGGTGGTTGATGATTATGACATTTGGTTGATTTATGTGGGTGATAAGCATGTTATGGTTGATACATGCATTCATAATCATTATGTGGTTGATCCTTGACGATGGTGGATCAGTGGTAGCTAATTCCCATTGTGTGGAATTAGTGAGTGGGTGTTGCCGTATCCTTGACGATGGTGGATCGGTGAGTTGGGTTATCCCAGATTTTGGTACCACATGCATATAGTTGCATTTGCATTAGGCTACTTGTGTTATTATAACATGAATGGAAGATTGTCCAATGTTATAATATGTGATGATTGTGTAATGGTTATGATTTTTTTGGATGAATTATGGTGTTGTCTCTTGGTAATGTATTCTATTTGTTGTGGTGTGTTGATGAGTACTTCCTGACAATCTGAATATAATGAAATTGGATGAATAATGTAACTATGATGTGTTGTTGTTTATGGTTCGATAACATTTGTTAATTGTGAATGAGACTCACCCTTACTGTTGACATTTTCAGATTGAGGATAGCTGCTTTCGACTTGGTGAGGATTAGCTCATAAGTCGGTTTAGTTGTTGTGTCGGTGTCATGCTCTGATAGATGTAACACTGGGGACGCGATGTTTCGAGTTTCGATTATAACTCTATTGTTTATTTTATTTGAAGTCTGATACATTAACGATGTAATGTTGACTTGATGGTTTGATTCCGCTGTGTAAACATGATTTTTATCTAATGAGTTATAATTTCAGATGTTTCAGTGAATGCATGACATATGCCGAACGTGTGTTTTCTTTTGTTTTTGAATTGTGACACCCTTTGCATGTTTACTCTGATTTAATTTTGTTAATTGCCGTGGGGTATTAGAGGGGTGTTACAATAGTGGTATCAGAGCAGGTCGGTCCGTCCGGCCAGTTGTCGAGTCAGTTGAGTTGCACGACGGTTGTATACTGTCGCTGTATTATTCCTTGGTACGCGACATGTGAGTGAATCACTGTCAGTACTTGGTTGTTTGTTGCAAGTGTTGGATTGAAACAAGTGGGGGAGAAGCTTCGCTTCTCGGTTATTTTTCAGTTGTAAGAGGATTGATTCAGTAGGCTGTTGTTGGCAACAGTGCGAGCGTTGTTGGAGTTTGTTGTTTCCCCGAGTTGAAGGTGACTTGGAATTAAGACTTCATTGGGAATTGAGTTGGAACATCTTGAAGGAAGATGATTAGAGGTAATTGACAGTTATTATAAGAGATGGAAATTGGAAAGTTGCAATGTGTCAGCTCTGCTGGTGTGCTGCGAAGTTGTCAGTTGAGTAGCCTTACGACTCAGAAGAGGTTTAGCTGTAAGTTTGCGAAGAGGATTGATGTCGTAATGTTCCAGAAATTGCGCTTCGGCGATGGGGAGTGTTGCTCGAGTTATAATAATGTTTGGAAGTAAAGAGATGTGATTAGGGGCTGTTTGGAATGTGATAGAGTTGAAGAGAATGAGTTTTGGAGAGAGATTTTCGTAAGCAAAACGCAGGAAAATTGCTGAATAGCTGCGGAACTTCGAAAATTCAAAACTGGAGTTCTGGACATCCGAATTGAGTTCCGTTTGAAGCGTCGGAAAGCTAACGAGATGAACTTTGTTATAAAAATGGTTGCAGCAGCTGTAACATAATTAATTGTCACATGATGACGTTGGGAAGAGGTGAAGTTGCGGGTACTCTTGTTCTTATAACTAGACTTGTTTATTGGTACTGCACGGGATGCCAGTGTCATTGTTGAATGGATCGAAGGAATAATTAGAAGGTTTGTTGAGGAGTAATTTTAAGAATTGAATTTACCAATTGAGGAGTTTTGGATATATCGTATAGAGTGTCGCTGCATGATGTCAGTGTTGCATTTTCGGGCAATGATTGGAAAATTCATATCTAGAGTTCCGAGTGTCGGATTAATGTGCCGTTTGAACCTACGAGGAGGAGGGATTGTGTTCTAATTTATGGAAGAGTTATAAATACAGTAGATTGACCCTATGAGGAGAGGTTCTGAAGTCGGTTATGGAAGCGTGAAACTTGTTGAATAAGAGTGCCTACTACCGCGATTGTTTGAAACGACGTTGAGTAGAATATGTTGTTGATGAATAAGCTGATGAGATATTCGGTAATAAAGATGATTTGGATACCGATGGATTTTAGTGAATGAGTAAATTAGTAGTAATGATGGAATAAACTTTAGGACTCTTGGAATCGTATTTGTGATGGCAAAGTGACGATAAGTATAAAGGAAGAATTTTAGAGGATTTCTGACACCTATTGAATGTGAGGAAGACTTGTTGAGATTTCGAGTGGAATGATACTGGGATATGAAAGACGTCACAAGATTGGGAGTAAAACCATGAGTTATGAATGTTGTCTTGGTCTTGCAGGTTAATTGTATTGTTTAAGATTCAAAGTGTTTTGTGATTATAAGAGTTGAAGTACCTCTTTGATCAGAAAGGGCTTAATATGAGGCAGTAGAGATGATTAGAGTATATTTTTTAGGATTAGGATTTTGGTTTGAATTACCATCCTAATGAGGAAAATGTTGTGCTATTGTGTTGCGTAAGAAGTCTTTAAAATGTCGGTGCTAATGATGAATGAGTTGGATTTAATTGGACAGTTTAGAGACTTGAGTTAGTATGTGAAGGCACTCCTAATAGTGTTAGATTGAGTATGCTAGAAGATGACTAGTGGTATTCTTGACAAGATTAGAGAAGGTTAGAAAGATGATGTTGAGTTGATCGATAGGTTGACTTTGAATTACCAAAGTGAAGGCGGTGAATTCAGAATCGACGAAAACGATGTAATGAGTTTGAGTGATTGGATTTGTGTAACTGATGTTTTGAGCTTCAGAAGGATATTCTAGAAGGACACCGTAGTGAATTATTGGACTATGACGATGTTAATGAGTTTGGGTGCAAAGTCGGAAAGGGACACTACTATGTAGTAACGACGGTTTATGCTTAAATATGATTTTCAACTAATATTGACAAATTTAGGACTTGATGACCCTAAATCTCTTGTTGGTAGTAGATGGAATCATATAGAAGAGATAAGCTTGTTTTGTTACCTTAATGGTTTAAGATGTGATGAATATTAAGCCGTGAGAATAATCACTCACTATGTTGTGTGAACTTATGAAGAAGTGAATATGAAAGAGTGCAACATATTGGACGGTGACTTAAGACGGGTAATCGGAGTCGCACAACAAAAGTATGATGCGGAGTAGTGTTCAAGTACTATTCGTGAGCAATGAGGAATTAATATGTCGGAAGCCTACATAGAGAGTATGTATTGATCTATATGTTGGATTTAGAATCCAGTGGATGTAAGGATGTCGTGTCGAAGAATTATAACTCTTTTGAATAATTTCCGAGATGATGAATATGGCATTACGGTTGTACGTAGTTAACGAATATGTATTCGGCGAAATTAAAACGAAGGGTTGATAATATATGATGCTGTAATAATTTTGTGCTGTTATTGAGGTGATATTGTAAATTCGAGATATAATGAGGAATTACACTCTATGAAGGACGGAGTTGATTTGATTCTTAGTAGAGAGCGTGACTTAGTTGAGCTATTTTGTAAGCGATGGTATATTGAGGCTGATGAGTGTGTACTTGTTCTGACGGTTAGGATGTTTAAATAGAGGAAGTAAATCAGGAATTAGTTTCGTTGGATGCGAGTAAGGATTGCTAAATGGTAGATTAGTACCATGAATGATGAAGAATGATTCTTGAAACGAATGAGTAAAGAGAGTCGGAATCGGGTAAAACTCAGAAATCTATTTGGTATAGATGATTGTGATGAGTAGTCAGAGTAGTGCGGAAAAAGTGGAATGTAACGTGTTGGATAATTACTGGTGTGACTTAAGAGGAGTCAGATAATTGGAATTCAATGGTATAGGAATATGAGTATTGAGTTTCTTGAAGGAAGCAGTTGGTGAAAAGTGTAAGTATTACCTTATCGCTCAGATGGAAAAGCGTGTCTAAGGTTGGTATGTTCGGTAGAAGGGACCCATTACTGTATTGTTGATCAAGTGTGATCATACTATAAATTGTGTAATTGTATTACTCGGATGTTGAGCGTATTGTATAGGTTGTACCTCAATGTTCTGTTGTTGTTAACCTTTTGGAGATATAGCGAGTGGTATATTTTTGGATAGCCAAATGCGACGTAAGAACTGGGATTTGAATGTATGAAACATGTTTCCTGTTGGTTATGTCAGATGGATTTTTGGGAATTGACTGATGGTATTGTTAATTGAGAGCTGGAGACTCAGGTAAAGGACTCTTATACGAGCTGGTTACTTGAGGTATGTTTTCGAGGACAAAAACTCTTTTAGTGGGGGAGAGTTGTAACACCCCATATTTTCTTATTTTAATTTAATCAGAAATTAAATTATTATTTAGAATTATTTGGTATTTTGTTGAATTATTGGAGAATTATGGATTAAGGGCCATTGGGCTGGAATGGTGAGATTAGTAGTATGGGGGTGCTAAGTGAGTAAGCCCATTACTAATTATTTTATGTTTTCATAAAATAAAGGAAATAAGGAAAATTGGGAAAAAGGAAAAAGGAACGTGAAAAGCAGAGCAGAGGAGATGAGAGATTGGAAAGCTGATACGTGAAAGAGGAACATAAGAGGGAGAGGGCTAATCAAGATCTTTGGCTAAGGTAAAGGGGGACTCTTCCGGTTAATATCTTTTATCGTATCATAGATAATAGGACTGATTTAGATGCATTGTTTGTGTCAATTGGTTATATGATGGATTGGGGTTTTGGGAGGATTTTGAAGGGAATTGTATGATTTGATGAATTGTATGATTACATGATTGTTATGATGATTAAATGATCCTCTTTGTGTGTCATATTTGTGTTATAACATGTATGTGGCTGATATGGTGGTAATTGAGGTTCATGACATAACTTGGTTTGGGTTTTGGGGATTTTGGGGTAAATCCCGTAATGCTGTCAATTGCGATAAAAGTTGTGACTTTTGCCAGTTCGCGCCGCGAAGGTAGGTGCGCGCCGCGAAGGCGTACTTGCTTTCTCGCATCGCGCCACGTGCATAGGTTGGCGCCGCGAACGTGTTTGTGTGCTTCAGGTCGCGCCGCGAACTTTGGTTGCGCCGCGTGCTGTAGCGATAACTGTTTTCTCGTAAAAAGTTAAAGATGTGTAACTTTCAAACCGTAAGTCCGTTTTAGACGCCGTTTTGGAAGTTGTTCCTTAAATTGAATGTTCTACCATATGAAATGAATAAAACAATAACAACTTGATTTTATTTTAAAAAGTATCATTTTCTTCAAATGTGGTTTATTCTGGTTTTGCATAGCTGATGAGGTGCAATGGTTGTTGTGTGCATAATTGAATATGTGCAATGATGTATGTTGTGATAATGTGGTTGCTTCTGTTAATTGTGCAAATGGGTGTTGTTCATGGTAAATATGGTTATCATGTGTTTTGAGGAATGATGAGGTAAATACTCTGTCGTTGATGAGTTGCTTTGTTGTACTTGGTACACGATTGTGAGGGGTGTTATTGTTGTTGCACTGTATAATGAATGATTTACCTGTTATGATGTTGTGGTTGTAATTGGTGTTTGTTATACATATATTGTTGATGTAAAATATGTATTTTATTGTGGTTGAGAAATAGCATAACTGTGTATGGCTATTGATTATTGTGGTGGTTGATGATTATGACATTTGGTTGATTTATGTGGGTGATAAGCATGTTATGGTTGATACATGCATTCATAATCATTATGTGGTTGATCCTTGACGATGGTGGATCAGTGGTAGCTAATTCCCATTGTGTGGAATTAGTGAGTGGGTGTTGCCGTATCCTTGACGATGGTGGATCGGTGAGTTGGGTTATCCCAGATTTTGGTACCACATGCATATAGTTGCATTTGCATTAGGCTACTTGTGTTATTATAACATGAATGGAAGATTGTCCAATGTTATAATATGTGATGATTGGGTAATGGTTATGATTTGTTTGGATGAATTATGGTGTTGTCTCTTGGTAATGTATTCTATTTGTTGTGGTGTGTTGATGAGTACTTCCTGACAATCTGAATATAATGAAATTGGATGAATAATGTAACTATGATGTGTTGTTGTTTATGATTCGATAACATTTGTTAATTGTGAATGAGACTCACCCTTACTGTTGACATTTTCAGATTGAGGATAGCTGCTTTCGACTTGGTGAGGATTAGCTCATAAGTCGGTTTAGTTGTTGTGTCGGTGTCATGCTCTGATAGATGTAACACTGGGGACGCGATGTTTCGAGTTTCGATTATAACTCTATTGTTTATTTTATTTGAAGTCTGATACATTAACGATGTAATGTTGACTTGATGGTTTGATTCCGCTGTGTAAACATGATTTTTATCTAATGAGTTATAATTTCAGATGTTTCAGTGAATGCATGACATATGCCGAACGTGTGTTTTCTTTTGTTTTTGAATTGTGACACCCTTTGCATGTTTACTCTGATTTAATTTTGTTAATTGCCGTGGGGTATTAGAGGGGTGTTACAACCAAATCATCCATAGTGATGACACCTTCATTTCTGGAACCTTTTCTTTGAGTGCCTCCTTCCTATGTTTCCTTGATGTTGTGACATTTGGATTGACATCTGGTTAGTCACACAAGTCTTGGATTCTGTCCTCCTGAGTCCAGAGATCAATTCTTCTGTTCTTTGTCTAGATTCGAGAATTTCTTCTAGAGTATCAGATCCATTGTTCAGCATTTTAAATGACTTGGTCATTTGATCAAGTTTGTGGTTCAACATGCTTACTTCACTACTGAGGGAGTCTATGGTTGCAAGATGTTTATTCTTCTCAGTTTCTAGCTCTCTTATGATTATCTCTTGCTTCTCCACTTGTTTGCAGACTTCAGCATTCTCCCTACATAACTTCTTGTACGAGGCAGCGAGTTCATCAAAGGTTAGCTCATCATCACTGGAATCATCATCAGATTCATAGATTCTTGTCGAAACTGTGACATGTTTTGAAATTTCTTTTTCTGAATCTGAGTCTTCGTCAGACCAAGTAACAGTGAGTCCTTTCTTTTGCTCCATGTGGTAGGTAGGACATTCAACTCTAATGTGTCTGTATCCTTCACATCCATGGCACTGAACCCCTTTCCCTGGATAGGTCTTCTCCTTAGCTTTGAACCTTTTCCTTGAGTCACATGTCTGACTGATGTCATAGGAAGTGTTCTTGACATTGGGTCTAGACTTCTGATCAACTCTTTTAATAAGTCTGTTGAATTGTTTTCCAAGCATGGCTATGGCGTCTGATAAATTCTCATCACTTCCACCTTTGCTTTATTTTGAATTATCACCTGTTGGTGACAAACGCGATGCTTTTGTTCTTCTTTTCAACAGGTTCACAGATGCTTGACTCAAAGGTTTGGAGATAACCAATAAGTTTGTCCAGTTTCATGATGCTGATGTCTTGAGCTTCCTCTATGGCAGTTACCTTCATATCAAATCGCTTAGGCAGTGATCTAAGGATCTTCCTTACCAGTTTTTCTTCAGTCATTTTTTCTCCTAAGGCTGTTGAGTTGTTTGAAATCTCGCGGACATTCATGTAAAACTCAAAAATGGTTTCAGCCTCTTTCATCTTGAGATTTTCAAACTTGGTGGTAAGTATTTGAAGTCTCGACATCTTTACCTTGGACGTGCCTTCATGTGCTGTTTTGAGAATATCCCAAGCTTCTTTAGCCAGCTCACATTACCGTACAAGTCTAAAAATGTTCTTGTCAATACCATTGAATAGTGCACTTAGGGCCTTGGAATTGCCCAAAGCTAACTCTTCTTCAGATTTGCTCCATTGAGTTTTAGGAATTAGAACAGTGATTCCATCTTCCAGAATTTTCTCAGGATGTTTCCATCCACTTTGAACAGCTCTCCAGGCCTTGCTGTCCACTGACTTAATGACTGCTACCATACGAGGTTTCCAGTAGTCATAGTTAGAGCCATCCTGGATAGGTGGTCCGTTTCCAAACACTAACAGTTCCTTCTCCATAGTACCAGAATCTTGTTCTCCCTAAATCTCACCCATATGTAAACAGGCAGGGTGCCTGCTCTGATACCAATTGAAAATTCTAGTAACACACGCTCGATGTCAAACTGGATGTTATGACATCCACAATTACGCAACACAAACAGTAATAACAAAACAGCATAAAAACAATAAAGTACATACAGAATTGTTTACCCAGTTCGATTCAAACAACCTACTCTGGGGGCTACTAAGCCAGGGATGAGGTCCACTATCAGTAGTATCAATTCAAAGCTAAACTCCCCCGTTTACAACTTCTCACTTAATCACTACCCAATGACCCTTCTACCTATGTTCTACCTAGATATGGAATATTTCCATTCCACCCCCCTCAATCACAGTGTCATACCCTAATTTTGACCCCCCCTGAGATGTCACACCTACAAACATCTCGTCAAACTCAAGACAGGTACTCAGAGCAGTCACTTGTTTATCTGGTACTCAATCGAGGGTGCTCAAAGACAAAGGAGTTCAGGCAAAAGATCAACCAATTAGAGAATAACCTCTAAAACAATCACAAGACTCAAATGATTTATTCATTCACCTATGATTGATTAGACACCAGTCATCGAGACTCAGGTTTGCTCAGATCACCAGACTAGGGTTTTGAGCCCATCAAGGACTAAAATCAGGGACCACATTTGGGAAACCCTAAAAAGCTCCAGGACATCTCTCAAAGGATTCAATCATCTTCAAATGATCCATATAACAATATCCATTGAGCATTATACCTCAATTCAAGATCTACAGTCATCAATTTCATCTAGTCGACAATTAGGGTTTTTTGACCTAATTCACCAGGACAGTTGACTTTTAATCAGGACATGTATCCACAACTCAAAACATGACTCAAGGACTTCTATTACCTCAATATAATCCATTCATATCACTCATTTGAGGAGGAGAACTTGATTCATTACCAAAGTCCAAGATTTCACTTCATTTGGAAAAAGTCAACTATACAAGATCACCTTTGACTTTTAGGGTTTTGGATCAAAACATGACTTTTAAGGATCAATATCATCAATATATGATTATTGAAGTCATTTGACCAAGAGAAATCAAGAAAATCAATCAAGAATCAAAAAGTCAAAGATTGACTTTTCATACTTAGAAATTTTTCTAAGTGTTTAAAGGTCTTTTTTTCAAAATTTTGGAAGGGAATATCTCAAAATTTCAAGTACAAACTGAAAAAAACTTCCAACGCCAAAGTTGTAGATTTTGATCCAATGAACAGCTTTGTCACAAATGATTTTTTGGCTAGAAATCAACCATTGAAGAGATATGGAGCTTCAAAGTTGCTGCCTCCATGAAACTAGCAAAAAACCCTAGTTTTCTTCAAACTTTGAGCCCATTTTTCACAAATTTCCCAAGTGATTTTTAAGAAACTCCAAACTAATGAATTGGAGTACATGTTGAGTGCTTTCCAAATTGTACTCAATCTTCTCCAAATTCATTTTGAGCTAGGAGTTATGATGGTTCAAAGTTGGGCTAATGGAGTGAAATTATAGGTCATGCCTAAGTTTGAAACTTGCAATTTTATGCAAATGCCTACACTATTTGGTACCTCTAAACTTCAGAAACATTTTGAGGGATAAGAGAGGATCAAATGCATCATTGCAAAGAGATTGAAGAATATTCAAAAATTCAATGCCATGTGATTAAGTAATCATTACAAAATGGAATATTAGTGAATCATCAAGGAATCTTCTCCTAAGCCAATTGTAAGCCATTCTGCATCAGAATTGTCCCCTATGATCAGAAGAGATCAATGGATGGGGAGCTAGCTCGAAAACACCATCATTGCATCTTGGAGATTCCTTGAATTTCTTCATGGCCAAGAAACCAAAACTCCCTCATTAAGCAAGCTTACTATCTCCAATTGCTCTGAACCTTTTGCCTATAAATAGAAGAGCATACCTCAGTAATTAGACACACCAAAGCAACAAAAATCTTGCTTTCTCTCTCCTTCCTCCATACTTAAGGTTTTTCAAAGGCTCTTTGGCAAGAAGACTCGGATTCTTCAAACCAGAGCTCTTCCTTTGAAAGTAAGTATTCAAACACCTCAAGGGAGGTATTTAGAAGTGATCCAAACACCTAGAACATTTATGTACGTGGAGAATCATTATCTTCACCTCTCACTTGGAGCTACATCAGTTGGGGTCGAGCAAGAGGTTCTGGGGAGTTTCAACCTAAGCCAAGCATCTCAACACCTTCATGGGGGATCACTGAAGCTATCTGAATCACTGAAACAACTCTGTAGCACACTTTGATCAGAGCTCAATCTCCATTTTTGAGGTAAGTTTCATGAACTTCAAACTCCATAATTCACGCATGATAAATTAAAAATGAAGTTACCAGTTGGTTTCTGCACCTTTGAAGATCATTAACCCTCAATCAATTGCATCATATCATGGATATAGAGTATTTCATGTTAATTTTCAATTTTAGGGTTCTTAGTGTTCATGCGTGCGAATCCATGTTTACACCTTTGAGTTTGGTTGAGAAACGAGTGAGATAGCAAATTCAAAAGTTATGGAAGCTTGAGGTTGAAGATGAAGATGGTGCCGCCATTTTTCAAATTTCCTAGGAACAAGTTTATTTTATTTTGAATGGTAGGCGTGTTATCTACGAATTCATCGTAGTGTCCCAATGGTTACAGCGCACGTCCAAACTCTTGCCTTGCCTTAGGTCTGGGGTTCGATCCCCCCCCCCCTCAGACCTTTTGTTCATTTTATTTCTTTCAAATCATTTTAACACTTTGCTTTCACATATAATCATATGGACACCTTTGCTAATCAGGCCACGCGCGTGGCTTAGTTGGTATTTGTTTTGTTTGGTAACAAAGAGGGCGTGAGTTCAACCCTTGGCAAGACCAAACCATTTTTTTACCACTATTTTCTTCCATTTTATTTACAACTTCAGATAACTATTTCATCTATCAAATTAAATCATTTTTCACTTGATTTTTCACACACTCCTCATTTAATATACATATTTTAAGAATATCCAAAAAAAATCACAAAAAAAATATATTATTTTAATATATTTTAATTATGTTTAAAGTCACATATTTTAAGTATGTTTTAATACTTTAAAAAATATAATTTTCATTTGATTTTCAAAAACCTAATCTCTTGTAAATGTTTTTGTGATAAAACCCTAATCATTTAGGTCTTAATTGGGTATAGACTTTGTCTTTACCCTAATTAAGTTAACTGTTTGTCAATTTTCAAAAACTGTATTTACAAAATCTTCTCTCTGTTTTCAAAACATTCTTCTGGTATTTGAAGGGCATTATTCCCGGGGAAACTCTTCAGAAACCTATGTGACCTAGTGTCCATCTTCACTTCTTCTGTTTTCAAAAACATTACACTGTTTATAATAAACATTCAAATGTTTATCAATAAACAACCAAGCTTATGGTAAGGCTTTGTATATACATCTTCAAAGGCCTCTACTCCATCCAGGTTAGGCTTTATAGCTTTCCATTTACAGTCTTCATTTAAATTACTGTCAAATATAAACTGTATATATACTGTTTAGAACTACGTCTGAGTGAAACCTTAGGACAGATAAACTATATATATATATATATATATTATAGGACTACGACCTAGGATTGAGAATGTCTTCCCGGTGAAGGCTCTTTCCTAATTAGAGATCTTTAGTTCAAACCTCAAGATGAATTATTCCCGGTGAAACATCTCGAAAAAAGCCTTAGAACCAAAATAGGGCACATCCACCCAAGAGGAATTATTCCCGGTGAAACCTCTTATCCATTTGCTTAGAGCCAAACTAAGTTCAAAAACCACATAGCTTTCTCTTGTGCTATAACAAGGACCCTTGATGACCCTCGATTAGTCTCCTCTTCGGCTTTGTACAAGGACCCACAGGCTTCTTAAAAGCATTCCCAGCTTCCTCTTGAGCTTGTATACAAGGACCCATCAGGTTCCTTATAAACATAGGAACAGGTTTTTAGTCACCTTTTAGCCTACCCTGGTGAGTTTCTTCTATTCTTAAAACCAGACTTTAAACAAGCTAAGAATGTCTCAATCCTCATATTGAGTTCACCTTTTTGGAATGAGAGACATGGATAGTCCCTGTCACCTTTATCGTCAAATTTCCAATAATTTTCCTCCTTAGCAGAGTTTAGGTTCCACATTTGTCTATCCTCAATCAGAGTCAGCCTTAATCTTGGGCTTTAAACAAGAAGTCTCAATTAGTTAATCGCTCTTCCATCATTCATTCCCTGGAAAGGGTCCGCCTCCATTAACTCCTCCATTTTAATAAAATCCCCTGGAAAGGGTCAGCCTCCAAAAATTAAGCTTTCCAAAGATAAAATCTCCAGCTGAGTAAAACCCCTAGAAAGGGTTAGCCTCCACATCATTCCTTCATTTTAATAAAAAAAACCCTGGAAAGGGTTAGCCTCCAAAATCAGTCCTTTAAAGTCATAAATTCCCTGGAAAGGGTTAGCTTCCAAAAATTCAACTTTTAAAAGATAATCTCACCAGTTGAGTCCCACCTAGGTAAGTCTCAGTCAATAAAAACCAATTCCCCGAAAGAGTCTACTTTAGTTCAACCACTCAAAAAAATTCCCCAGTAAAGGTCAATCTTCAAACCTGGGTCTTTCATTCATCAATCCCTGCTCAACAAAAGCACAATCTCCAGGAGAATCAACCTTAAATCTCTAAACAATAGAATAATCCTTAATAGAGTCACAAATCCCCTCTAAGTCAAAAGATCCCACACTGGTAGATCTTTCCCCATTAAAAAGTTAGCCTCAACCTTGGGCTTTGTACAAGGCACATACTCCCCTTGGAGTCAAGACCCTACTCATAGGTATTCCCCTATCCAGAGTCAGCCACAACCTTGAGTTTTGTACAAGGCAAATAATAGAGTCTCCCCAGTGAGTCATTGTGGTGTCGTTTTTTTTACCTCCCCGTTTCACTTGGGAGGACGGCACGCTAGGCCCTTCATGCGAAATTTGGAAGGAGAATGCGCCCGGTGCGTGATGACTTTTGTTTCATTTCTTCCTACGATATCACACGAACTTTTTAATCATCCTAAGAGTAGGAAAGGGGAAAAAGATCTCAAATAAACCCTAGGAGTTTGCTAAGTGTGGGGATTCACTTAGACTAGAAATTCTAGAGTCCGGGAGGTCGGTTATACATAGGGAAGAGTTTAAGCACCCTACATATCCGTAGTACTCTACGGGAACCTTCTCTGTGTCTATGTGTTTGTGTTGTTGCTGATGATTGGGAAAGTTTCTCCTTTGTGTTAGGAGAAGGAATTAAATTGAATTAAAAAGAAGACAGACAGACAGACTATTTTTGGTTTTTTATTAGCTCGCTGAGATTCCTTGTGAACCTCATGCCTACATATCCCTAATGGAAGTCAGAGCTTTTTGTAGTTCGGAGAACTAATTAGGGAGATTAAAGATTTTTGGTGCCTTGATTGAAGCTCAAGGTTGAAGCTTGAATTAAATCTCTGTTTACAGTAAAGAGACATGAAATCATCTTTACAGAGAGGTATTTCTACTATTCCACCACAAACATTTTTAAAGTGACAGAAAAGCTAAAATTGTTTCATTAAGAGAGGGAGCCTACTTGGTTGATCAAGTATGACAGCCACATGCCTCTTGAATGAAAGATTCTCGACCAATTTAGGGAAAGTTTCCACATGCCTGGGTTCTACTGCCAGAGCATGCCTTTCAAATTCCTAAGTGGGAGACTGATTAAAAATAAAATGTAATGTGATGTTTGTTTGTTTGAATGTGGTGAGATAGGAGAAAGATCTCTCTATAGAGATAAGCTATGTCTATCTACTGTATAAAATATTTGATTTTAGCTGGCTTGTATGAGGCCCAAGCTTGTGGCTTTTGACTGATTTATTATTTTATTGACTCTGGGAGATAACTCTACTGGGGATTGACTTAAACTAAGAAGTCTTTGTGTTCTGTACAAAGCCCAGAATTGAGGCTGACTCTTTAATTAGAAATATGTTTTTTACTGACTGAGACTGGTGAGATTGTCCTTTTAAAGAATGAATGGAGGCTGACCGTTTCCAGGGGTTTTACTTTGCTGGAGAGTTTGTCTTTTGAAAGAATGAATGGAGGCTGACCCTTTCCAGGGGTTTTGGAAGAAAGATTACTAGTTGAGACTTCTTTTTTAAAGCCCAAGAGTAAGGCTGACACTGACTAAGGATAAACAAATATGGATCCATGTCTCTCATTCCAAAAGGTGTACTCAATGTGAGATTGAGACATTCTTAGCTTGTTTAAAGTCTGGTTTGAAGAATGGAAGAAACTCACCAGGATAGGATAAAAGGTGACTAAAGACCTGTTCCTATGTTTATAAGAAACCTGATGGGTCCTTGTATACAAGCTCAAGAGGAAGTTGGGAATGCTTTTAAGAAGCCTGTGGGTCCTTGTACAAAGCCTAAGAGGAGGCTAATCGAGGGTCATCGAGGGTCCTTGTTATAGCACAAGAGAAAGCTATGTGGTTTTTGAACTTATTTTGGCTCAAAGCAAATGGGTAAGAGGTTTCACCGGAAATAATTCCTCTTGGGTGGATGTATCCTATTTTTGGTTCTAAGGCTTTTTCAAGATGTTTCACCGGGAATAATTCATCTTGAGGGTTTGAACTAAAGATCTCTAATTAGGAAAGAGCCTTCACCGGGAAGACATTCTCAATCCTAGGCCATATTCCTATAATATATATATATATAGTTTAACTGTCCTAAGGTTTACACTCAGACGTACTTCTAAACAATATATATAACAGTTTATATTTGACAGTAATTTACATGAAGACTGTAAATTGAAAGCTATAAAGCCTAACCTGGATGGAGTGGAGGCCTTTGAAGATATATGTACAAAGCCTTACCAGCAATTTTGTTGTTTAGTGATAACAGTTGAATATTTATTATAAACAGTTAAAGGTTTTTTTGAAAACAGAAGAAGTGAAGATGGACATAGGTCACATAGGTATCTGAAGAGTTTCACCGGGAATAATGCCCTTCAAATACCAAAAGAATGTTTTGAAAACAGAAAGAAGATTTTGTAAATACAGTTTTTGAAAACAAACTAATAAAAGAAAAAGGTGTTGGGACTTACACTCTAGTAGAGGCCCATAAATTTATTTACTGTTTATGAAAAAAAGTTGAAAAGATACAGAGTTTTGTTGTATGAAAACCTGGATCGTTTGTTTGATCGGAGATTGAAAGCAGTTTTTTTTTAGAATTGATAAAAACCAACTTAATTATGATAAAGGCAAAGCCTACACCTAATTAAGAGCTAAATTATTAGGGTTTTAACACAAAAGTATGTACAAGAGATTAGGTTTTGAAATTAAGTGAAAACTATATTTTGAAGTATTAAAACATACATAAAACATATGATTTTAAACCTAATTAAAATATATCAAAATAATATATTTTTTGTAATTTTTTAGGATATTCTTAAAATAGATATATTAAATGAGAAGTGTGTGAAAAATGAAAAGAAAATGATTTAATTTGATAAGTGAATTAATTGTGTGAAGTTGTGAAGAAAATGAAGGAAATTATTGATAAAAAAAATAGTTTGGTCTTCACCAAGGTTTGAACATGCGCCCTCTAGGACACCAACACAAAACACTTACCAACTGAGCCAAGCGCACGGCTTGTTAAAAGAAGGAGCGTGTTTGATTATGTGTGAAACATTGTGCTGAAATGACTAAAAAAATAAAACCAAAACAAAAGGTCTGAGGGGGGGATCGAACCCCAGACCTTAGGCAAGAGAAACTTTGGACGCGCGTTGTAACCATTGGGCCATTACGATGAATTCGTAAATAACACACCCACCACTAAATTTATTTTAAACTCAGACCTAAGAATTCAAAAAAAGGCGCCATCACCATTATCATCTTCAACCTCTAGCTCCTCCATATTGGATTTCTGAACTCTCTCATCTCTCAACCATTTTAAATGATTCAAACATCAAACTTGCTCGTTTTTAAACGAGGAACATGATTATGATCACAGAATTCATGTATTCTAAGTGTAACTAAAGAATTTTAGTATGAACACGAAGAACATATAAACCCTAATTTTAAAATTAAATGATGAAAAAGATGAATAAATGAATGATGATAGAGGTTTTTTAATCCTCTGATGATGCTAAACAAACTGGTATCAAGATATATCAAAAAGAGTACACGAATTAATGAGATGGAGTTGAGAAACTTATCTCTGGAAATGAAGGTCGTGAGACTAATAGAGAGCTCCTGAGCTTGTATGGATGATCCTAAAAGCTTCCTGGGTACTCAACGAAGCTATCTGAAGCTTATTGTGACTTGAATACCTCAGAAGTTCCCTACTCGATACCTTCCTTTTGAGCTTCAAGTGATCATGGAGGTTAGTGATTCTGAACTTACAGATGAGCTGCGACCATCTAGATAGCTTCACCACACCCTAAGGAACCTGTTTGGATATTTGGACTTGCCTGACACCTTCTGAATTGCTCTATGGACCTCCAACTGACTTTGCTCCAAATTGAAAGTGAAAATGGTGTTCTTTCACTTACAGACGTGTTCCAGGTGCTTGGATCACTTCTAATGGACCCCCTTGAAAGGTTAGAACACTTAGTTTCAAAGGAAAAGTTCTGGCTTGAAGAACCCGAGTCTTCTTGCCAAAGAACCTTTGAAAATCCTAAGTGTGAAAGAAAGAAGGAGAAAGCAAGAATTGTAGTTGCTTTGGTGTGTCTAATACTGAGGAATGCACTTGTATTTATAGGCAAAAGTCTCTGCACAGATTGAGGGAGTGAGCTTGCTTAATGAGAGAGTTTTGGTTTCTTGGCCATGAAGAAATTCAAAGAATCTCCAAAATGCAATGGCCAAACCGAGCTAGCTCCCTATCCATTAATCTCATATGATCTTGGGGAACATTTCTGATATGTATAGGCTTTCTATTGGCTTAGGAGAAGATTCCAATGGATGAATCATTGCTTACCATAAATTCTCAAAAGTAATGATTACATAATCGCATGTTCTTGATTTTGGGAATCTTCTTCACTTCTTATGCCATGATGGAAATGGATGAATGGTATGCTTACAGATGTATTATGGGTCGTGTAGCATCCATTAGTAAAGCCATATGCACAAAATTGCAAAGTTTCAAATTGTACATGACCTATAATTTTACTTCATGAGGCCAACTTTGAACAAGCATAACTCCTAGCTCAAAATGAATTTGGAAAAGTTTGAGCACAATTTGGAAAGACCTTAACATGTACTTCAATTCATTAGTTTGGGGTTTCTTCATAATTATTTGGGAAATTTGTGAAAAAAGGGCCTAAAGTTAGGAGAAAACTAGGTTAAAAAACACTTAGAATTTTTCTAAGCTTTTATGACCTATAACTTCCAAAGCCAAAATCTCTCAAATGATTGATCTCTTGAAAAAAGTTGCCATGTGAGAAGTTGTTTTATTTCAAGAGATCTACAACTTTCATGTTGGAAGTTTTTTTGAGTTATGTAGGTGAAATTTTGAGATCCATGAACTAGGTCAAAATGCACTTAGTTTGACTTTTGTTGACTTTTTGATCCTTGATGAATTTTCTTGATTTTCTTTGGACAAATGACTTCAATAATCATATATTGATGATATTGGTCCTCAAAAGTCATGGTTTGACCAAAAAACTTGAAAGTCAAAGGTGATCTTGTATTGTTGACTTTTCCCAAATGAAGTGAAATTTTGGACTTTGGTAATGAATCAAGTCCTTCTCCTCAAGTCAATGATATGAATGGATCATAATGAGGTGATAGAAGTTCTTGAGTCAATTTTTGAGTTTTGGATCCATGTCCTGATTAAAAGTCAACTGTCCAGGAGAATTAGGTCAAAAACCCTAATTGTCGACCAGATGAAATTGATGATTGTGGATCTTGAATTGAAGTGTAATGCCCAATGGATATTGTCATATGGATCATTTGAAGATATTTGAACCATTTGATAGATGTCTTGGAGCTTTTTAGGGTTTCCCAAATGTGGTCCCTGAGTATAGTCCTTGATGGGCTCAAAACCCTAGATTGGTGAATTAAGCAAACCTGAGCCCAGATGATTGGTGTCCAATCAATCATAGTTGAATAGAATGAAGCTTTTTGAGTCCTATGATTGTATTGGAGACTAATCCTTTTATTGATTGATCCTTTGCCTGAGCTCTTTTGTCCTTGAACATCCTCGATTAAGTACCAGATGAATAAGTGACTGCTTTGAGTATCTGTTTTGAATTTGATGAAAAGTCTGGAGATGTGACATCTCAGGGGGGGTCAAAATTAGGGTATGACAGATGCCCCTATTTAAGTTTCTTTCATTCGGAGGGAGAAAGATTAACATCTTGATCTCTCTGGAATGAGAGAGACTTAAATACCAAAGAATGACCGAATTTTGGGCGTTCCTGAGATGTTGTAGTGATAATAAAATCCTTGCATGACTTGATCCCGTTGTCGCACTTGGCAGGGGATGAGGAGACAAATTCCTGTAGAAATACGTTATGCGGATTCTGGTGAATGGATGGCAATGTAGAATGCATAATCCATCTTCTTTAACTAAGTGTTGATACTTAGAAAAAGGTAAGCAACCTCCCCTCGTTTCGGATGTCTGTATCTCGAAACTGGTCTCAGTTGTGATAATGTAAACAACCTCCCCTCGTTTCGGATGTCTAATCGCGGAACTCGTCTCAGTTGTGATAACCTCCCCTCGATCCGGATGTCTAATCGCGGAACTGGTCTCAGTTGTAATGATGCAAACAACCTCCCCTCGTTTCGGATGTCTGTATCTTGAAACTGGTCTCAGTGGAGATAACCTCCACTCGATCCAGATGTCTAATCGCGGAACTGGTCTCAGTTATAATGATGTAAACAACCTCCCCTCGTTTTGGATGTCTGTATCTCGAAACTGGTCTCAGTTGTGATAACCTCCCCTCGATCCGGATGTCTAATCGCGGAACTGGTCTCAGTTATAATGATGTAAATAACCTCCCCTCGTTCCGGATGTCTGTATCTCGAAACTGGTCTCAGTTGTAATTTGGACAATATCTCAGATAGAGAGAAAATTTCCAAAGGTTCGTTCCCTCATCAAATCTCTCATTAGTACTTGTTGGAGAGATGTCCTTTGATGGTAACTAAGAAACTTCATCATGCTTTCTCTCAACTCGGCACCTTTGAAGGAATATAATACGATCTTGCGTCCTTTTGAGGGGCTAATGACTTTGCCTGAAAGTGGACGAACTGTCTTCGGGGAAAAAAAACTACCATTCATCGACTTATGCTGATAAAGCTTTTGAAGTGGACAAATTGTCTTCTGGAAAAAACTACCATTTGTCGATCCGCTGGGGAGATTCTGGAGGTGAACAAACTATCTTCCGGAGGAAGACCACTAATTGTCGATCAGCTATCGAATCCAAATTATTTTCTTTGACGAAGAGTGCCACCGATTGACCTTGCTGGGGAATTATCAAACTGTTTTCCAGGCGGAAAAACTGCCACTCGTCAATTCTACCGGGGAATCGGAACTATTTGGAGAAGAACACCGCTCGCCGACTCTACGAGGAATTCAAATGCGAAACAAACTATCTTATTTGAAGAAGATTGCCGAGTGTCGCTCTGTAGGAGAATCTCAGTTGGGGAATTCCAAAAGTGAACAAACTATCTTATTTGAAGAAGATATCTATTGTCGACTTTGCTTGGGAGTGAACAAACTATCTCTTTGAGGGAGATTACCATTTGTTGACTTGCTGGGGATTTCTCAAAGTAAACAAACTATCTTCCGCTGGAAGACCACCATTTGTTAACCCCTTGGGAAATTCGGGTGTATGAACTTTCTTTCTTAAGAAGAAAACCCTTTCAGGACTTTGCAGGGGAAGCTTAAGTACATGCCCAAGTGACTCGGGCACTAACATGATCAAAGCCTAACTAGACTATGCTAACTATGCAATTATGATGTGCGGAGTATGCATGAATATTATGATGATTATAAAATGTAAAGTGAATGTGAATAGAATTGTCGCGGATGTGAAATCCTATGATACGACTTGAATCTTTGTTGATCAGAAGATGTCTTCTTCTTGCAGTTTGCACTCCGTTAGGGATAACTGGTTACCGGTTGCCCGCTGTTTGACATGAATTGAAGTGACGATCCGTCATCGAGAGATGTTCGCAAAGCGATCTCATGGGGAAATTTGTTCCCGGAGTCTCAACCGTTCTTGGAGCAACTGTTTGCATTCTTCCTATTGTCTGCAAACCCTAGAAAGAAATTTCACCTTTATTTTGCAAGTAAATTCATTTTATTTTATGAAAACATTTTGTTTAAAGAAAAATGACTGTTTAAACTTAAAACGCATTTTAAGAAACTGAATAAGACTCGATTGCAAAGAAAAGGCACAAGGCTCGAATTATTATTTATCGAATGGTAATCAGCCAAATGCTTAATCCCATGGAGTATTTACAAAGTTGGAAATTGGTAACTTTCGGGAAAAGGGCTACGATGAAACATGACGACCATTATCTTTCCCTCCCACTCTGAGTTGCACTGTATTCGTGCTTCGTAGAAGATGACCACCTGATGATGAATACTCCGCTATGGATTTTCTGAATGATCAAGTTTGTCCTGAACACAATTACTTGCCATATATCCCTAACTTTTGCGTAAACTACCCCTTTCGGGTTTTAAGTCTACCGGGATTGATTATATATTTTTTTTGTCTCTAACTTTTGCCTGAATCTCCCTTTCGGGTTTTCGATTCATCGAGACGCTCTTTTTTGCCTAAGCCGCTCTTTAGGAGTTTTCAACTTAGCGAGCTGTTCTTTTAATTATTTAGGTGAAGTATTTCTTGACTGCGTCGACGTTCACAGGACGGGTGAATTCTTTTCC
Source organism: Vicia villosa (assembly GCF_029867415.1). Classification (NCBI taxonomy): domain Eukaryota; kingdom Viridiplantae; phylum Streptophyta; class Magnoliopsida; order Fabales; family Fabaceae; genus Vicia; species Vicia villosa. The sequence continues at coordinate 47,001,350 of NC_081185.1, forward strand.
ATCCATAGTCGTGAGTATTAAGGTTCCTCCTAAGAAAGCTCTCCTAACCACGTATGGGCCGTCATAATTGGGAGTCCATTTCCCTCTCGAATCTGTGAGAAAAGATTGAATCTTTTTTAGTACAAGTTCGCCTTCTTTGATTGTGCGAGGTCGAACCTTTTTGTCGAAAGCTTTCTTCATTCTTTGTTGATATAGCTGTCCGTGGCATAAAGCTGTCATGCGCTTTTCTTCGATTAAGTTCAATTCATCGAATCTGCTTTGAGACCACTCGGCTTCTGTTAATTTTTCCTCCATCAAGACTCTCATTGATGGGATCTCAACCTCTATGGGTAGGACTTCCTTCATGCCATATACAAGGGAGAAAGGAGTTGCTCCAGTCGAAGTACGTACAGATGTACGGTAACCATGAAGAGCAAACAGGAGCATTTCATGCCAATCTTTGTAAGTGATGACCATCTTCTGAATGATTTTCTTGATGTTTTTGTTAGCTGCTTCTACAACTCCATTCATCTTTGGTCTGTAAGGAGATGAGTTGTGATGCTCAATCTTGAATTCTTCACAAAGTTCCTTCATCATTTTGTTATTTAAATTTGACCCATTGTCAGTGATTATCTTGCTAGGAATGTCGTAGTGACAGATGATGTGATTCTTGATAAACCTGACGACAACTTGTCTTGTGACGTTTGCATACGAAGCTGCTTCGACCCACTTGGTGAAATAGTCTATGGCTACCAAGATGAAGCGATGTCCGTTGGACGCTTTTGGCTCGATCATTCCAATCACGTTGATTCCCCACATGGAGAAAGGCCAAGGGGAAGAGAGTATATTGAGAAGAGATGGTGGCACATGAATCCTATCAGCGTAGATCTGACATTTGTGACACCTCTTTACATACTGGTAGCAATCTGACTCAATCGTCAGCCAATAATACCCTGCTCTCAGTATTTTCCTTGTCATGGTGTGTCCATTGGTGTGAGTACCAAAGGAACCTTCATGTATTTCTCTCATGAGTATTTCTGCTTCTTTCTTGTCAACGCATCTGAGCAGGACCATGTCGAAATTTCTCTTGTACAGAACATCTTCATTCAGGAAGAATCTGCCAGCTAACTTTCTCAAAGTTTTTCTATCTTTCTTTGATGCCCCAATAGGGTATTCTTGCCTTTGAATAAAGTTCTTGATGTCGTGATACCACAGTTTGTCGTCGATGATTGCTCCTACTGTGAAAACATGAGCGGGCCTATCCAGGCGCATAACATCGATCTGAGGAATGTCATTCCAATGATTTATCCTAATCATGGAAGAGAGTGTGGCTAATGCATCAGCCAAGTTATTTTCTTCACGAGGAATGTGATGAAAATCTACTATGTCGAAGAATGGTAACAATCTTCTCGCGTAGTCTTTGTAAGGGATTAGCCCAGATTGGCGTGTTTCCCATTCTCCTTTGATTTGATTAATGACCAAAGCAGAACCTCCGTATACATCCAAGTGTTTGATTCTTAGATCTACGGCTTCTTCGAGACCCATGATGCAAGCTTCATATTCGGCCTCATTGTTTGTGCATTTGAAAGTTAATCTGGCGGTAAGTGGAATGTGGGTACCTCGAGGGGTAAAAATGATTGCCCCAATTCCTCGTCCATAAGCATTGACAGCTCCGTCAAAGATTAAGCCCCACTGGGATCCTATCTCAAGTCCTTCGTCTGGTAGTGGTTCGTCGTAGTCTTTCATCCTGAGGTACATGACGTCCTCGTCCGGAAAGTCAAAACTGGTTGATTCATGACCATTGAGTGGATGGTGAGCCAGGTGCTCAGCTAGGATACTTCCTTTCACGGCTTTCTGAGCGTGATACTCAATGTCATATTCAGATAATAGCATCTGCCAACGGGCAATTCTCCCGGTTAAGGCAGGCTTCTAAAAAATGTACTTGATTGGGTCCATATGGGAGATCAACCAAGTAGTATTTTGAATCATGTACTGGCGGAGACGCTTGGCAGTCCAGGCCAAAGCACAACAGGTTTTCTCGAGCATGGAGTAGCGGGATTCACAGTCAGTGAATTTCTTGCTCAGGTAGTAGATGGCATGCTCTTTTCTTCTCGTCTCGTCTTGCTGTCCAAGGACACAACCCATGGAATCTTCTAAGACGGTTAAATACATTATCAAAGGTCTTCCTTCCACTGGAGGAGACAAGATGGGTGGTTCGAGCAGATATTTCTTAATGCTGTCGAACGCTTTCTGACAATCGTCTGTCCAGACGCAACTTTGATTTTTCCGTAGAAGTTTGAAAATTGGAGCACAAGTTGCTGTCATGAGATATATGAATCTCGAGATGTAATTCATACGTCCAAGAAATCCTCTAACTTGTTTCTCGGTAGCAGAACATCCCCCAGGGGGTGATGAAAGCTGTTTTCTCCATGTTTTCAGGTGTCATTTTGATTTGGTTGTATCCTGAAAATCCGTCCATGAATGAGAAAACTTTGGATTTTGCTGTACTGTCGACCAACATGTCAATATGTGGTAAAGGAAAGTCATCCTTAGGGCTAGCTTTGTCAAATCTCTGTAGTCGACGCACATGCGGACCTTTCCGTCTTTCTTAGGAACGGGAACAATGTTAGCTAACCACTGAGGGTATTCTGAAGTGACGAGGAAACCAGCGTTGATTTGCTTTTGAACATCCTCTTTGATTTTCATGGCCATTTCTGGATGAGTTCTTCTCAATTTTCTCTTGACCAGAGGGCATTCTGGTTTCAATGGCAAGTGATGCTCCACTATACTGGTATCCAACCCTGGCATATCCTGATAGGACCAAGCAAAGACATCTGAGAATTCTTTGAGTAGTTGTATCAAACTCTCTCTGATCTCTGAACTGAGTGAAACTCCAATCTTAACCTCTTTTCTGTTTCCATCCGAACCAAGGTTAATGATCTCTAGAGGCTCATTGTATGGCTGAATGGCCTCTTCCCTTTGTTGAAGTAACCGAGAAATTTCCTTTAACATTTCTTCGTCTTCTTCTTCCTCTTCCTCGAATACAGGAAACCCAAAGCTTGGAGAAGTCACACGGTCGCACGTTTCAACGGGGTGTTTTATGATTAATCTGCATATGTGTGATGAGTTTTATTTAGACAACGAGGGAAGACTCGATGTATGCAGTTAATGGAATATTTTGATGTTTTTTAAGGTGTTTTTTAGGATTACCAATTTCCGAAAAAAGAAAAGGAAAAACTAACGAAGGAACAAAATGACATTTTTATTTATCAACAATCATTTCTTGAAACAAAGACCATATAAAACAAAATTCTATTGCTTTGGGCGAAGCAAAGAGGGACATTTTCCTAACAAATAGTAAAATGCAAAGCCCTATGAAACATCTCTTCACCATGGGCTATGGTGAGAGGAAAAAATAACAGTGAAAGTTCCTACTTAGGAATGCGAGCAACAGTTGAAACTTCAATAGCTGTCCAATAGTGGCGAACCCCATTGTGCACTAGGTAATCTGGCACCTTAGGCTTAAGCTGGCCTGTGGTAGGTCTTGATTTACCAACCACTGCCTTTGCAACACTCAGGCGATCTTCTTCTACTTCAGCAGACTGAGCTGTGTGAGCATACCCATTTCCAAGTGGAGTATGTCGAATTTTCTTTTGAGGAAACTTCCAATCTTCTGAATGGAGAGACTCGTTATCGGAGATACTTTCAAGATCATCCTCTTCTGTATTTTGGTCTTTCTCTTCTCCCAAAATGGCATTGACTAGGTATGTGAACTCTAAATCTGTAGCCTCTGTGGGTGACTTGGGAATATAATCCTCAATGATGACTTCACCAGATGATGATGATGAATAGCAAGATTATATATCTCTTTTGGCTGAGTAAGGTACTCATAATCAATGTTCCATCCAGTCGGAACAATGTCTTCAAGAGAGATTTTTAAACTTTCAAGAGCGGAGTATTTCACCATGTAGTCGAATTTTCCACTCGTTTCTCCTAATGTATCCCAAGTCTCTACGGGGATAGGAGGAACCTCTTCTGATGAACCATGACTTCTGGTGGTGAAGCTGTTAGTAACTTCATCACTGCTTGATTGAGTCTTACTTTCAGATCCTTTAGTTGGATAACAGCAAGGTGAATCAGACTCTGATAGGGATATGTATGCTGCCTCGAGAAGGTAGGACATACATTCCACTTCAAAATTCTCATCGGTGTTTTCCGTACCGATGGTATTGACTGTTTGTTGAAAAGGTTGAAGAAACCCTCCACTGCGGAAAGTTTCTTGAATTGGAAGAACTACCTCAATTCCTGGAATAGCCTTTGATGATGTCAGAAAGAATCCAACTCCTATTATGTTCTTGTTGTTGGTAGGAATATTAATGTGCCCCCAACCACTGGTAGTGCCATCCTTTATAACTTGGATTGCATATTTGTAGGAAGAAATAGACGCTGCTTTCTCCTTTCCTTTTTCCTTATCCAAGGAAAGTGCTTGGAATTTAGTTCCAGCGACTTCTTTTGGTTCCATGTCGGAGAATGATGACAAGTTATTGACAATCAGAGCTCGTTCTCCACATACGGTTACCAATTTGTCATTTCTTATGAACTTCAGTTTCTAATGAAGTGTTGAAGTAATTGCCCCAACCTCATGAATCCATGGGCGACCTAGCAAACAATTGTATTGCGCCGGGATATCCAAAACTTGGAAAGTGATTTTGAACGTCTGAGGTCCAATAGTTATGGGAAGATCTACTTCTCCAAAAACTGATTTCCTTAATCCATCAAATGCTTTGACAATGACGTGACTGTCCCTTAGCGGGTAATCTTTGAAGGATAATCTTGACAATGTTGATTTGGGCATGACGTTGAGATAGGATCCATTGTCTATTAGGACTCCTGTGAATGTATCATTCATGCAGCCAACTGAGATGTGAAGTGGAAGGTTATGGTCCATTCCTTCTTCAGGAAAATCTTTGTCACAGAAACTCAGATTAGTTTCTGCGGAGATGTTGGCAATGATGTTGTTGAATTGCCCCACAGTAACACCGGGTTCTACGAAAGCTTGTTCCAAAACTTTCTGTAGAGCTTCCATATGAGTTTCATTACGCCAAAAAGCATTTTAGACAGCGCAGCTTAGACAGCGCTTTTGTACAAAAGCGCTTCTATAGGTTAAATAAAAAAAAACACGGAAACTGTATGAAAAAAGCGCTGGTATAGGTTGACTTTAGATAGCGCTTCTGAAAGCGCTGCTAAAAGGGTAACATTAGCCAGCGCTTTTTAAGTAAATTAAAAAATAATAATTTGAAAGCGCTGCCTTAGGTTCACCTTAAAAAGCGCTTTTGAAAAGCGCTGCCTTAGTTTAACATTAGAAAGCGCTTACTAAAAAGCGCTGCCCTAGGGTTTATAAAATTGAAATTGAAAATTATATTCTCAGAAACCCTTTCTCGTTCTTTCTCTATTCCAAAACGAAACCTGTTCTTCCAAAACGAAAAAACCCTTTCTCCCAGAACGAAACCCCTTCTCCACAACCAAAAATCTGCTGAGAAAGCATTTTTGTTCTTCATCTTCATCTTCTCCCAAAAAGAAAAACCCTTTCAACGGTTCTCCCATTGATTTCGCCGTTTCTTCTCCCAAACGATAAACCCTTCTGAATCTTACGAAATAGCTTTTGAATCCTTGAATAACCCCAAATTCAGACACGGCTTGGCTTGGATTCATTCTCCCCTCACGTCTTCTTTGGCATTAGAGGTATCTTTACTTTGAGTATTGTTCTTGTTCTTTTCTTCTTATTGTTATTGTCTCTATTAGAATAGAGTTAAGAAATTGTTTTTGCTTTGTTGTCGTGGATTTGTTGTGGTGTAATCATTGCTTTATAATCAGAAGATTCAATAGAAGATTCATAAATAGAACCACTATCTCTTCGCCGTGATTCTCTGTTGGATTTACTGGAAGCTCTTATCTCCAAAGTGGGAGGTTGAGAATTGTTAAAAAGAGAAATATCGGCTGTAGCAGAAACTGCGGCAGTGCCTGTCAGCGGGTGAACCAAATTGTCTGAATTGTTTAAATTGCAACCAAAGTAGGGATTTTTTAAAGTATCGTAAAAGGGACTTGCGTGACCAAATTCCTCAACCGAAAACGACAGAGGAAACGAGCTTGATTCATGAGTTTCCAATGGCTGGCACTCTTGTTTGTGGATTTGCCTCCAGTGGATTATTTGACAATTCCCAGAGCTGCAAACCACTTACAGCTCAAATTTCAAGAAATAATAACCTTAATGTCAAACAGAAAATTCGATAAAATAGTTAGTTACCAGTATCTAACAAACTTGCATCTGGAGCAGCGAGTTTTAGCGGGAGCAGAACACCGAGCACAGTCATGATTCGGTTCATTATTCTTAGGAAAATAAAAAACTTGAGGTTGAGGGGGAATTACATCAGCAACAACCATTTTTGTTCGGCTTTAAAGGCTTCTTCAGCGGCCAATTGAGCGAGCAAAGCTATCCTATTTCTCTTCGTGGCAGTCTCACTCCATTTTCCAAGTAAGACGTAAGCCACCAAAGGGAGTACAACCAAGACCATAAACAGGACAGGAATATCAGATTCACGCGGTTCGAGCATATCCCCACCAGCATACTCATGTCCAGTTTCCTCCCAAAATCACTTATCAGAATGAAATCCCCCTAAAAATCCAAGTAAACTTCAAATGCAGCATAAGCCATAAGCTACCATTCAAACCTGTCATGTTCAACTACTTAAATTCAACAACAACAACCAACTTATTGCCTTATTTAGATAAATAGCTCAATTAAGTGCTTATAGAATAGAATACATCACATCAACAACTACAAGATAACAACAGTCAAAGATTGTTGTTATCTGCAGCTTTTCTCATTTGTTACAAGTGTCAATTTTATATCCTTTTGCTTATACATGATATTCTCATTTGTTACATATTTTGACAGTTCCTAAACTAATTTATTTTGTCAATATTTCCTCTTGTATAACTTTCCCATAAGGATCCTTTATTCTAGGCTTCTTTTCTTACAGGAGCTCAATAACCCGTGAGAAGTTTGAAGAGCTCTGTGAAGATATTTGGGAAAAATATCCTGTACCATTGAAAGAGTTTCTTGAGCATCCAGGCTTGTTAGCAGATCAAAGAGTTTCTTGACATGTCACACATATGCAACCTGCATAAAACAATAACAACTAGGTATGTTTTACCAATACTGCAACCAACATGAAAACACCTTCACTTCAAAGTATTGATGTTGACCAAAAATCAGGAGTTTTGACTGTGATTTGACCATAGTTGACTTTTAGGTCAAACTGATTGATTGTTGCCCATTTGAGCATCTGACTGAGCAATCTTGTAAACTGAGGCTTGAAACTTGGCATGGGGATAGTTTAAAACCTAATAAACTATATGAAATCCATTGGAGCCCTTGATACATCCTTTCTCCTTAGCAAATCCGAAACCCTAATTTGAGGACCCTTTGATTAGGGGAGTGTGCATTCAGTCAGGTCTCGAGCTTTTGATGCTTGTATGAGCTTGAAAGTAAAATTGTGATGGGTAAATTTTGGGGTATGACACCAAGAGCTGCATATAAGAAGACTGCAATCCTAATTTGGAACGCAGAGAGAAAGATTTGTTAATTGTGAAGAACCGTAGTTCTGTAGCTGTGTTTAGTCTCTTGTACTCCAAGCAACTGTCTTTTGATGATTGTATTGGAATAGGTTTTTTATGTACTTTGTCACTCTAAGCTTTAAAGCACGAGTGTGTGTCTCTTGATTGAAGCTTTTAAGCAGATCAAGGTGTGTTTTTGAAGTGTGTCTTCTCTCTAATTTGTTTAATGTTTGTTTGTAATCACTACTGTGATTGAGGGGGGTGAGTGGAGATACTCACGTCTAGGAATAGATTGGAATTACATTGGGTAGGTCTTAAGTGAGGAGTTGTACAGGGGAGAGTTTAACTCCGAATTAATTATGCTTATATTGGATTCCCTCCCTGGCTTGGTAGCCCCCATAGTAGGTATTGTTGTATACCGAACTGGGGGAACAATTTGCTGTGTTCTTTACTATTTTTATGCGCTTCTGTTTTAACGTTTTGTTCTGTGTAATTGTGGATGTCATAACATCCAGTACGACATCGCGTGTGAGTTACTAGAATTTTCAGATTTAATTGATTTGTTTTGTTATTTTTCTTTAATTGTTGATTGGTACATAATGATAAAAAAATACATAGTTTTTTTTTTGTTTAATTTCATAAAATAGTTTATTAGACTTGACAAAAAACACCTTGTGTTTGTAAAATTCTCCTTAATAGTTTAGGTTATATTTCTCTTATCTTTTGTGAATATTTTCAATATTTTGCAAATACCAAAAATGCCCCTAGTTGTTAAAGTTGACTTTTGACAACTTAAATGACTTTTTCCCTTTCTTTACTTAGTATTTTCCTATTAGATGATTAGTTTACTCTTAATTAGATTTAGATTCCCCTTGTATAAACAATTAGGTTAGTGGATTAGGTTATCCCCCCTTTTATTCATTCTTTTTTTCTTTTTCGACTTTAAAACACTTAATCAATAAAGAGGCGAATCACATCATTACATACCTAAGTGGGAGAGAAGCGAGTGGGTGTATTCCCTAATCTGCTTCAGCATCGCTTATACACTCTTATGTGGTTCCACTCGCAAAATAATTCCCTTTAAAAAGCACCAACCAAAAACATTCAAAACACTTAATAAATATTCAAAATTAAAACAAAGTGGAAAGATGATGAGTGACCCCGTAGTGGGAATTGTTCATCATCCATCTACATCAAAAGACACAAACCAAATCCTTTCATTTTCTCTTGCCTTGTCGGCATCTAAGGGCATTGTTATTTCCGCTCAATCGCATCGTAGATCGTCCTCTTATGCAAGAGCGCAGACGTTAACGCCGCCCAACTAAAAAACACAATAAACAAAAACATGTGAGCCTAATTACGGCGCTCTAATTCCTGAAAAGGATACGTAGGCATTGGGTCACGGGGCCTAAGCGAGCACAATTATAAATATTCCTTTTTTCCCCGTGTTTATTTTGCATGCATTCGCATTAGGCTTTAGACATAGATACACCCTTTAGATAGAAACAAACATAGGTGGATACCTTCGAGTTCAATGGGTGTGAGGTGTGCTAGTACCTTCCCCTTGCGTAACCGACTCCCGTACCTAGATTCTCTGGTCGTAAGACCTTGGTCTTATTCTTTGCTAGGTGTTCTGATAATCCTTTCCCTTTTGGGATAAATATATTAGTGGCGACTCAGGTTCATTTTTCGCGAGTGTGCGACAACTGGCGACTCTGCTGGGGACGTCGACCTATTGCGGGTCCGTACTTAGCGAGTCGATCCTAGCGTTTGTTTGTTTGTTTGTTTGTTTGTTTATTGGGTGTACTTGTATATGGCTTATGTGTTGCATCATTTGTTATGTGCTTGCATATCATGTTTACTTTTCTCGCAGTCTGGACCATACGATTGGGCCCCCATGGGGGCCACATATTTTTCTGTTTGCAGGTGGGGTGGGATGTTCTATGAGGTAAAAGGCCCAATACCTAGGCCAGAGTTGACACATAGGATACCTAGGATAGAATGGATAGTCATGACGCCAATAGAATGTCAAGTTTTGTTGATTGTGATCATGAGACCCATGACCAGTCGAGGTTCAAATGAGATGCCATCGTTGGCATGTATTTGCAACGATGATGGCGTTTCAGGAGAACAGTTAACGCTGGAGTGCTTTTGACCTACGCTGACCTAGATTCACCTGTGAGTGGGGAGGGATTCATATTATAGGTACCGTTGGTGACTCAGTTTATGGGTGACTGTTCTGTTAGTGATTGTTCTGTGATACATATGCCAGACCTTTGATTTTATGACATCCGATCTTGTTCAGAGATAACACAACAACTCTCCCATGTTGGGGGAATCTCCATTGCATCATTCTCATCAAGGCATGTTTAATTTATAAAAAAAAGAGAAAAAAAAAGAAAAAAGATATAGTAAAAAATATATATAAAAAAAAGATTGATTCTCATATGCATGCCATTATTTAGGGTATCCAAAGTCACTACTTTCTATCAAGAATGGCTAGCAACGTGATCACCAACAAAGAGGCTACTAAGCGCATATTCACTTGCAATTTTTTTCGTGAAGACATGACACCTCTGATTAAGTTGAGTACTCTAGTTACTGGGCATAATATGGATGAATTTAGAAAGACTTTTGACCATATCCTGCACATGCTGACTTCTCACATTAATGAATGGGCTCTGTACAGTCTCCTTCAATTCTATGATCCTGAATTGCATTGTTTCACCTTTCAAATTATCAACTGGCTCCTACTCTTGAGGAGTATGCACACATCCTTAAAATTAAAGTTCAGCATAAAATCCTTTTTGTTTGTGTACCGGAAAAGCCCAAAATGGACCATATTGTTGGTGCTCTTTATTTGAGCATGAAGGATGTTACGGATAATTGGAAACCAAATGGTAGGACTCATGGGTTTTACTTGAGATTATTGCTGAAGAAAGCCAATACTCTTGCTTTTGAAGAAAAGTGGAAGGAGTTTAACGCTCTTCTAGCTGTAATGATTTATGGATTGGTGCTATTTCCTATTATTCCAAACTTGTCTACCTCACTGCTATCTGCCTCTTTATGGACCAGAATTCCGTGCCTACCCTATTGGCAGACACATACTATGATATCCACTCCAGATATGGGAAGAAAGGGTCAGTTGGAGGTTGTCTACCATTGCTATATGAATGGTTCTCTTCGCACTCACCTAAGAGTGGACCATTTGTCACGACAAAGGACTCACAAAAAAGGCCTTAGAGGATCATGGGGCTTACTGCAAATGACATTGTCTGGTATAATCTCAGAACGGGCATAAATGAAGTCATAACCAGTTATGGTAATTTTGGAAACATTCCCCTTATAGGAACAAAAGGTGTCATCAATTATAATCCAACGCTCGCGCTCCGTCAATTGGGTTTTGCATTGAAAGACAAGCCTTTATATAAGGAGGTGTTCGAATCTGTTTGCTTCGAAAAAGGAACTGATCCCGAAGGTTTGGAAAAGGTAAGAGGCGCCTGGAACAACATCCATATAAGTGACTGAACTTCCCTGAGAGGGAAGAATGCAATTTCCAAGCAAGCTTACACTGATTGGGTGAAAGAAATACTCAAGACCTACCTGCTGCCCTTCCCAAAAGTTAGCTTATTATATGAGCATTCACCCGAGGTCTTAACTGCCCCTGTACCAGCTGAGGAGTATACCCAGGTGCACATGGATAATATCCGATTACGTGAAAAGAAGCAAGATGCGCAACTAAAGTATTACTCTGCGGATCAGATAAGAGCTGAGTTGGCATGTGAGGTCAAGATGCTAAAAGGAGAATCCTCTAGGGTCCAGAAGAGGGTCAGAACTGAAAGGGGTGGAAGGGCTACTACTGTTTTTGTTAAGGATCACTAGAAGATCATGGAAAAACCCATAAAAGAAGCAGAAGAAAAACTCAAGTGTGAATACCAAGAGGACTTGAGGGTCCATAAGCTCAAAGTAGAGAAAGAGGTCAAGTATAAGCTGAAGAGTTTGAAGAAGAAACTGGAAGAAGAGGTGACCCAAAGGATAGCAGTTGAGACTCAGTTGAAAGGAAGCCACCTTCGTACATCCCGACTAGCGGAGGAAAACGTCAAACTCAGGAATCAGATAACGGAGATGGGGAATGCACGTAAGAAGACTCCTCTCCCAGAATGCAAAGAATGTGAGGAACTTAGAGAGTATTGCAAGAAGCTAGATGGGCAGTTATTTCGGAAAGACGTGGTGATCCAGAGTTTTGTCAAAGGAAGAGACCGAGAAGTAACTAAGAAATTGTATGATGAAACCAAGAGATGGAGCGACGATCACTTCAGGCAGGGAGGGCCTCTGTTTTATACCAAGATGGATTAGTGATTGAGTTTGTATTTCATGATCACCACCAGATTTGTTGGATGGGGTCTTTTATTTTCCGTTGTTGAACTATCTTGATGGTGTATGGGCTTGCCCCAGTTTAAAAGTTTTTTATGAATGAAAAACGAGTCTTTTGTTTCCTCTTGGTGCTTGTCTTTTATCACGTTGTTTCATCTCCTGTTTCTTCCTCAGTTGGTGATTCTAAAGTAGTTCCTTGGAGTTATAATGTTGTGTATATTCGAGGGAAGAAGCATGATTGTCCTCCGGTGGGTAACTCGAATGTCATTAATATTGCTGGAACTAGTGGTATCACTCGTAGTGGCCGAATCTTTACTGCTCCACCTCCACTTCCCAAGGAGATCAACAAGGATGTTAATGCTCAGACTAAGGGGAAACAAGTTGTTGTTGATCCACCAGAATCTTGTACTGCACAAGACGCTAAACAGCTTCTGAGAATTATTAAGAAAAGTGATTACAAAGTGATTGATCAGCTTGACTAAACTCAGGCTAAGATTTCCATTTTGTCTCATTTGGTGCACTCAGAAGCTCACCGTGACGCTTTGATGAAGATTCTGGCCTCTGCTCATGTCACTTAAGACATTACTGTGCCTCAGTTTGAAGGAGTTGTGACCAATATTGCCGCTGGCAATTGTTTGGGCTTTTGTGATGAGGAATTCCACCTGAAGGCAGAGCACATAACAAAGCATTACATATCTCTATAAGGTGCTTGGATACTGTGTTATCTCGAGTTTTGATTGATACAGGATCTTCCCTTATCGTAAGGCCTAAGGCTACCTTGTTCAAGTTGAGTATGGACGGGGTTATGATAAGGCCTTGTACTATGAGTGTCCGAGCATTTAATGGTTCTAGAAGATCCGTAGAGGGGGAAATTGATTTACCTGTCAAGATTGGTCCTCACACGTTCTATATTGCCTTCTATGTTATGGATATTCGTCCATCGTATACTTGTCTCTTGGGTCGTCCTTGGATCCATGCGGCAGGAGCTGTGACATCTACCTTTCATCAGTGTTTGAAATTCATTGTGGGCGACAAAATTATTGTGATCACTGGTGAGGAAGATTTGGTAATCAATAATCTGACAACTTACCGTTACGTGGAGGTGGAAGGGGAAGTGCATGAGATACCTTTTCAAGCCTTGGAAATTATGTCAGTTGATAGATTCCCTGTGGTTCAGGATAAAAAAAATTTGGAGCTCCTCTTTCGTCCTTGAGTGATGCCAAGGCCTTCTTAGAAGCTGGGGTTCCTCGTGATGCTTGGGGCAAAGTGATTGACGTTCATGAGAAGTGAGATAAGTATGGTCTCGGGTACCAACCCTCCTCCTCTGCCCAGTTCAGTTTGACTCCTGAAAATAAGGTGATCTCCCCGATCTCCTAAGTGTTTGTCAGTGCTGGTTCCAGCTCAGAAAGTCAGATTCTTGCTATGGGTGATGACGATGGCAATGAAGATCTCTGCAAGTTCATCTATCAAGCTGCACCTGATCAGGAACTCAACATCTGGGCCGTGATGGACATCCCCAAAGTTGTTTTTATGGAAATGTAATTTTTCTATTTCAATAAGTCGATGCTCTGCCCAAGGCATATTGACAGCCTGTAGAAAAGGGGCCCCCATATGTTTCAATCTCTGTTTAATAATGAATACAAATCACAATTTTGCATACAATTACTACTCCATTTCTTTCATTTTTACTTTTTGCTTAATTTTTTTTTAAATGGAAATGTTTTTCTTTTTCATTTCCTCTTTATGTTGCATTTTAAAGCATGAATCATCCATCATGAAGATCCGGCTCGGATTCCATCAAAAATGATAATGCTACTGTTCCACGTCTTGATATCCTTGAGAATCCAATTGACCACACTGACAAAGATAGTGGAGAAGATTGTGAAGTCCTTGAGGAATTGGAAATACTCTTAAGACATGAAGATAAGTCCATTCAGCCACATGAAGAAGCCATAGAAATCATCAACCTCGGTATAGAAGAAGTAAAGAAAGAAGTCAAGATAGGGGCCGCTTTGCAAAGTGATGTAAAGAAGAGGTTGATTGAGCTGCTTCGAGAGTATGTTGATATCTTCTCCTGGTCGTACAAAGACATGCCTGGTTTAGACACTAATATTGTTATGCATAGGTTGCCACTCAAACCAGAATGTCCGCCCGTAAAGCAGAAACCGCGAAGAACTCGACCAAATATGGCTCTACAGATTAAGGAAGAGGTTGAGAAACAGTTTAATGCAGGTTTTCTATCAGTGTGTGAATATCCTCCGTGGATTGCGAACATCGTGCCCGTTCCTAAGAAGGATGGAAAGGTGCGTAAGTGTGTAGATTATCGAGATCTCCTATTAAAAAATTCATAAAAATAATAATCTTTTTAGGTTAATTTTATACTAAATTTGAGTTGTTTCTTATATGCATTTATACCAATTTCCATATGATTGTGTTGCTTGGTCTTTGGGGTTCATTGGTGTGGTCTCTCTTCTTTTAAGAGTACACATTCCTCAACACTTAGGTGATTGAGAGGAGTTTTATCTCTATGTTTGTTACCCCAACACTTAGGTGATTGAGAGGAGTTTTATCTCTATGTTTGTTACCTCAACACTTAGGTGATTGACTAGTCTATTCCTTTACTACTTACTTTGGTGGGAGAGAAATGATTGGGATATAGACCCTAGTCTATTTCTTTACTACTTACCTTGGTGGGAGAGAAATGATTGGGGTGTAGACCCTAGTCAATTTCTCCACTACATAGGGAAACGAGTGGGGTGTAGACCCTAGTCTGTTTCTCTACTACTTATATACTCTTTTTGTATGATTCAACTCACAAATTAATTCCCTTAAAAAACACCCAATCAAAAGCACATAAAATACTTAATAAATATTCAAATTTAAACAAAGTAAGGAAGTGATGCGAGGCCTAGTATTGGGTCTTGTTCATCATGGATTTACATCAAAAAATACAAACCAATGTACTTTCTTTTTCTTCTAAGAGCATGTTAAGTCCTTTCCATACTTAGGCGTATAAGTCTCAAAGGTTGAGTATCGTTGGAATGTGATCTTAACCTGTGTTCACCTAAAAAACACAAAACAAAAGAAAACTATTAAGACGCTCTGACTTATCAAAAGGGATACGTAGGCATCAAGTCACGAGGCTTGAACGAGCACAATTTTGTTGTTGATGCTCTGTCTGTTCTGTATTATTGTCTAATGTTTGGCTAAAACATATAATAGCAGCAAAAGGTTTAATTTGAATCTTGCAAATAGAAAATGAACAAAACAAGTACAAGCAAGCTGTTATATGGAATGTCATGACATCAACTCATGACATCGCGCCTACAAAACTGGAAGGAAGATTCAGTTTGTACTCAACAGATACAGGATATTCGAAGAATATTTTGTAATCTTATGTGGCGCAAATTTAAAGGTCAAAAGAATATTTGAAGAATCATATCAGAAGATTGAAGATTCAGGAAGAATCAGATCAGAAGATTTAAGATTCAGCAGTTTCTAATTTAGGAGATAAATTAGGAAACTAATGATTAAAAGACCTTATTTGTAGCAGAATATTTCTGCATATTTGTAACAGCAAGGAGTGCTGCGATTCGTAAGCCAAAGTCCAATTGGGATTAGGTTATAAATAGGAATCTTTGTAACCTAGTTTGATATAGAAAACCTTGTTTAGAAACAATGTAGTCATTAAGGTTTCTATAGGTAGACCACCCAGGTTGTGGGATGGCTGCCATGTCCTTCTCGAAACCTGTAAGGTAAGAGAAGTGATTGTCCTCACTCGAAACCTGTAGGTAAGAGTTGAGTATTGTATTCTTGATCGAAGTTGTGAAGCAAAATCAAGTTATTATTCATTGTTAATTACGTAAATAGCTGTTGTAGGGTTGTAACAATTGGGTATCACTAGGGTGTGAGCAGAGGTTCTCTTGTCTTTGATGGAGTTCTGAGATAAAGGTTGCATTGGGTAGTGACTAGGTAAAATAGAGGTTGTTTATTTGTAAACCAGAGGTTGTTTACATAAAATAGTACTACTGATAGTGAAATATTCTTCCTGGCTTGGTAGCCCCTAGAGTTGGTAGTTAGACCGAATTGGGTTAACAATTAACTGTGTTATTTATCTTCTGCATTGTTTGTTCAGTTATAAATGTTATGACATTGTTTATAACATCAGGTTCAGAAGTGTTAGCTGTTCTTGAACAGAACCATATAAATGTTACAATCTTGTTATATTTACTAAACATGTGTAATCCCATGTCTCATTGACTCCGGTTTAGGAGTAATTAATAAATGAGGGATCTTTCTATTCTGCCTCTGCTACATTAATAACAGATCAGATGTCTTGACATCGTGAATGACATCCGAGTCTGTCATACCAGAATTTCAATTGGTATCAAAGCAGGCATCCTGTTTGTTTCTGGATGAGATCCATGAGGGATAAATTCTGGTTGTGGTAAAGGTAAAAGATTCTTTGAACAAAGAATGTTCATATTGTATGGTCCCTTGAAGTGGAGGATGGACCTATATGATTAGAACAACCTGACCTAAAAGCTATGATGCTGGAACAAGGAGTGCTAAATCCAAAGTCTTCATGCGGGAGTGAAGAACATGAATTTTAGAACTAATTCGACCGGTATCTATGGACAGAGAAGAATTGCATCAAAGCCTTCATGCGGGAGTGAAGATATTGATAAAGTAACCTCTGTATTTATGTGAGTTTGACAGGTCAGGATTTTGGTTAGGTCTAGTCTGTTGCTTGATGCAAAAGAAGCATTGTGCAAGATTGAGCATTGTAATACGGTGAACTGACTTTAAAGAAAATGTCGCGGCAAGCAAGAGTTGCCACCAACTTTTATTTTATCCAATTGGAAAGGCAAAAAGAACAGAAAAAACCTTTGAAAAATTTTGAGTTCAGGGGGTACGTTATACAAAGGGAAGGTGTAAGGCACCCTTTGCATCCATGGTTTTCCATAGGCTCTTAATTACTTAGCTCACTTGTTTGTTTGAATTGTTTGAAAGAGTGTCGTGTGTGAATATTAAAAACTTCATTAAGGACTTTAGCTTGTAAATAAGCGTAGCCTTGTTTTGAAAGTATTTGAAAAGAGAGTGTGAAAAGTAATTTGAAAGTTTGAATGTGAGCAAGCAATTGAGAACACCTACCCTAAGATGGTCTTTTTTGTTCTTTAAGTTTTTCGGGCGAAAGGGTCTATCCATACCAGGAGAGGGCAGGAAGTCTTTCAATTGGATGTTGAAACAGTCATCGAAGTTATCGTTCGCCACAAGACTGTCCCTACCATAAAGAGGGTAGGTAGTCTAAGGGAAGGATAGAATAGTCATTAATCTTTTTAGGCATCATGCGAGGATACCTTAGCAATGGGACAAATCATCTTATTTCAGAAGCAACACAGAGGGAAAAAATCTCATAGGATAATTTTCATTCTTTTAAAGGCAACCTTGCTTTAGGTATCCTCGGAATCGAGGGACTTGACTATTTTTCATAAATATAGGCAACAAGATAATAAGGCAACAAGAAACAAGAGGGGAACCCTAAAGGTGTGTGTGTGCCATAATCAGGTGATTAAATTCGGATATATTATCTTGTAATTAGTGATCTAATTCAGTTCAAGGCTTGCACTCCCTAAGATTACTAACCACGCAATTTAAAATTCCAGAAATTAAAGGCAGAAATTAAAATTCCTACGCTATTACAATAAACACCTGCGGGGAAGGGGGAATAAAGGCAGAAAATAAGAGGGAACAATAATTAGTATAAACATCTTTGAATGCCTTGATCTTCCTCGAACCCTCGATTGACTCTGAAAATTAAAAGGAAAATAATAGGGGTGAGTGTAGGAGAGATTCATTGACTATTTGAGGCAAACCCTATTTTGGGCAAAAAGGCAAAATAAAAATTAAGATAAGATTTAAACAAAAAAGAATTAGAAACTTAGCTTTTCCATCTGGTATGGCACGTGGCTGAAAGATCTTGATAAACCCTGAAAATTGGGCACAAAGAAGATAAATATTAGTGCATTAAAGACCTCAAAAATTATAACGTGACAGATCGAAAATTAAAACGGTAATAATTTAGGCGAGGCAAAAGGAAAACCTCGATTGGGACAAAAGTTAACAAGCCTAATAGAATAAATAAAAGCCAGGCAGACCGTATAAGGCAAACAAAATAATTTTTATTGTTTAAAAATAATTATTGATAAAATCATGAAAAAGTCGAGTCTTCGATTAAATAAATTCAAAAGTCATGAAAATATTATTTACTTAATAAAAAAGATGGTTCAAGTAATTTTAATAAAAATATTACAATAGAAAATAATAAAATAAGAAAGGATTTATGTAATTAAAAATAAAAAGAAAATTAAAAAAAAAACTTAGCTTTAATTAGGTATGGGAGACCCTTAAGGGTGTATGGTGGAGTGCGCCTCTAGCAGCCTTCAGATCTGGCGCCTTGTACATCTTACGGTCAGTTCAGGATGGTGCATCATGGATCGCTTAAGGCTGAACACATGGGATTCTTTGAAAAATCTTGGTAAAATTTTAATTGTCACCATGGGGGATCGAACCCAGGTTTTTTAATGAAACTTCAAACGTCACTTGCCAACTGTGCCAGATAATTGAGCTGTTAATATATTAAACAATAACAAATAAATATAAAAACAAATGGGTAATGGAATAAGTCAAAGAGGAAGGCGCGTGGGTCCCAAGTGCTATACTGTATCCAATCAAACGTTGAGAGAGGGTCAGGCTGGTTGACTGGCCAATAACGCAGCCACACACGTGAGTCAGACTTCAGCGCTACTGTTCATCATCATTGTTGAGTTCACTTGCGGATTTTGTTAGGAGTTTTCCTGCGGATTTACCCACGGAAAATTCCTTCGAAATTTCTGCAATTTTGAAACACGTAAAAACAATAGCGGCAACATATTAAAATGACCCAAATTATATAAACAATAGCCCCTGATTACGAATATGCTATTCGTTTTGGCCGAATCCTCCTGTAAATACGAAAATGATAAGCATCTTTGTTCATGCCCTAGTAATGGTAGATTTCGTTATAGGTCCATAAACTCAAAGGTTCCACGTTAGGCCTGTTCTAATACATCTCAGGAACTTGTTTGTATCGTTAGTTCTCATTATAATGCAGTGTTAATAAGAAAACGAAAGCAAGAAAGTATGAGTGAACATGATGATCATGGCATATGCATTTTAACGATTCTACCACTTACTTACTGACTCGATCTTACTCTTTGAGGCCTTGGAAACTAAATGGATTGGCTAGGAAGCTCTGAAATCTTCTTGAAACAAGAGAAAGAAAACCTCACTTTCTTTGGTATTTCTTTCTTTTTTAAACCCTATTCTTGGCCACCAAAATTCGTCGTCTTGCTTGTTGCAGTGTTTAGGAATATATAGGAGTGCAATTTAGGTCAAGTTTGTGGGCTTGGATCCTTGATCATTGGAGAGATGAAAATTTGATTGAATTTATAATTATGAATATTTCTAATTTTAGCCAATTTCAATCTTTCTCTTTCCAATCTTTCTTTCATGAATTTTGATCAATTTTTTGACCCTTTTGATTGATTGAAACTAATTGGAAACCAAATCTTTGATTTAAACTAACTATTTTATATTTTACATGATTTATTAGTATCTAAATGAATTAAAATTCAAATAAATAAAATAAATGTGATAAAAATAAAATAATTAATTTAAGGACGTTTATAAAGCCCATAGACACGTTTGGGATCCATTCTTTAGGCCCACTAGTCCAAAAACACCAAATTGTGCAATCAGGGTTTTGTGTTTTTCTTGAGAATCGACCAACTTTTGAGCCTCGTATCTCCTTCAATTTTTATCATATGAACATGTTATAGGACTTTTTGGAAAGCCCAAGATGTCCTTTACAAGCCACTTCGGAACCTTTTTTCATTTGGAGATTTTATCTTGAAGATATGGCTCCTGACAAATAACTGCTTTTTGCAAGCTTCTAGAAGGACCTGTGATGTTTTGGCTCCTGACAAATAACTGCTTTTTGCAAGCTTCTAGAAGGACCTGTGATGTTTTGGCTTATATCTCTTATGCGGAAGCATTTCTTGACCTTGGACCCAACATCAAAATTGTAGATAATTGAATTTCCTTGGGAATGAGCTTTGGTTGGGGAATTTCTGATAAAGTATGAGAGAGATATGATCAGTCAAAGTTGGGTTGACTTTTAGTTAAAAACCCTATATTAGTAACTTGGGATTTTGATGAATCATGATCAAACCTTGATCAAATGATGAATGTTACTTCAAAATAAGTATGTTACCAAAAATCAGGAGGTTTGACTGTGGGTTGACCATAGTTGACGTTTAGGTCAAATTGGTCGATTGTTGTCTATTTGAGTAGTTGACTGATCAAACTTGTGAGTCAGAGCTTGAAACTTGGCATGAGGATCTTTTGAGGCATGTGAGAGACCATGAGGTCCACCTGAGGTGTCAGAACATGATTTTACTTTGAGAGGAGGAAAACCCTAGTTGGAGGGTTGTTGTTTAGGAGAGAGACTGCATGCTTCCTTCTTGTGTATCTTTGAGTATTTGAAAGTCAGATGGACTGAAATATGAGTAAATATGATGGGCAAATTTTGGGGTATGACAAGCATCAATAAATTTGTAGTTGTCATGCTTACAACTAACACTTAAAGTAAGCATTGTGTGAATTCTGTTGAGGTATGACTATTTTCCGTTGTGTGGTGTCGTTTTCTTTACCTCCTTGTTTCACTTGGGAGGACGACACGCTAGACCCTTCACGCGCAATTTGGAAGGAGAATGCGCCCGGGGCGGGATGAATTTTGTTTCAGTTCTTCCTACGATATCATACGAACTTTTTAATTATCCTACGAGTAGGAAAGGGGAAAAAGATCTCAAATAAACCCTAGGAGTTTGCTAAGTGTGGGGATTCACCTAGACTAGAAATTCTGGAGTCCGGGAGGTCGGTTATACATAGGGAAGATTTTAAGCACCCTACATATCCGTAGTACTCTACGGGAACCTTCTCTGTGTCAATGTGTATGTGTTTGTTGCTTGTTATTGGGAAAGTTTCTCCTTTGTGTTAGGAGAGAGAATTAAATTGAATTGAAAAGAAAACAGACAAACTGACTATTTTTGGTATTTTGTTAGCTCGCTGAGATTCCTTGTGAACCTCATGCCTACATATCCTAATGGAAGTCAGAGCTTAATGTAGTTCGGGGAACTAATTAGGGATTTTAATGATTTTTTGGTGCCTTGCTTGAAGCTCAAGGTTGAAGCTTTAAATTAAATCTCTGTTTACAATAAAGAGACATGAAATCATCTTTACAGAGAGGTATTTCTACTATTCCACCACAAACACTTTTAAAGTGACAGAAAAGCTAAATTGTGTTTCATTAAGAGGGGGAGCCGACTTGGTTAATCAAGTATGACAGCCAACATGCCTCTTGAATTAAAGATTCTCAACCAAATAAGGGAAAGTTGTACAAGTCTGGGTTGTGTGCCAGAGCAATGCCTTTAACGAGTCCTAAATGGGAGAATATTTGAAATGATTGTTTGTTTGAAATGATTGTTTGAAATTATTGTTTGTTTGTGGTGAGATAGGAGAAATACCTACCTATGAAGATGAGCTATGTCTATCTATTGTTTGAAAGATTTGATTTTTAGCTGGCTTGTATGAGGCCCAAGCTTGAGGCTTTTGATTGATTTATTGACTCTGGGAGATAACTCCACTGGGGATGGATTTAAACTAAAGAGTTTTTGTGTTCTGTACAAAGCCCAGAATTGAGGCTGACTCTAGCTGGAGAGCATTTATTTGATGGATTTTATTTCGTGTTCTGTACAAAGCCCAGAATTGTGGCTGACTCTACTTAGGGAGACTCTATTTTGTGCCTTGTATGAAGCCCAAGGTTGTGGCTGACTCTTCACTGGGGAAGTCATTATTTCATGCCTTGTATGAGGTCCAAGGTTGAGGCTGACTCTTTAGGGAGTTTTACTCTGCTGGAGGATTTATCTATTAAAAGACTGATTTTTTGGAGGCTAACCCTTTCTAGGGATTTATGAATGATAGCAGAAAGATTATCTAACTTAGACTTCTTGTTTAAAGCCCAAGATTAAGGCTGACACTGACTGAGGATAGATAACTATGGATCCTAAATTCTGCTAAGGAAATTAATGAAGATAAGGGTGACAGAGAATGTCCATGTCTCTCATTCCAAAATGTGGACTCAATATGAGATTGAGACAATCTTAGCTTGTTTAAAGTCTAGTTTAAAGAATGGAAGAAGCTCACCAGGATAGGCTAAAAGGTAACTAAAGACCTGTTCCTATGTTTATAAGAAACCTGATGGGCCCTTGTATACAAGCTCAAGAGGAAGCTGGAAATGCTTTTAAGAAGCCTGTGGGTCCTTGCACAAAGCCCAAGAGGAGGCTAATCGAGGGTCATCGAGGGTCCTTGTTGTAGCACAAGAGAAACCTATGTGGTTTTGAACTTATTTTGGCTTTAAGAAAATGGGTAAGAGGTTTCACCGGGAATAATTCCTCTTGGGTGGATGTGTCCTATTTTGGGTTCTAAGGCTTTTTTCAAGATGTTTCACCGGGAATAATTCATCTTGAGGGTTTGAACTAAAGATCTCTAATTAGGAAAGAGCCTTCACCGGGAAGACATTCTCAATCCTAGGCCATATTCCTATAATTTTGTTGTTTTATTGATAAAAGTTGAATATTTATAATAAACAGTTAAAAGCTTTTTGAAAACAGAAGAAGTGAAGATGGACAAAGGTCACATAGGTATTTGAAGAGTTTCACCGGGAATAATGCCCTTCAAATACCAGAAGAATGTTTTGAAAACAGAAAGGAGATTTTGTAAATACAATTTTTGAAAACAAACTATGAAAAGAAAGAAGGTGTTGGGTCTTACACTCTAATAGAGGCCCAGTACTTTATAGTACTAGTTGACTGTTATGAAAACAGTTGAAAAAGATTAGAAATGATACAAGGTTTTGTTGTCTGAAAACCTGGATCGTCTGTTTAATTTAGGTTTGAAAACAGTTTTGAAAATTGACAAAAAGTCAACTTAATTAGGGTTTAGACAAAGTCTATAAATAATTAAGACCTACATGATTAGGGTTTTATCACAAAAATATTTACAAGAGATTAGGTTTTGAAAATCAATAGAAAACTATATTTAAAGTATTTTAAAATACTCAAAAATATGTTATTTTAAACCTAAAAAATATATATAAAATAAATAATATTTTTGTGATTTTTTGGGTTATTCATAAAATAGATATGTTAAATGATAAGTGTGTGAAAAATCAAAAAGAAATGATTTAATTTGATTGGTTAATTTGTTGTGTGAAGTTGTAAAGAAAAATGAAGAAGAAAAGTAATAAAAAATTGGTTTTGGCCTCACCATGGTTTGAACCCACGCCCTTGTAATCAATTACTCAAAACCACACCACTGGGCCAACGCGCGCTTGGTGTCAAAGGATTGATTCCATTGCAATACATGTGTTATTCAAATGCATAGAACAAAAAAAAGAAATAAAATCAAAAGGTCTGGGGCGAGGGGGATTTGAACCCCAGACCTTGGGCACGCGCAACACACAAACTCTCTTTACCACTGGGCTATAACGATGTAGTCGTTTATAAACAACTTCCACTTAAAATAAAGTAAACTCAGACCCTGGATTTGAATTTTTTCGCGCCACCACCATTGTCATCTTCAACCTCAAGCTTACATGAATTTTGAAATTCTAACTCTCTCGTTTCTCAACCAAATTAGATGATGTAAACATGAATTTTGCTCTAAATTTCCTCACGAATTTAGATATGCAACTAAAATTTATTTATATTAACTATAACTATCTAATTTTCCAGAAAACACAAAGAACACAAAAAACCTAATTTTAAAATTAAATGATGGATACGATGAGTAAATGAATGATGATAGAGGGTTTTTAATCCTCTGATGATGCTAAACAAACTGATATCGAGATATATAAGAAAGAGTACTTGAATAAGTAGGTTAGAGTTTGAAAAAATACCTCTGAAAATGGAGGTCGTGAGGATGATGAGGAACACCTGGGCTTGTGTGAGAGATCCTAAAAGCTTCCTGGGGACTCAGTGATGCTAACTGAATACTTATTGAGACTTGAACCCCTCAGAATCGTCCAACTAGACTCCTTCAAATTGAGCTTCAAGTGAACATGGAGGTTGGTGAATTTGAGGTTACAGATGTGCTGCAGGCATCTGAATAGCTTCACTACACCTCTAGGAACATGTTGATGTGCTTGAATTGGTTTGACACCTTCTGAATTCTTCTACAGACCTCCAATTGCTTAAGCTCCAAAGTGAGAGTGACTATGGTGTTACTCCACTTACAGAAGTGATCCAGGTGCTTGGATCAGCTCTAATGAACCCCTTTGAGATGTTATAATGCTTACTTCTCAAAGAAGAGCTCTGGTTTGATGAAATCGATTCTTCTTGCCAAAGAACTTTGAAAAACCATAAGCATGAGGGAGAGAAAGAGAAAGCAAGAATTGGAGTTGCTTTGGTGTGAATTGTATGGAGGATAGCACTTATATTTATAGGCAAAGAGTTCTGTACAGATTGAGGGGGTGAGTTTGCTTAATGAGAGAGTTTTGGTTTCTTGGCCATGAAGAAATTCAAACAATCTCCAAAATGCAATGATGACCAAACCGAGCTAGCTCCCTATCCATTGATTCTATCTGATCTTGGGGAACATTTCTGATATGTAGAGGCTTTCTATTGGCTTAGGAGAAGATTCCAATTGATGAATCATTACTTACCATAAATTCTCAAAAGTAATGATTACATAATCACATGTTCTTGCTTTTGGGAATCTTCTTCAATTCTTATGCCATGGTGAAAATGAATGCATGGTATGCTTGCAGATGTGTTATGGGTCGTGTAGCATCCATTAGTGAATCCATATGCACAAAATTGCAAAGTTCCAAATTGTACATGACCTATAATTTCACTTCATGAGGCCAACTTTGAACAAGCATAACTCCTAGCTCAAAATGAATTTGGAGAAGGTCGAGCACAATTTGGAAAGCCCTAAACATCTACTTCAATTCATTAGTTTGGGGTTTCTTTAGAATCATTTGGGAAATTTGTGAAAAATGGGCCTAAAGTTGGAAGAAAACTAGGTTAAAAACATTTAGAATTTTTCTAAGTTTTTATGACCTAAAACTTCAAAATTCACAAATCTCTTAAATGATTGATTCCTTGAAAAAAGTTGTCTTGTAAGATGTTGTTTTATTTTTTCAAGATCTACAACTTTCATTTTGGGAGATTTTTGAGTGTGTAAGCAAAATTTTGAGTTCCCAAAATACCCTCAAAAACCCTAATTCCTGACTTTTTGCTCCATGGTGAATTTTCTTGAATTTCTTTTGCAAAATGACTTTAATAATCATATATTGATGATATTGATCTTAAAAAGTCATGTTTTGGCCAAAAATCCTAAAAGTCAAAGGTGATCTTGTATAGTTGACTTTTTCTAGATGAAGTGAAATCTTGGACTTTTGTGATGAATCAAACTTTCCTCCTCTAATGAATGATGTGAACCTGGGGTTTTCTAGATGCCCTGGGGTTTTCTAGGGTTTCCCAAATGTGAACCCTGATTTTAGTCCTAGATGGGCTCAAAACCCTAGACTGGTGAAGTAAGCAAACCCGAGTCCAGGTGATGGGTGTCTAATCAATCATTCGTGAATAAAAATGAAGTTTTTGAGTCCTATGATTGTATTGGAGACTAATCCTTCTATTGATTGATCCTTTGCCTGAGCTCTTTTGTTCCTGAGCACCCTCGACTAAGTATCAGGGTAATAAATGACTGCTCTGAGCATTTGTTTTAACTTGATGAAAAGTTTGGAGGTGTGACACCCCTGGGGGGTCAAAATTAGGGTATGACAGATGCCCCTATTTAAGTTTCTTTCAATTTGAGGGAGAGAGATTGATATCTTGATCTCTTCTGAGTGAAAGAGACTTAAATACCAAAGAGTGCCCGAATTTTGGGCGTCCTTGAGATGTTGCATTGATAAAGAAATCCCCGTGCGTGACTTGATTCTGTTGCCGCACTCTGTGGGGGATAGGGAGACAAACACCTGTAGAAAATATGTTATGCGGATTCTGGTGCATGGATGGCAATGTAACATGTGCAATCCATCTTCTTTAACTAAGTCTCAATACATAGAAAAAGGTAAGCAACCTCCCCTCGTTTCGGATGTATGTATCTCGAAACTGGTCTCGGTTATGATGATGTAAACAACCTCCCCTCGTTTCGGATGTCTGTATCTCGAAACTCGTCCCAGTTGTGCTAACCTCCCCTCGATCCGGATGTCTGTATCGCGGAACTGGTCTCAGTTATAATGATGTAAACAACCTCCCCTCGTTTCGGATGTCTGTATCTCGAAACTGGTCTCAATTGTGATAACCTCCCCTCGATCCAGATGTCTGTATCGCGGAACTAGTCTCAGTTGTGATAACCTCCCCTCGATCCGGATGTCTGTATGCGGAACTGGTCTCGGTTATATTGATGTAAACAACCTCCCCTCGTTTCGGATGTCTGTATCTCGAAACTGGTCTCAGTTGTGATAACCTCCCCTCGATCCGGATGTCTGTATCGCGGAACTGGTCTCGGTTATAATTTGGACAATATCTCAGATAAAGAGAAAATTTCCAAAGGTTCGTTCCCTCATCAAATCTCTCATTAGTATCTGTTGGAGAGATGTCTCTTGATGGTAACTAAGAAACTTCATCATTCTTTCTTTCAACTCGGCACCTTCGAAGGAATACCATATGATCTTACGTCCTTTTGAGGGGCTAATGACTTTTCTTGAAAGTGGATGAGCTGTTTTCCGAAGGAGGACCATCTTTGGTTGATCAGCTGGGGATTTGTTAAAACATCTTCCAGGAAGAGAACTTGTCATTCGCCAACTCTGCCGGGGAATCAGAATTATTTGGAGAAAAACTCCGCTCGCTGTTTCCGTGAGGAATTCCAATGTAGAACAAACTTTTTTATTTGAAGAAGATTGTTGAGTATCGCTCTGCAGGAGAATCTCGGTTGGGGAATTCCAAAAGTGAACAAACTATCTTATTTGAAGAAGATATCTATTGTCGACTTTGCTTGAGAGTGAACAAACTATCTCTTTGAGGGAGATATCTATTGTCGACTTTGCTTGAGAGTGAACAGACTATCTCTTTGAGGGAGTTTACCATCTGTTGACTCGCTAGGGATTTCTCAAAGTGAACAAACTATTTTCCTTTGGAAGACCACCATTTGTTAACCTGCTTGGGGAGATCCTTTCGTATGAACCGTCATTATGAAGAAGAAAGTTCTTTCACGACTTGCAGGGGAAACTCGAGTATATGCCTCAGTGACTCGGGCACTAACATGATCAAAGCCTAACTAGAATATGCTAACTATGCAATTATGATGTGAAAAGTATGCATGAATATGATGATTATGAAATGTAAAGTGAATGTGAATAGAATTATCGCGGATGTGAAATCCTAAGATACGACTTGAATCTTTGTTGATCAGAAGATGTCTTCTTCTTGCAGTCTTCACTCCGTTGGGGATAACTAGCTACCAGTTGCCCGCTGTCTTGAGTGATATGAATTGAAGTGAAGATCCGTCATCGGGAGATGTTCGCAAAGCGATCTCATGGGGAAATTTTGGTTCCCAGAGTCTCAACCGTTCTCGGAGCAACTGTTTGCATTCTTCCTATTGTATGGTAAACCTTAGAAAGAAATTTCACCTTTATCTTGCAAGTAATTTCATTTTATTTTATGAAAACGGTTTGTTTCAAGAAAATGACTGTTTAAACTTAAAACGCATTTTAAGAAACTGAATAAGACTTGATTGCAAAGAAAAGGCACAAGGCTCGAATTATTATTTATGGAATGGTAATCAACCAAATGCTTGATTCCATGGAGTATTTACAAAGTTGGAAATTGGTAATTTTCGGGAAAAGGGCTACGATGAAACGTGACGACCGTTATCTTTCCCTTCCACTCTGAACCATGCTGTATTCGTGCTTCGTAGAAGATGACCTACTGATGATGAATGCTCCGCTATGGATTTTCTGAATGATCAAGTTTGTCCTGAACACAGTTACTTTCCATATATCCCTGACTTTTGCATAAACTACCACTTTCGGGTTTTATGTCTACCGGGATTGATTATTTTTTTTTTATGTCTCTACCTTTTTCCTGAATCGCCCTTTCGGGTTTTCGATTCACCGAGACACTCTTTTTTTCCTAAGCTGCTCTTTGCGAGTTTTCAACTTAGCGAGCTGTTCTTTTGTTCATTTAGGCGAAGTATTTCTTGACTGCGTCGATGTTCACAGGACGGGTGAATTCTTCTCCATCCATAGTCGTGAGTATTAAGGCTCCTCCTGAGAAAGCTCTCTTGACCACGTATGGGCCGTCATAATTGGGAGTCCATTTCCCTCTCGAATCTGTGAGAAAAGATTGAATCTTTTTGAGTACAAGGTCGAGTCTTTGATTGCGCGAGGTCGAACCTTTTTGTCGAAAGCTTTCTTCATTCTTTGTTGATATAGTTGTCCGTGGCATAAAGCTGCCATGCGTTTTTCTTCGACTAAGTTCAATTCATCGAATCTGTTTTGACACCACTCGGCTTCTGTTAATTTTGCCTCCATCAAGACTCTCATTGATGGGATCTCAACCTCTATGGGTAGCACTGCCTCCATGCCATATACAAGGGAGAAAGGAGTTGCTCCAGTCGAAGTACGTACGAATATACGATAACCATGAAGAGCAAACGGGAGCATTTCATGCCAATCTTTGTAAGTGATGACCATTTTCTGAATGATTTTCTTGATTTTTTTGTTAGCTGCTTCTACAGCTCCATTCATCTTTGGTCTGTAAGGAGATGAGTTGTGATGTTCAATCTTGAATTCTTCACAAAGCTCCTTCATCATAGGAATGCCGTAGCGACAGATGATGTGATTCTTGATAAACCTGACGACAACTTGTCTTGTGACGTTTGCATACGAAGCTGCTTCGAACCACTTGGTGAAATAGTCTATGGCTACCAATATGAAGCGATGTCTGTTGGACGCTTTTGGCTCGATCATTCCAATCATGTCGATTCCCCACATGGAGAAAGGCTAAGGGGAAGAGAGTATGTTGAGAAGAGATGGTGGCACGTGAATCCTATCGGCGTAGATCTGGAACTTGTGACACCTCTTTGCATACTGGTAGCAATCTGACTCCATCGTCAGCCAATACTGGTAGCATCCTGGTTGCCGTATTTCCCATTCTCCTTTGATTTGATTGATGACCAAAGCAGAATCTCCATATACATCCAGGTGTTTGATTCTTAGATCCACGGCTTCTTCGAGACACATGATGCAAGCTTCATATTCGGCCTCATTGTTTGTGCATTTGAAAGTTAATCTGGCGGTAAATGGAATATGGGTACCTCGACGGGTAACAATGATTGCCCTAATTCCTTGTCCATAAGCGTTCACAACTCCGTCAAAAATTAAGCCCCATTGGGATCCTATCTTAGGTCCTTCATCTGGTAGTGGCTAGTCGTAATCTTTCATCTTGAGGTACATGACGTCCTCGTCTAGAAAGTCAAAATTGGTTGATTCATGACCATTGAGTGGGTGGTGAGCCAGGTGCTCAGCTAGGATACTTCCTTTCACGGCTTTTTGTGCGTGATACTCAATGTCATTTTCTGATAATAACATCTGCCAACGGTCAATTCTCCAAGTTAAGGCAGGCTTCTCAAAGATGTACTTGATTGGATCCATATGGGAGATCAACCAAGTAGTATGTCGAATCATGTACTGGCGGAGACGCTTGGCAGCCCAGGCCAAAGCACAACAGGTTTTCTCGAGCATGGAGTAGCGGGATTCACAGTCAGTGAATTTCTTGCTCAGGTAGTAAATGGCATGCTCTTTTCTTCTCGTCTCGTCTTGATGTCCAAGGACACAACCCATGGAATCTTCTAAGACGGTTAAGTACATTATCAAAGGTCTTCCTTCCACTGGAGGAGACAAGATGGGTGGTTCGAGCAGATATTCCTTAATGCTGTCGAATGCTTTCTGACAATCGTCTGTCCAGACGCAACTTTGATTTTTCCGTAGAAGTTTGAAAATTGGAGCACAAGTTGCTGTCATGAGATATATGAATCTCGAGATGTAATTCAGACGTCCAAGAAATCCTCTAACTTGTTTCTCGGTTCTGGGTGAAGGCATTTCTTGAATTGCCTTGACTTTGTCTGGATCTACTTCAATTCCTTGTTTGCTGACGATGAAACCAAGGAGTTTTCCTGAGTAGACACCAAAGGTACACTTATTGGGATTCAGGCGAAGCTGAATCTTCCGTAAGCGTTCAAATAACTTTGTCAGATTCTGTATGTGATCTTCCTCATTTTTTGATTTGGCAATCATGTCATCCACATAGAATTCCACTTCCTTATGCATCATGTCGTGGAAAAGTGTAGTCATAGCTCTTTGATAAGTTGCCCCTGCGTTCTTTAGTCCAAAAGGCATAACGCGGTAGCAGAACGTTCCCCAGGGGGTGATCAAAGCTGTTTCCTCCATGTCTTCAGGTGCCATTTTGATTTGGTTGTATCCCGAAAATCCGTCCATGAATGAGAAAACTTTGGATTTTGCTGTACTATCAACCAACATGTCAATATGTGGTGAAGGAAAATCATCCTTAGGGCTAGCTCTGTTCAAATCTCTGTAGTAGACGCACATGCGGACCTTTCCGTCTTTCTTAGGAACGGGAACAATGTTAGCTAGCCACTGAGGGTATTCTGAAGTGACGAGGAAACCAGCGTTGATTTGCTTTTGAACTTCCTCTTTGATTTTCATAGCCATCTCCGGATGAGTCCTTCTCAATTTTTGCTTGACCGGAGGGCACTCTGCTTTTAATGGTAAGTGATGCTCCACTATACTAGTATCCAACCCTGGCATATCTTGATAAGACCAAGCGAAGACATCTGAGAATTCTTTGAGCAGTTGTATCAAACTCTCTCTGATCTCTGAATTGAGCGAAGCTCCAATCTTAACCTCTTCTTTTGTTTCCATCAAACCAAGGTTAATGATCTCTAGAGGCTCATTGTATGGCTGAATGGCCTCTTCTTTTGTTGAAGTTACCGTGAAATTTACTTTGATATTTCTTCGTCTTCTTCTTCCTCTGCCTCGAAAACAGGAAACCCAAAGCTTGGAGAAGTCATACGATCGCACGTTTCAACGGGGTGTTTTATGATTAATCTGCATATGTGTGATGAATTTTATTTAGACAACGAGGGAAGACTCGGTGTATGCAGTTAATGGAATATTTTGATGTTTTTTAAGGGTGTTTTTTAGGATTACCAATTTCCAAAAAAAGAAAAGGGAAAAACTAACGAAGGAACAAAATCACATTTTTATTTATCAACAGTCACTTCTTGAAACAAAGACCCTATAAAACAAAACTCTATTGCTTTGGGCGAAGCAAAGAGGGACATTTTCCTAAGAAATAGTAAAATGCAAAGCCCTATGAAACATCTCTTCACCCTAGGCTATGGTGAGAGGACAAAATAACGGTGAAAATTCCTACTTAGGAGTGCGAACAATAGTTGAAACTTCAACAGCTGTCCAATAGTGGCGAACCCCATTGTGCACTAGGTAATCTGGTACCTTAGACTTAAGTTGGCCTGTGGTAGGTCTTGATTTATCAAACTGAGCGGCGTGAGCATACCCAATTCCAAGTGGAGTATGTCGATTTTTCTTTTGAGGAAACTTCCAATCTTCTGAATGGAGAGACTCGTTGTCGGAGACACTTTCGAGATCATCCTCTTCTGTATTTTGGTCTTACTCTTCTCCCAAGATGGCATTGACTAGGTATGTAAACTCTAAATCCGTAGCCTCGGAGGGTGACTTAGGGATGTAATCCTCAATGATGACTTCACCAGTCGATGATGATGAATAGCAAGGGTTATATATCTCTTTTGGTTGAGTGAGGTACTCGTAGTCAATGTTCCATCCAGTCGGAACAATGTCTTCAAGAGAGATTTTTGAAATTTCAGGAGTGGAGTATTTCACCATGTAGTCGAATTTTCCACTTGGTTCTCCTAATGTATCCCAAGTTTCTTCGGGGATAGGCGGAACTTCTTTTGATGAACCATGACTTCTGGTGGTGAAGCTGTTAGTAACTTCGTCACTGCTTGGTTGAGTCTTACTTTCAGATCCTTTAGTTGGATAACTGCAAGGTGAATCAGACTCTGTTAGGGATATGTATCCTGCCTCGAGAAGGTAGGACATACATTCCACTTCAAAATTCTCATCAGTGTTTTCCGTACCGATGGTATTGACTGTTTGTTGAACAGGTTGAAGAAAACCTCCGCTGCAGAAAGTTTCTTGAATTGGGAGAACTACCTCAATCCCTGGAATAGTCTTTGATGATTTTGGAAAGAAACCAAACCTTGTTTTGTTCTTGTTGTTGGTAGGAATCTCAATGTGCCTCCAACCACTGTTAGTGCCACCCTTTACAACTTGGATTGCATCTTTGTAGGAAGATAGACGCTGCTCTCTCCTTTCCTTTTTCCTTATCCAAGGAAAGTGCTTGGAATTTAGTTCCAGCGACTTCTTTTGGTTCTATGTCGGAGAATGATGACAGGTTGCTGACGATCAAAGATCTTTCTCCACATACGGTTACCAATTTGTCATTTCTAATGAACTTCAGTTTCTGATGAAGTGTTGAAGTAATTGCCCCAGCCTCATGAATCCATAGGCGACCTAGCAAACAACTGTATTGTGCCGGGATATCCATAACTTGTGTCATACCCTAATTTTAACCCCCCCCCTGAGATGTCTTACCTTCAGGACATCCATCATTTGGTTCAAATATCTTCAGTTGGTTCCTATGACATTATCCATTGGACATTACACTTCAATTCAAGATCTACAATCATCAATTTCATCTGGTCGACAATTAGGATTTTTGACCTAATTCACTTGGACAATTGACTTTTAATCAGGACATGGGTCCACAACTTAAAACATGACTCAAGAGCTTATATTACCTTAATATAATCCATTCATATCACTCATTTAAGGAGAAGAACTTGATTCATTACCAAAGCCCAAGATTTCACTTCATCTGGAAAAAGTCAACTGTACAAGATCACCTTTGACTTTTAGGGTTTTGGGTCAAGACATGACTTTTAAGGATCAATATCATCAATATATGATTATTGAAGTCATTTGACCAAAGAAAATCAAGAAAATCAATCAAGAATCAAAAAGTCAATGATTGACTTTTCATACTTAGAAATTTTTCTAAGTGTTTAAAGGTCTTTTTTTTTCAAAACTTTGGAAGAGAATATCTCAAAATTTCAAGTACAAACTCAAAAAAACTTCCAAAATCAAAGTTGTAGATTTTGATCCAATGAACAACTTTGACACATATGATTTTTTGGCTAGAAATCAACCATTGAAGAGATATGGAGCTTCAAAGGTGCTGCCTTCACAAAACTAGCAAAGAAACCCTAGTTTTCTTCAAACTTTATGGGACTTTTTCACTAATTTCCCTAAGGATTTTGGGCAAACACCAAACTAATGAATTGAAGTACATGTTAAGGGCTTTCCAATTTTTGCTCAACATTCTCCAAATTCATCTTGAGATAAGAGATATGATTGATCAAAGTTAGGCATTTGAAGTGAAATTATAGATCATGCATAAGTTTGAAATTGGCAATTTTGTGCAAGTTCTTACATTAATTGGTACCTCTAAACCTCAGAAACATTGCAAGGATAAGATAGGATCGTTTGCATCATTACACAAATATTTGAAGAGAATATTCCAAAACCAAAACATGTGATTATGTAATGATTGCATTTTGAGAATTTATGGCCAATTGGTGAATCATCAAGGAATCTTTCCCTAAGCCAATTGGAAGCCATTCTGCATCAGATTTGTCCCCTATGATCAGAAGAGATCATTGGATGGGGAGCTAGCTCGAAAACACCATCATTGCATCTTGGAGATTCTTTGAATTTCTTCATGGCCAAGAAACCAAAACTCCCTCATTAAGCAAGCTTACTATCTCCAATTGCTCTGAACATTTTGCCTATAAATACAAGTGAATACCTCAGTATCAAGCACACCAAAGCAACTCAATTCCTTGCATTCTCCTTCTCTCTTTCATGCTTATGGTTTTTCAAAGTTCTTTGGCAAGAAGAATCGATTTCTTCAAACCAGAGCTCTACTTTGGGAAATAAGCATTCTAACATCTCAAGGAGGTTCATTTGAGGTGATCCAAGCACCTGGATCACTTCTGTAAGTGGAGGAACACCATAGCCACTTTCATTTTGAAGCTCGAGCAGTTGGAGGTCTATAGCATAATTCAAGAGGTGTCAAGCAAATCTAAGCACATCAACATGTTCCTAGAGGTGTAGTGAAGCTATTCAGATGCGTGCAACACATCTGTAACCACAGAATCACCAACCTCCATGTTCACTTGAAGCTCAAATAGAAGGTGTCGAGTCGAGCAATCCTGGAGCATTCAAGGTGCAATAAGTATCCAGCTAGCATCACTGAGTCCCAAGGAAGCTTTTAGGATCATTCATACAAGCCCAAGTGTTCTCTATCATCCTCACGACCTCCACTTTCAGAGGTATTTTTTCAAACTCCAACACTCTAATTTAAGTACTCTTTACAATATATCTCGATACTAGTTTATTCAGCATCATCAGAGGATTAAAAACCCTCTATCATCATCCATTTATCTTTCAGTATAGTCATTTAATTTGAATTTCAAATTTTAGGTTCTTCGCATTTTTCAGTTAATTAATTACATGTAGTTAATATAAATCTGTGTTAGTTACATATTTGAGTTCGTAAGGAAATTTAGAGTGAAATCCATGTTTACATCACCCTGATTGGTTGAGAATTGAGCAAGTTAGCAAATTCAAAATCTTCAAGCTTGAGGTTGAAGACGACCATGGCTGTGGCGCGCAAAATTCAAATCCAAGGGCAGAGTTAATTTTATTTTGAATGGTATGCGTTTTATAAACGAATTCATCGTTTGCCCTAGTGGCCTCACATGCGCTCTTAGTCTCCTCATGCTTCAAGTCTGGGGTTCGAATCCCCCTCGCCCCAGACTTTTTGATCCTTTTATTTTTCAAAGATTTCCAACTTGTTTTAAAAAAAAAACCAACTGCGCGCGTGTTATAATCACCAACTGGCGTTTGGCCCAGTGGTTCTATTTTGAGTGTGTGACTATGAGGGCGTGGGTTCAAACCCTCCAAGGGCCAAAACTATTTTTTTACACTCATTTTCTCTCTTTTTTTTTCACCAACTTCACACAATTATTTAACCAATCAAATTAATTCATTTTCACTTCATTTTTCACACACTTATCAATTAATATATGTATTTTATGAATAGTCAAAAAAATCACAAAAAAATATTATTTATTTCATGTATTTTTATGAGGTTAAAAATGGTGTGTTTTAAGTATTTTAAAATATTTTAATACATGATTTCCTTGAATTTTCAAAACCTAATCTCTCATAAATATTTTAGTGATAAGACCCTGATCATTTAGGTCTTAATAAGGTATAGATTTTGTCTTTACCCTAATTAAGTAGACTTTTGTCAAAGTTCAAAACTGTTTTCAAACTTCAAATTAAACAGACGACCAAGGTTCTCAGACAACGGATCTTTACATCTTTTCATTTCATTCAACTGTTTCTCATAAACAGTAAATCATTTTTAATGAGCCTCTAATAGAATGTAAGTCCCAGCACCTTTTTCTTTTCTTAGTTTGTTTTCAAAAACTGTATTTACAAAATCTTCTTTCTGTTTTCAAAACATTCTTCTTGTATTTGAAGGGCATTATTTCCGTTGAAACTCTTCAGATACCTATGTGACCTTTGTCCATCTTCACTTCTTCTGTTTTCAAAAACCTTTTAACTGTTTATTATAAATATTCAACTGTTATCAATAAAACAACAAAAAATTGCTGGTAAGGCTTTGTACATACATCTTCAAAGGCCTCCATCCATCCAGGTTAGGCTTTATAGCTTTCAAATTTACAGTCTTTGCTTAAATTACTATCAAATATAAACTGTTTATATATATTGTTTAGGACTACGTCTGAGTGTAAACCTTAGGACAGTTAAACTATATATATTATAGGAATATGGCCTAGGATTGAGAATGTCTTCCCGGTGAAGGCTCTTTCCTAATTAGAGATCTTTAGTTCAAACCCTCAAGATGAATTATTCCCGGTGAAACATCTTGAAAAAAAAAGCCTTAGAACCCAAAATAGGACACATCCACCCAAGAGGAATTATTCCAGGTGAAACCTCTTACCCATTTGCTTAGAGCCAAAATAAGTTCAAAACCACATAGCTTTCTCTTGTGCTATAACAAGGACCCTCGATGGCCCTCGATTAGCCTCCTCTTGGGCTTTGTACAAGGACCCACAGGCTTCTTAATAGCATTTCCAGCTTCCTCTTGAGTTTGTATACAAGGACCCGTCAGGTTTCTTATAAACATAGGAACAGGTCTTTAGTTACCTTTTAGCCTATCCTGGTGAGTTTCTTCTACTTTTCAAACCAGACTTTAAACGAGCTAAGATTGTCTCAATCTCATATTGAGTACACCTTTTGAATGAGAGACATGGGCAGTCTCTGTCACCCTTATCTTTATTAATTTCCTTAGCAGAGTCTAGGATCCATAGTTATCTATCCTCAGTCAGTGTCAGCCTTAATCTTGGGCTTTAAACAAGAAGTCTCAATTAGATAATATTTCTGCTATCGTTCAAAATCCCTGGAAAGGGTTAGCCTCCAAAAATATCAGTCTTTTAATAGATAAATCCTCCAGTAGAGTAAAACTCTCCAAAGAGTCAGCCTCAACCTTAGGCCTCATACAAGGCATGAAATAATGACTTCCCTAGTTAAGAGTCAGCCACAACCTTGGGCTTCATACAAGGCACAAAATAGAGTCTCCCTAAGTAGAGTCAGCCACAATTCTGGGCTTTATACAGAACACCAAATAAAATCCATCAAATAAATACTCTCCAGCTAGAGTCAGCCTCAATTCTGGGCTTTGTACAGAACACAAAAACTCTTTAGTTTAAATCCACCCCTAGTGGAGTTATCTCCCAAAGTCAATAAATCAATCAAAAGCCTCAAGCTTGGGCCTCATACAAGCCAGCTAAAAATCAAATCTTTCAAACAATAGATAGACATAAGCTCATCTTCATAGGTAGGTATTTCATCTATCTCACCACAAACAAACAATCATTTCAAACAATCATTTCAAACAAACAATCATTTCAAACATTCTCCCATTTAGGACTCGTGAAAGGCACTCCTCTGGCACACAACCCAGACTTGTACAACTTTCCTTAATTTGGTTGAGAATCTTTCATTCAAGAGGCATGTTGGCTGTCATACTTAATCAACCTAGTAGGCTCCCTCTCTTAATGAAACTTTTTTAGCTTTTCTGTCACTTTAAAAATGTTTGTGGTGGAATAGTAGAAATACCTTTCTGTAAAGATGATTTCATGTCTCTTTACTGTAAACAGAGATTTAATTCAAGCTTCAACCTTGAGCTTCAAGCAAGGCACCAAAAATCATCAAAATTCCCTAATTGGTTCCTCAAACTACATTAAGCTCTGACTTCCATTAGGGATATGTATGCATGAGGTTCACAAGGAATCTCAGCGAGCTAATAAAATACCAAAAATAGTCAGTCAATCTGTCTTTTCAAATCAATTCAATTCTTTCTCCTAACACAAAGGAGAAACTTTCCCAATAATAAGCAACAAACACAAACACATTGACACAGAGAAGGTTCCCGTAGAGTACTACGGATATGTAGGGTGCTTAAACTCTTCCCTATGTATAACCGACCTCCCGGACTCCAGAATTTCTAGTCTAGGTGAATCCCCACACTTAGCAAACTCCTAGGGTTTATTTGAGATCTTTTTCCCCTTTTCCTACTCGTAGGATAATTAAAAAGTTCGTGTGATATCGTAGGAAGAAATGAAACAAAATTCATCCCGCCCCGGGCGCATTCTCCTTCCAAATTTCGCGTGAAGGGTCTAGCGTACCGTCCTCCCAAGTGAAATGGGGAGGTAAAGAAAACGACAACCACAGAAAAATGGCGACTCTACTGGGGATTATAAGTGTTAAAAACCTTGGTTTTTCATCCAAACCAATGGTTGACCTGTGCTGGTCCAGCCCCAATGAGGAATTAGGGATGCCAAATTCCCCCTCAAACAAGAGAGGTCCTGCCTAACCTCTGTGTCATTTCATGTGTTTGCTGCATATATACTTGTTTATATTTTTATGTTCTGTATCGGGAAAGGGCTTGATTCCCCCTTGTGGTGAGAAATCCTATACCCGGATTTGTGTGCAACATAAGATAGGATGGAGGATGTCTTCTCGGTGAAGGCCCTCTAATCTTGGTTCCCAAATCTACTCTTGGGATTTTCCTGGCTGGTTGTGATTAACTGCGCCAATGCATTCCGAGAGTGATTTGTGCCAGGAGGACCTAGAAACACATTAACCCCACTTAAAGCCTTTCTTAGAACGTAGAGCGGTGATTTCGAAAGTAATTGTCACGCAGATACTACACTCAGAGAAAACTCTCTTATAGATACCAATCAACGTATCTTTAAGGATGAGCAAAAACTTTGAGATCCCTAGAACCCGTTCTACAGGTACAAAAATCCTTATCCATAGTTTACCTTGGGGCGAGGTTTGCGTTGTGACTCCATGACCCATATACCCTTCTACACCATGTTTGTTTAAAAAACTATTGTGTGTGCATTCATGCATTCATCATAATAACTAAAAACAAAAGAGTCTTTTTCGAGTCGTTTTTCAAGGAAACTAAATAACGAACGTTTTGAACTTCATAGAAAGAGAGAAACGGAGAAAGGACTTAAGGATATATACCATGGATTACGGAAAAAGAGAGCTAGGAAATACACCTTCAAGATTCCTAAGGTAGAGGAATTGGAAAAGCTCAGAAAACTGGTGGTCAACCCCCAGGCTTTCAAGGAGAAGTATGGAAAACTTCTACCTCTTCTCAGCACTAATACTGTGGATGAGATCCTTCCCACATTGGTACAGTTTTACAATCCAACGTATCACTGCTTCACCTTTCCAGATTATCAACTCATGCCTACGTTGGAGGAGTACTCTCGTCTGATTGGAATACCAGTGTACGCGCGAGATCCGTACTCCGGTTTGGAAAAGAATCCTGACGACATTATCATTGATGCAACTACTCCCTTGAACGTAGTCGACATCAGAACTCATATGGTGACGAAAGGAGGAATTCAAGGATTACTCTCCAAGTGCCTGTTTGATCAAGCTCGGTACTTCGTCAGCATTCAAGATATCAGCGCTTTTGAGGAAATATTGGCATTGGTTATCTACGGATTGTTTTTGTTTCCTAACATTGACAATTTCGTCGACATCAACGCAATAAAGATCTTCTTAATTGGAAATCCAGTTCCAACCTTGCTTGCGGATGCTTATCACTTTGTGCATTCAAGAAACCTGTAGCGAGGAACCTGCTTATCACTCTGTGTACCGTTGTTATAGGAATGGTTCGTCTTGCACCTGCCAAAATCTAGCACTTTCTGGAACATGAGGGATGGCCTTTACTGGTCACAGAAAATCATGTCCCTCACTCATTCGGACATTGAGTGGTGTAGTCCTGACAACGACGAAACCAAGATCATCTTCGGTTGTGGAAATTATCCCAACGTACCCCTTATTGGAACTAAGGGAGGTATCAGTTACAATCCAGCTTTAGCCTGTCGTCAATACGGCTATCCCATAAAAAATATACCAAGTAGTATTCAATTGGAAGGTCTGTTCTTCAAGAACATCGACGATCATGGCAACATGCTGAAGAAGGAAATTGTCCAAGCCTGGCGTCTTGTTCACACAAAAGGGAGAAGGTTGTTAGGAAAACATCTTTGCATCTCCCTGGATCCTTACCTTCAATGGGTACGCGTCAGAGCATTCAAGCTCAGGATGCCATATCAACATCAAGAACCTATTCCCCTAAGGGAACCAATATTCCTTTTCTCCACCGATGTTGAAAAACTGCAAGAAGCATTAAACAAAGTATGCCAAGAAAGGAATGCTTGGAAGAACAAGTATCGAATCGTCAACACGGAAAATGTTGAGATTCAGAACATCCTAAGAAGGAAGGATGAGTTACTTGAAGTACTCGATCGACAAGTGACACAATCATCACTTTCTCATCATATCCCTCCTGCTTCCTGGATCATCGATCAACTCACGTCAGAGAATGCTCGGCTCAAGAAACAGAAGAAAATGTTATAACGTGAAGTCGGCTCTTCGTCAAAGTTTTACAGTCCTTTCTCTTTGTTTCTCTGTATTTCCCTTTTCAAAGTATGTAAAAAATGGCGTTTTCGCTTAATCAATAAAAAGTTTGATGTTTCATAACATAATTATGGTGTTTCCTTGAAAAACATTAACTTAATTAAACATCATGCATCACTTTAGTCGTACGCAATGACACGAGAATTGTCGCGGATCTAATAGTCACTTTCCTTTCTCCAGAAAGAGAGGAGGAGAAGGAGGTGAACGAAGACATTCAAGCTATCTCATCCATACAACACTCGTTTAAGTCGCAAGAAAAGAATGGAAGACTTTGAACAAGAGAATGGAGAACTCAGAGAAGAGGTTACTACTCTCAAATATGCTGTTGAAAGACTCAATAGTATGGTAGAAGCCCTGGTAGTTGCGCAGAATCAACCAACGCCAGAAGAACCACAAAGGACTGTGGTTTCCGAGATTGTTTCTACTCCTATTCCTCAGTATACCATGCCGCCCAACTGACCTTGGGGCATGCCGTATAACTTTATTCCAGACGGGTACATACCCCCAGTTTCTGAAGTTCCAAGAGTTACGATGGATATGCAACCACCGGAGGGTTACAGACCTCTG
This sequence comes from Vicia villosa, assembly GCF_029867415.1. Lineage (NCBI taxonomy): Eukaryota > Viridiplantae > Streptophyta > Magnoliopsida > Fabales > Fabaceae > Vicia > Vicia villosa. The sequence continues at coordinate 47,042,337 of NC_081185.1, forward strand.
GAAATTGAAGTTCCAAGAGCAACGACAATGGGTTTCGCACAACAGAATGCTGAGATTCCAAGATCTGCTGTCATGGCTTCTCCACAGCCGATTATGCATACTTTTCCTCCACCGGGCGGACAAGTATATCATCATGCTCCTAGTGAGGACGCTGGGGTATATGAAAGATTGGACGAGTTCCAAGAACAGTTTCTGCAAATGCAGAAGGAACTCAAGACTCTCCGAGGACAAGATCTATTTGGAAAGAATGCTGCAGACCTCTGTCTAGTTCCAAATGTTAAGATTCCTCACAAATTCAAAGTACCAGATTTCGAGAAGTACAAAGGGAATTCATGCCCACAAAGTCACCTCGTGATGTACGCTTGAAGGATGTCAACTCAGATTGATAATCAACAATTGCTCATTCATTATTTTCAAGACAGCCTGACTGGTGCTGCACTCAAATGGTACATGAACTTGGACGGTTCAGAGATTCGTACTTTTCGAGACCTCGGAGAGGCCTTCGTCAAACAGTATAAGTACAATCTGGATATGGCTCCTGACAGAGATTAACTCTTGGTCATGAATCAAAAGGATAGAGAAAGCTTCAAGGAATACGCTCAAAGATGGCGTGAAGTTGCTGCTCAGATCTGTCCACCGCTTGAAGAGAAAGAAATGACAAAAATCTATCTCAAGACTTTGAGTCCATTTTACTACGGACGAATGGTCACCAGCGCCCCAAGTGACTTTACCGAGATGGTAAACGTGGGCGTACGTTTAGAAGAAGCAGTTCGAGAAGGACGCTTGAACAAAGAACCAGAATCTTCTATTGGTACTAGAAAGTATGGAAGTTCTTTCCCAGAAGAAAAAGGATCAAGATGTCAACAATGTCTTGCACAAAACCAGAAAGAGGTTTCAACCTCAAGTTGCAACAATAACTCCGGTTGTTAACTCAGCGCCAGCTAATCAACCTCAGGTTTCGCAACAACCATTTCAACAAGGGTCGCAGCAACCTTAGCAGCAGGTTCTACCTCCAAATTAGAACAATCGGGTACAAAGGTATCCTCCCTTTGACCCCGTGCCAATGCCTTATGCAGAATTATTTCTAACACTACTGGCAAAAGGACTCATTCAGACGAAGAGCCCTCCAAATCCTGCAAATGAATCATCACATTGGTTCAAGGTTGATCAATCTTGTCCCTATCATCAAGGGGCACCAGGTCACAACATTGAGAGATGTCTCAATTTCATGATCGACGTCCAAATATTAGTGAAGAGCGGAATGCTATCCTTCAAAGATACTAATCCTAATGTCCAGGCAAATCCTTTGCCGCAGCATCAAGAAGCTTCAGTGAATCTGATAGATCAACACCCCCAACATCATTCAAATCTACGACATTCGCCAGATAAGGGAAAATCTCGTCAAGATGCACGCTAGACAAGCTGGGTATGGTCACGTACCACCTCACAACTACTTCACATGTGAAATTTGTCCAAAGAATAATCAAGGATGTGCTGTAGTTCAAGCTGCATTACAAGAACAAACGGACTTAGGATGGATCCAACACATCCAAGTCAAAACTGAGTGCGACATCAACATGGTTCAAGGATGTCCAGGAGAATACAAAATCTACAAAGTCGAAGATCTCGAAGGATCGGTAGTCAGGTTCCATAAGACTTTAAATGGACTTGCCTACTTTGGAACGGATTTCCATCCTTACGGTAGATGCAAAGTTTGTCGAAGAAATTCACGACGATGTTTGCGCGTTCGCAACGACATTCAGAAACTGATGGATGAAAATACCATTACAGTTCTTGCCAATAGAGAAGATGACGAAGTCTTTATTGTATCTCCTCAAATTAATCAAGTTGAACCAATGCAAGTCAAGTATGACAGCAGGAAGACAGCAATTTCTCCATTAGTCATCTACTTACCAGGTCATGTACCGTATGAGTCCAGCAAGGCTATACCATACAAGTACAACGTTACATTCATTGAAAATGGTAAGGAAATACCATTACCGTCTATTGTCAACATTGCCGATGTTAGTCGAGTCACTCGAAGTGGACGAGTCTTCAACAGAACAACAGAAAATATGGAAAAATCTTCTGAAGAAGCACCACATAGGCAAGGCAATCATCCGACCAATGCTGTTCAAGCGAAAGAAAATGATGAGATCTTGAAGTTAATCCAGAGGAGTGAATACAACATTGTAGACCAGCTGCTACATACTCCGTCTAGGATATCTGTTCTCTCCCTGCTATTGAGTTCTGAAGCTCATAGGGAAGCTCTACAGAAAGTTTTGGAACAAGCTTTCGTAGAACCAAGTGTTACTGTAGGACAATTCAACAATATTATTGCCAATATCTCCGTAGGAACTAATCTGAGTTTCTGTGACGAAGATCTGCCTGAAGAAGGAGTGGACCATAATCTTCCACTTCACATCTCAGATGGCTGCATGGGTGATGTTCTTACAGGAGTCCTAATAGACAATGGATCCTCTCTCAACGTCATGCCCAAATCAACATTGTCAAGATTATCTTTCAAAGATTACCCGCTAAGGGACAGTCACGTCATCATCAAAACATTTGATGGATCAAGGAAGTCAGTTTTTGGAGAAGTAGATCTTCCCATAACTATTGGACCTCAAACATTCAAAATCACTTTCCAAGTTATGGATATCCCGGCGCAATACAGTTGTTTGCTAGGTCGCCCATGGATTCATGAGGCTGGGGCAATTACTTCAACACTTCATCAGAAACAGAAATTCATTCGAAATAACAAATTGGTAACCGTATGTGGAGAACGAGCTTTGATCGTCAGCAACCTGTCATCATTCTCCGACATAGAACCAAAAGAAGTCACTGGAACTAAATTCCAAGCACTTTCCTTGGATAAGGAAAAAGGAAAGTAGAAAGCAGCGTCGATTTCTTCTTACAAAGATGCAATCCAAGTTGTAAAGGATGGCACTACCAATGGTTGGGGGCACATTAATATTCCTACCAACAACAAGAACATAACAGGAGTTGGTTTCTTTCCAACATCATCAAAAGCTATTCCAAGGATTGAGGTAGTTCTCCCAATTCAAGAAACTTTCCACAACGGAGGTTTTCTTCAACCTGTTCAACAAACAGTCAACACCATCGGTACGGAAAACACCAATGATAATTTTGAAGTGGAATGTATGTCCTACCTTCTCGAGGCAGGATACATCTCCCTATCAGAGTCTGATTCACCTTGTTGTTATCCAACTAAAGGATCTGAAAGTAAGACTCAGCCAAGCAATGAAGAAGTTACAAATAGCTTCACCACCAGAAGTCATGGTTCATCAGAAGAAGTTCCTCCTATCCCCGAAGAAACTTGGGATACATTAGGAGAACCAAGCGGAAAATTCGACTATATGGTGAAATACTCCGCTCCTGAAAGTTCAAAAATCTCTCTTGAAAACATTGTTCCAACTGGATGGAACATTGATTTTGAGTATCTCACTCAACCAAAAGAGATATATAACCCTTGCTGTTCATCATCATCGACTGGTGAAGTCATCATTGAGGATTATATCCCCAAGTCACCTTCCGAGGCTACGGATCTAGAGTTTACATACCTAGTCAATGCTATCTTGGGAGAAGAGCAAGACCAAAATATAGCAGAGGATGATCTCTAAAGTGTCTCCGACAACGAGTCTCTCCATTCAGAAGATTGGAAGTTTCTTCAAAAGAAAGTCCGACATACTCGACTTGGAAATGGGTATGCTCACACTACCCAGTCTGCTGAAGTAGAAGAAGACCGTCTAAGTGTTGCAAAGACAGTGGTTGGTAAATCAAGACCTACCACAGGCCAGCTTAAGCCTAAGGTTCCAGATTACCGAGTGCACAATGGGGTTCGCCACTATTGGACAGCTGTTGAAGTTTCGACTGTTGTTCGCACTCCTAAGTAGGAACTTTCACCGTTATTTTGTCCTCTCACCATAGCCCAAGGTGAGGAGATGTTTCATAGGGATTTGCATTTTACTATTTCTTAGGAGAATGTCCCTCTTTGCTTCGCCCAAAGCAATAGAGTTTTGTTTTATAGGGTCTTTGTTTCAAGAAATTACTGTCAATAAATAAAAATGTCATTTTGTTCCTTCGTTAGTTTTTCCCTTTTCTTTTTTCGGAAATTGGTAATCCTAAAAAACACCCTAAAAAAACATCAAAATATTCCATTAACTGCATACACCGAGTCTTCCCTTGTTGTCTAAATAAAATTCATCACACATATGCAGATTAATCATAAAATACCCCGTTGAAACGTGCAATCGTATGACTTCTCCAAGCTATGGGTTTCCTGTATTCGAGGTAGAGGAAGAAGAAGACGAAGAAATATCAAAGGAAATTTCACGGTTACTTCAACAAAAGGAAGAGGCCATTCAGCCATACAATGAGCCTCTAAAGATCATTAACCTTGGTTGCGATGGAAACAGAAAAGAGGTTAAGATTGGAGCTTCGCTCAGTTCAGAGATTAGTGAGAGTTTGATACAGCTGCTCAAAGAATTCCCAGATGTCTTCGCTTGGTCTTATCAAGATATGCCAGGGTTGGATACCAGTATAGTGGAGCATCACTTACCATTAAAAGCATAGTGCCCTCCGGTCAAGCAAAAATTGAGAAGGACTCATCCGGAGATGGCCATGAAAATCAAAGAGGAAGTTCAAAAGAAAATCAACGCTGGTTTCCTCGTCACTTCAGAATACCCTCAGTGGTTAGCTAACATTGTTCCCGTTCCTAAGAAAGACGGAAAAGTCCGCATGTGCGTCGACTACAGAGATTTGAACAAAGCTAGCCCTAAGGATGATTTTCCTTTACCACATATTGACATGTTGGTTGATAGTACAACAAACTCCAAAGTTTTCTCATTCATGGACGGATTTTCAGGATACAACCAAATCAAGATGGCACCTGAAGACATGGAGAAAACAGCTTTCATCACCCCCTGGGGCACGTTCTGCTACCGCGTTATGCCTTTTGGACTAAAGAACGCAGGGGCAACATATCAAAGAGCCATGGCTACACTTTTCCACGACATGATGCACGAGGAAGTGGAAGTCTATGTGGACGACATGATTGCTAAATCAGAAAATGAGGAAGATCACATACAGAATCTAACAAAGTTATTTCAACGGTTACGGAAGTTTCAGCTTCGCCTGAACCCCAACAAGTGTACCTTTGGTGTCTACTCAGGAAAACTCCTTGGTTTCATCGTCAGCAAACGAGGAATTGAAGTAGATCCAGACAAAGTCAAGGTAATTCAAGAAATGCCTTCACCCAGAAGAGAGAAACAAGTTAGAGGATTTCTTGGACGTCTGAATTACATCTCGAGATTCATATATCTCATGACAGCAACTTGTGCTCCAATTTTCAAACTTCTACGGCAAAATCAAAGTTGCGTCTGGACAGACGATTGTCAGAAAGCGTTCGACAGCATTAAGGAATATCTGCTCGAACCACCCATCTTGTCTCCTCCAGTGGAAGGAAGACCTTTGATAATGTACTTAACCGTCTTAGAAGATTCCATGGGTTGTGTCCTTGGTCAGCAAGACGAGACGAGAAGAAAAGAGCATGCCATCTACTAATTGAGCAAGAAATTCACTGACTGCGAATCCCGCTACTCCATGCTCGAGAAAACCTGTAGTGCTTTGGCCTGGGCTGCCAAGCGTCTCCGCCAGTACATGATTCGACATACTACTTATTTTATCTCCCATATGGATCCAATCAAGTACATATTTGAAAAGCCTGCCTTAACTGGGAGAATTGCCCGTTGGCAGATGTTGTTATTAGAATATGACATTGAGTATCACGCTCAGAAAGCCATGAAAGGAAGTATCCTAGCTGAGCACCTGGCTCACCATCCACTCAATGGTCATGAATCAACCAGTTTTGACTCTCCCGGCGAGGACGTCATGTACCTCAAGATGAAAGATTACGACGAGCCACTACCAGACGAAGGACCTGAGATAGGATCCCAGTGGGGCTTGATCTTTAACGGAGCTGTCAATACTTATGGATGAGGAATTGGGGCAATCATTGTTACCCCTCGAGGTGCCCACATTCCATTTATCGCCAGATTAACTTTCAAATGCACAAACAATGAGGCCGAATATGAAGCTTGCATCATGGGTCTCAAAGAAGCCGTGGATCTAAGAATCAAACACTTGGTTGTATACGGAGATTCTGCTTTGGTCATCAATCAAATCAAAGGAGAATGGGAAACACGCCAACCTTGGCTAATCCCTTACAAAGACTACGCGAGAAGATTGTTACCATTCTTCGACAGGGTATATTTTCATCACATTCCTCGTGAAGAAAACAATTTGGCTGACGCATTAGCCACACTCTCTTCCATGATTAGGATAAATCATTTGAATGACATTCCTCGGATCGATGTTATGCGGCTGGATAGGCCCGCTCATGTTTTCACAGTAGAAGCAATCATCGACGACAAACCGTGGTATCACGACATCAAAAACTTTCTTTAAAGGCAAGAGTACCCTCTTGGAACATCAAAGAAAGATAGAAAGACTTTGAGAAAGTTAGCTGGCAGATTCTTCCTGAATGAAGATATTCTGTACAAGAGAAACTTCGACATGGTTCTGCTCCGATGCGTTGACAAGAAAGAAGCAGAAACACTCATGATAGAAATACATGAAGGTTCCTTTGGTACTCACACCAACGGACACACCATGACAAGGAAAATACTGAGAGCGGGATATTATTGGCTGACGATGGAGTCAGAGTGCTACCAGTATGCAAAAAGGTGTGAGAAATGTCAGATTTACACCGATAGGATTCACGTGCCACCATCTCTTCCCAACATACTCTCTTCCCCTTGTCCTTTTTCCATGTGGGGAATCGACATGATTGGAATGATCGAGCCAAAAGCGTCCAACGGACATCGCTTCATCTTGGTAGCCATAGACTATTTTACCAAGTGGGTTGAAGCAGCTTCATATACAAACGTTACAAGACAAGTTGTCGTCAGGTTTATCAAGAATCACATCATCTATCGCTACGGCATTCCTAGCAAGATAATCACTGACAATGGGTCAAATTAGAATAACAAAATGATGAAGGAGATTTGTGAAGAATTCAAGATTGAACATCATAACTCATCTCCTTACAGACCAAAGATGAATGGAGCTGTAGAAGCAGCTAACAAAAATATCAAGAAAATCATTCAGAAAATGGTCATCACTTACAAAGATTGGCATGAAATGCTCCCGCTTGCTCTTCATGGTTACCGTACATCTGTACGTACTTCGACTGGAGCAACTCCTTTCTCCCTTGTATATGGCATGGAGGCAGTCCTACCCATAGAGGTTGAGATCCCATCAATGAGAGTTTTGATGGAGGCAAAATTAATAGAAGCTGAGTGGTGTCAAAGCAGATTCGATGAATTGAACTTAATCGAAGAAAAGCGCATGACAGCTTTGTGCCACGGACAGCTATATCAACAAAGAATGAAGAAAGCTTTCGACAAAAAGGTTCGACCTTGCACAATCAAAGAAGGGGACCTTGTACTAAAAAAGATTCAATCTTTTCTCACAGATTCGAGAGGGAAATGGAGTCCCAATTATGACGGTCCATACGTGGTCAAGAGAGCTTTCTCAGGAGGAGCCTTAATACCCACGACTATGGATAGAAAAGAATTCACCCGTCCTGTGAACGTCGACGCAGTCAAGAAATACTTTGCCTAAATAATTAAAAGAATAGCTCAATAAGTTGAAAACTCGTAAAGAGCAACTTAGGAAAAAAAGAGCGTCTCGGTGGATCCAAAACCCGAAAGGGCGATTCAGGCAAAAGTTAGAGACATAAAAAATATATATATAATCAATCCCGGTAGACTTAAAACCCGAAAGGGATAGTCTATGCAAAAGTTAGGGATATATGGCAAGTAACTGTGTTCAGGACAAACTTGATCATCAGAAAATCCATAGCGAAGTATTCATCATCAGTAGGTCATCTTCTACGAAGCACGAATACAGAACAACTCCGAGTGGAAGGGAAAGACAACGGTCGTCACCTTTCATCGTAGCCCTTTTCCCGAAAATTACCAATTTTCAACTTTGTAAATACTCCATGGAATCAAGCATTTGGCTGATTACCATTCCATAAATAATAATTTGAGCCTTGTGCCTTTTCTTTGCAATCAAGTCTTATTCAGTTTCTTAAAATGCGTTTTAAGTTTAAATAGTCATTTTCTTGAAACAAAATGTTTTCATAAAATAAAATGAATTTACTTGCAAAATAAAGGTGAAATTTCTTTCTACGGTTTACAAATAATAGGAAGAATGCAAACAGTTGCTCCGAAAACGGTTGAGACTCCGGGAACCCAGATTTCCCCATGAGATCGCTTTGCGAACATCTCCCAATGACGGATCTTCACTTCAATTCATATCACTCACGGAAGATGTTTTAACAAATCCCTAGCGGATCAACCAAAGATGGTCCTCCTTCGGAAAATACCTCATCCACTTTCAAGAAAAGTCATTAGCCCCTCAAAAGGACGCAAGATCATATGATATTCATTTGAAGGTGCCGAGTTGAAAGAAAGCATGATGAAGTTTCTTAGTTACCATCAAGGGACATCTCTCCAACAAGTACTAATGAGAGATTTGATGAGGGAACGAACCTTTGGAAATTTTCTCTTTATCTGAGATATTGTCCAAATTATAACTGAGACCAGTTCCGCGATTAGACATCCGGATCGAGGGGAGGTTATCATAACTGAGACCAGTTTCGAGATACAGACATCCGAAACGAGGGGAGGTTGTTCACATTATCATTATAACTAGGACCAGTTCCGCGATTAGACATCTGGATCGAGGGGAGGTTATCACAACTGAGACCAGTTTCGAGATACAGACATCCGAAACGAGAGGAGGTTGTTCACATTATCATTATAACTGAGACCAGTTCCGCGATTAGTCATCCGGATCGAGGGGAGGTTATCACAATTGAGACCAGTTTCGAGATACAGACATCTGAAACGAGGGGAGGTTGTTCACATTATCATTATAACTGACACCAGTTCCGCGATTAGACATCCGGATCGAGGGGAGGTTATCACAACTGAGACCAGTTTCGAGATACAATCATCCGAAACGAGGGGAGGTTACTTACCTTTTTCTAAGTATCAACACTTAGCTAAAGAAGATGGATTGCGCATTCTACATGGTCATAATTCACCAGAATCCACATAACATGTTTCCACAGGAGTTTGTCTCCTCATCCCCCGCCAAGTGCGACAACGGGATCAAGTCATGCAATGATTTTATTATCACTACAACATCTCAGGAACGCCCAAAATTCGGGCATTCTTTGGTATTTAAGTCTCTTTCACACAAGAGAGATCGAGATATCAATCTCTCTCCCTCCGGGTGAAAGAAACTTAAATAGGGGCATCTGTCATACCCTAATTTTAACCCCCCCCCCTGAGATGTCTTACCTTCAGGCTTTTCATCAGATCAAAACAGATACTCAGAACAGTCACTTACTCACCTGGTACTTAACCGAGGAAGTTCAAAGACAAGAGAGCTTAGGCAAAGGATCAATCAATAAAAGGATTAGTCTCCAATACAATAATAGGACTCAAATGCTTCATTCTATTAACCTATGATTGATTAGACACCAGTCATCAGGACTCAGGTCTGCTCAGATCACCAATCTAGGGTTTTGAGCCCATTAAGGACTAAAATCAGGGATCACATTTGGGAAACCCTAAAAAGCCCCAGGACATCCATCATTAGGTTCAAATATCTTCAGTTGGTTCATATGACATTATCCATTGGACATTACACTTCAATTCAAGATCTACAATCATCAATTTCATCTGGTCGACAATTAGGATTTTTGACCTAATTCACTTGGACAGTTGACTTTTAATCAGGACATGGGTCCACAACTTAAAACATGACTCAAGAGATTCTATTACCTCAATATAGTCCATTCATATCACTTATTTAAGGAGAAGAACTTGATTCATTACCAAAGCCCAAGATTTCACTTCATCTGGAAAAAGTCAACTACACAAGATCACCTTTGACTTTTAGGGTTTTGGGTCAAGACATGACTTTTAAGGATCAATATCATCAATATATGATTATTGAAGTCATTTGACCAAATAAAATCAAGAAAATCAATCAAGAATCAAAAAGTCAAAGATTGACTTTTCATACTTAGAAATTTTTCAAAGTGTTTAAAGGTCTTTTTTTTCTTCAAAACTTTGAAAGAGAATATCTCAAAATTTCAAGTACAAACTGAAAAAAACTTCCAACATCAAATGTTGTAGATTTTGATCCAATGAACAACTTTGTCACATATGATTTTTTAGCTAGAAATCAACCATTGAAGAGATATGGAGCTTCAAGGTTGCTGCCTTCACAAAACTAGCAAAGAAACCCTAGTTTTCTACAAACTTTATGGGACTTTTTCACTAATTTCCCTAAGGATTTTGGGCAAACACCAAACTAATGAATTGAAGTACATGTTAAGGGCTTTCCAAATTGTGCTCAACCTTCTCCAAATTCATCTTGAGCTAAGAGATATGATTGATAAAAGTTAGGCATTTGAAGTGAAATTATAGGTTATGCATAAGTTTGAAATTGGCAATTTTGTGCAAGTTCTTACACTAATTGGTACCTCTAAACCTCAGAAACATTGCAAGGATAAGAGAGGATCGTTTGCATCATTACACAAATATTTGAAGAGAATATTCCAAAACCAAAACATGTGATTATGTAATGATTGCATTTTGAGAATTTATGGCCAATTGGTGAGTCATCAAGGAATCTTTCCCTAAGCCAATTGGAAGCCATTCTGCATCAGATTTGTCCCCTATGATCAGAAGAGATCAATGGATGGGGAGCTAGCTCGAAAACACCATCATTGCATCTTGGAGATTCTTTGAATTTCTTCATGGCCAAGAAACCAAAACTCCCTCATTAAGCAAGCTTACTGTCTCCAATTGCTCTGAACATTTTGCCTATAAATACAAGTGAATACCTCAGTATCAAACACACCAAAGCAACTCAATTCCTTGCTTTTTCCTTCTCTCTTTCGTGCTTATGGTTTTTCAAAGTTCTTTGGCAAGAAGAATCGATTTCTTCAAATCAGAGCTCTTCTTTGGGAAATAAGCATTCTAACATCTCAAGGAGGTTCATTTGAGGTGATCCAAGCACCTGGATCACTTCTGTAAGTGGAGGAACACCATAGCCACTTTCATTTTGAAGCTCGAGCAGTTGGAGGTCTATAGCATAATTCAAGAGGTGTCAAGCAAATCTAAGCACATCAACATGTTCCTAGAGGTGTAGTGAAGCTATTCAGATGCCTGCAACACATCTGTAACCACAAAATCACCAACCTCCATGTTCACTTGAAGCTCAAATAGAAGGTGTCGAGTAGAGCAATCCTGGAGCATTCAAGGTGCAATAAGTATCCAGTTAGCATCACTGAGTCCCCAGGAAGCTTTTAGGATCATTCATACAAGCCCAAGTGTTCTCTGTCATCCTCACGACCTCCACTTTCAGAGGTATTTTTTCAAACTCCAACACTCTAATTTAAGTACTCTTTACAATATATCTCGATACTAGTTTATTCAGCATCATTAGAGGATTAAAAACCCTCTATCATCATCCATTTATCTTTCAGTATAGTCATTGAATTTGAATTTCAAATTTTAGGGTTCTTCGCGTTTTTCAGTTAATTCATTACATGTAGTTAATATAAATCTGTGTTAGTTACATATTTGAGTTCGTAAGGAAATTTAGAGTGAAATCCATGTTTACATCACCCTGTTTGGTTGAGAATTGAGCAAGTTAGCAAATTCAAAATCTTCAAGCTTGAGGTTGAAGACGACCATGGCTGTGGCGCGCAAAATTCAAATCCAAGGGCAGAGTTTATTTTATTGAATGGTATGAGTTTTATAAACGAATTCATCGTTTGCCCTAGTGGCCTCACATGCGCTTTTAGTCTCCTCATGCCTCAAGTCTGGGGTTCGAATCCCCCTCGCCCCAGACTTTTTGATCCTTTTATTTTTCAAAGATTTCCAACTTGTTTTAAAACAAAACCAACTGCGCGCGTGTTATAATCACCAAATGGCGTTTGGCCCAGTGGTTCTATTTTGAGTGTGTGACTATGAGGGCGTGGGTTCAAACCCTCCAAGGGCCAAAACTATTTTTTTACACTCATTTTCTCTCATTTTTTTCACCAACTTCGCACAATTATTTAACCAATCAAATTAATTCATTTTCACTTCATTTTTCACACACTTATCAATTAATATATGTATTTTATGAATAGTCAAAAAAATCACAAAAAAATATTATTTATTTCATGTATTTTTATGAGGTTAAAAATGGTGTGTTTTAAGTATTTTAAAAATATTTTAATACATGATTTCCTTGAATTTTCAAAACCTAATCTCTCATAAATATTTTAGTGATAAAACCCTGATCATTTAGGTCTTAATAAGGTATAGATTTTGTCTTTACCCTAATTAAGTAGACTTTTGTCAAAGTTCAAAACTGTTTTCAAACTTCAAATTAAACAGACAACCAAGGTTCTCAGACAATGGAACTTTACATCTTTTCATTTCATTCAACTGTTTCTCATAAACAGTAAATCATTTTTAATGGGCCTCTAATAGAGTGTCAGTCCCAACACCTTTTTCTTTTCTTAGTTTGTTTTCAAAAACTGTATTTACAAAATCTTCTTTCTGTTTTCAAAACATTCTTCTGGTATTTGAAGGGCATTATTTCCGGTGAAACTCTTCAGATACCTATGTGACCTTTGTCCATCTTCACTTCTTCTGTTTTCAAAAACCTTTTGACTGTTTATTATAAATATTCAACTGTTATCAATAAAACAACAAAAGATTGCTGGTAAGGCTTTGTACATACATCTTTAAAGGCCTCCACTCCATCCAGGTTAGGCTTTATAGCTTTCAAATTTACAGTCTTTGTTTAAATTACTGTCAAATATAAACTGTGTATATATATTGTTTAGGACTACGTCTGAGTGTAAACCTTAGGACAGTTAAACTATAAATATATTATAGGAATATGGCCTAGGATTGAGAATGTCTTCTCGGTGAAGGCTCTTTCCTAATTAGAGATCTTTAGTTCAAACCCTCAAGATGAATTATTCCCGGTGAAACATCTTGAAAAAAAATCCTTAGAACCCAAAATAGGACACATCCACCCAAGAGGAATTATTCCCAGTGAAACCTCTTACCCATTTGCTTAGAGCCAAAATAAGTTCAAAACCACATAGCTTTCTCTTGTGCTATAACAAGGACCCTCGATTAGCCTCCTCTTGGGCTTTGTACAAGGACCCACAGGCTTCTTAAAAGCATTTCTAGCTTCCTCTTGAGCTTTTATACAAGGTCCCATCAGGTTTCTTATAAACATAGGAACAGGTCTTTAGTTACCTTTTAGCCTATACTGGTGAGTTTATTCTACTTTTCAAACCAGACTTTAAACAAGCTAAGATTGTCTCAATCTCATATTGAGTACACCTTTTGAATGAGAGACATGGACAGTCTTTATCACCCTTATCTTCATTAATTTCCTTAGCAGAGTCTAGGATCCATAGTTATCTATCCTCAGTCAGTGTCAGCCTTAATATTGGGCTTTAAACAAGAAGTCTCAATTAGATAAGTCCTCCAGCAGAGCAAAACTCTCCAAAGAGTCAGCCTCAACCTTGGGCCTCATACAAGGCAAGAAATAATGACTTCCCCAGTTAAGAGTCAGCCACAACCTTGGGCTTCATACAAGGCATAAAATAGAGTCTCCCTAAGTAGAGTCAGCCACAATTTTGGGCTTTGTACAGAACACCAAATAAAATCCATCAAATAAATACTCTCCAGCTAGAGTCAGCCTCAATTCTGGGCTTTGTACAGAACATAAAAACTCTTTAATTTAAACCCATCCCCAATGGAGTTATCTCCCAAAGTCAGTAAATCAATCAAAAGCCTCAAGCTTGGGCCTCATACAAGCCAGCTAAAAATCAAATCTTTCAAACAATAGATAGACATAAGCTCATCTTCATAGGTAGGTATTTCATCTATCTCACCACAAACAAACAATCATTTCAAACAATCATTTCAAACAAACAATCATTTCAAACATTCTCCCATTTAGGACTTGTGAAAGGCATTTCTCTGGCACACAACCCAGACTTGTACAACTTTCCCTAATTTGGTTGAGAATCTTTCATTCAAGAGGCATGTTAGCTGTCATACTTGATCAACCAAGTAGGCTCCCTCTCTTAATGAAACTATTTTAGCTTTTCTATCACTTTAAAAATGTTTGTGATGGAATAGTAGAAATACCTCTCTGTAAAGATGATTTCATGTCTCTTTACTGTAAACAGAGATTTAATTCAAGCTTCAACCTTGAGCTTCAAGAAAGGCACCAAAAATCGTCAAAATTCCCTAATTAGTTCCCCGAACTACATTAAGCTCTGACTTCCATTAGGGTTATGTAGGCATGAGGTTCACAAGGAATCTCAGCGAGCTAATAAAATAACAAAAATAGTCAGTCTGTCTGTCTTTTCAAATCAATTCAATTCTTTCTCCAAACACAAAGGAGAAACTTTCCCAATAATAAGCAACAAACACAAACACATTGACACAGAGAAGGTTCCCGTAGAGTACTACGGATATGTAGGGTGCTTAAACTCTTCCCTATGTATAACCGACCTCCCGGACTCCAGAATTTCTAGTCTAGGTGAATCCCCACACTTAGCAAACTCCTAGGGTTTATTTGAGATCTTTTTCCCCTTTTCCTACTTGTAGGATAATTAAAAAGTTCGTGTGATATCGTAGGAAGAACTGAAACAAAATTCATCCCGCCCCGGGCGCATTCTCCTTCCAAATTTCGCTTGAAGGGTCTAGCGTGCTGTACCCTTCACGTTTCACTTGGAGGTAAAAAGTGCGTGCCGTCCTCCCAAGTGAAACGGGGAGGTAAAGAAACGTGAAGGGTACAGCACGCTAGACCCTTCACGCGAAATTTGGAAGGAGAATGTGTTAGAACAAGATTTGTTCTGATCAATTATCTTAGTTTTGATGATAACAATAATATGAATTTTGCTTAAGATAATATGGTACTCTAATCCAATGCAATTTCCTTTTCAGGGAATATATAAAGAGTACGCATAATTCAGCGCTCAGAAGCTTTGTCTCAAAGGGTTCAGTATGCAACATCAGAACATGGTCTGGCAAGACATCAGAAGATGGTCGAAGCAGAATCAGAACATGGGTCTATGGAAGCATCAGAAGAACAAGAGAACAGAAGCACTGAAGTTCTGATGGTATCACGCTCAGAAGCACTTCAAGGTCAGAAGATCAGAAGATGCTATGCACCAAGCTGTTTGACTCTGATGATATTCAAACGTTGTATTCACAAACATCAGATCAGAAGAAAGTACAAGTGGCAAGCTACGCTGACTGACAAAAGGAACGTTAAAAGCTATTCTAGGCTACGTCAGTAGACACAGCGTGAACAAGGCTCGAGGTAGTTGACAAAAGCGTATAACATTAAATGCGATGCTGTACGGAACACGCAAAGCAATAAATGCATTCAACGGTCATCTTCTCCAACGCCTATAAATATGAAGTTCTGATGAGAAGCAAGGTTAACGATTCTGCACCAAAACAACTCATATCAAACTTGCTGAAACGCTGTTCAAATCTAAACTCAGAATCTTCATCTTCATCAAAGCTCACTACATTGCTGTTGTAATATATTAGTGAGATTAAGCTTAAACGTTAAGAGAAATATCACAGTTGTGATTATCGCTTTTAAGAAGCATTTGTAAACTCTTAGAATTGATTACATTAAGTTGTAAGGAACTAGAGTGATCGTGTGGATCAGAATACTCTAGGAAAGTCTTAGGAGTGAACTAAGCAGTTGTAACTAGAGTGATCGTGTGGATCAGTAGACTCTAGAAAAGTCTTAGAGGGTATCTAAGCAGTGTTCCTGGAGTGATCAGTGTGTGATCAGTAGACTCTGGAAGACTTAGTTGCTGACTAAGTGGAGAACCATTGTAATCCGTGCGATTAGTGGATTAAATCCTCAGTTGAGGTAAATCATCTCTGCGGGGGTGGACTGGAGTAGTTTAGTTAACAACGAACCAGGATAAAAATAACCGTGCATTTTATTTTTATCTGTCAAGTTTTTAAAGCTACACTTATTCAAACCCCCCCTTTCTAAGTGTTTTTCTATCCTTCAATTGGCATCAGAGCGCCGGTTCTAAGGTGCAAGCACTTAACCGTGTTTAGAAAAGATTCAGGAAGAGAAAAACGCTTCAGTAAAAGATGGTTGATGAAAGTGAAAAGTCTACACCTACACCTGCATCTACATCTGGCTCTGCTGAGCAATACAACGGTAACAATGGTTATACTAGACCGCCGGTATTTGATGGTGAAAACTTTGAATACTGGAAAGATAAACTGGAAAGTTACTTTCTTGGTCTAGATGGTGATCTATGGGATCTTCTGATGGATGGTTACAAACATCCAGTAAATGCCAGTGGCGTAAAGCTGTCAAGGCAAGAAATGAATGATGATCAGAAGAAGCTTTTCAGGAATCATCATAAATGCAGAACTGTTTTGCTGAATGCTATCTCTCATGCTGAGTATGAGAAGATATCTAACAGGGAAACGGCCTATGACATATATGAGTCCTTGAAAATGACTCATGAAGGAAATGCTCAAGTCAAGGAGACTAAAGCTCTAGCTTTAATCCAGAAGTATGAAGCCTTCAAGATGGAGGATGATGAAGACATTGAAAAGATGTTTTCAAGATTTCAAACTCTTACTGCTGGATTGAGAGTTCTTGACAAGGGATACACCAAGGCTGATCATGTAAAGAAGATCATCAGAAGCTTACCCAGAAGATGGGGTCCTATGGTGACTGCATTCAAGATTGCAAAGAATCTGAATGAAGTTTCTCTGGAAGAGCTTATCAGTGCCTTGAGAAGTCATGAAATAGAGCTGGACGCAAATGAGCCTCAAAAGAAAGGTAAGTCTATTGCATTAAAATCAAATATCAAGAAATGCACTAACGCTTTTCAGGCTAGAGAAGAAGATCCTGAAGAATCAGAATCTGAAGAAGAAGATGAACTGTCTTTGATCTCCAGAAGGCTAAATCAACTCTGGAAGACCAAGCAAAGGAAGTTCAGAGGCTTCAGAAGTTCAAAGAAATTTGAACGTGGAGAATCTTCTGATGACAGAAGATTTGACAAGAAGAAGGTCATGTGCTATGAATGCAATGAGCCTGGACACTACAAGAATGAATGTCCAAATCTTCAGAAGGAAAATCCCAAGAAGAAGTTTCATAAGAAGAAAAGTCTTATGGCAACCTGGGATGAGTCAGAAGATGATTCAGACACTGAAGATGAGCAGGCTAACTGTGCGCTGATGGCGACAGAAGATGACGAATCAGAATCTACATCAGAATCGGATTCTGAAGAGGTATTTTCTGAACTTACTAGAGATAAGTTAGTTTCCGGTCTAACTGAACTTCTGGAACTCAAGTCTCAGATTAGTCTCAAATACAAAAAGCTGAAAAAGCTATTTGAATTTGAAACAAAGAAGCTTGAGTTGGAAAATTCTGAATTAAAAGAAAAACTTTTAAAATTATCCAATAATGTTGGATCTCCTTCTGATTCAGAAAAATCCACTCCTAGTCTAAACCATATTCTGAAAGAATATGATTTAAGTTTCAGGAAGTTCTTATCTAGAAGTATTGGCAGAAGTCAGCTAGCTTCTATGATATATGCTGTGTCTGGAAACAAAAGAGTCGGCATTGGTTTTGAGGGTGAAACCCCATACAAACTTGAACCTGTTGATGAAATGAAACTCACATACAAGCCATTGTATGATCAGTTCAAGTATGGCCACTCCCATGATATTAGGCATACTTCACATGCTCAAAGTTTTCACATAACACACACCAAAAAGCATGTGACACAACCTAGGAAATATCATGAAACTCACATTAAAAATTATCATGCTGTTCCTCCTATTACTTACAATGTTAAACCCAAGTTCAATCAGAACTTGAGAAAATCTAACAAGAAAGGACCCAAAAAGATGTGGGTACCTAAGGATAAGATTATTCCTATTGCAGATATCCTTGACTGCAAAAAGGACAAAGCACAACATGTCATGGTACCTGGACTCTGGATGCTCACGACACATGACAGGAAGAAGGTCTATGTTCCAAGACCTGGTGCTTAAGTCTGGAGGAGAAGTCAAGTTTGGAGGAGATCAGAAGGGCAAGATAATTGGCTCTGGAACTATAAAGTCTGGTAACTCTCCTTCCATTTCTAATGTACTTCTTGTAGAAGGATTAACACATAACCTCTTATCTATCAGTCAATTGAGTGACAATGGTTATGATATAATCTTTAATCAAGAGTCTTGCAAGGCTGTAAATCAGAAGGATGGCTCAATCCTATTTACAGGCAAGAGGAAGAACAACATCTATAAGACAGATCTGCAAGATCTTATGAGTCAGAAGGTGACTTGTCTTATGTCTGTTTCTGAAGAGCAGTGGGTCTGGCACAGAAGATTAGGTCATGCTAGTTTGAGAAAGATTTCTCAGATTAACAAACTGAATCTGGTCAGAGGACTCCCTAATCTGAAATTCAAATCAGATGCTCTTTGTGAAGCATGTCAGAAGGGCAAGTTCTCCAAACCTGCATTCAAGTCCAAGAATGTTGTTTCTACCTCAAGGCCATTAGAACTCTTGCACATTGATCTGTTTGGCCCAGTCAAAACAGCATCAGTCAGAGGGAAGAAATATGGATTAGTCATCGTAGATGATTATAGCCGCTGGACATGGGTAAAATTCTTGAAACACAAGGATGAGACTCATTCAGTGTTCTTTGATTTCTGCATTCAGATTCAATCTGAAAAAGAGTGTAAAATCATAAAGGTCAGAAGTGATCATGGTGGTGAATTTGAGAACAGATCCTTTGAAGAATTCTTCAAAGAAAATGGTATTGCCCATGATTTCTCTTGTCCTAGAACTCCACAGCAAAATGGAGTTGTAGAACGAAAGAATAGGACTCTACAAGAAATGGCCAGAACCATGATCAATGAAACCAATATGGCTAAGCATTTCTGGGCAGAAGCAATAAACACTGCATGCTATATTCAGAATAGAATCTCTATCAGACCTATTCTAAATAAGACTCCCTATGAATTGTGGAAGAATAGAAAGCCCAACATTTCATATTTCCATCCTTTTGGATGTGTATGCTTTATTCTGAACACTAAAGATCATCTTGGTAAGTTTGATTCCAAAGCTCAAAAATGTTTCCTTCTTGGATATTCTGAACGCTCAAAAGGCTACAGAGTATACAATACTGAAACATTGATTGTAGAAGAATCAATCAATATCAGGTTTGATGATAAGCTTGGTTCTGAAAAACCAAAGCAGTTTGATAATTTTGCAGATTGTGATATTGATATATCAGAAGTTGTTGAGCCAAGAAGCAACGCATCAGAAGCAGAGCTTCCTAGAAGCAAAGAATCTGAAGATCAAGTATCAGCTTCTCTGGAGAATCTAAGCATATCAGAAGAACCATCTGTCAGAAGATCATCCAGACTCATCTCCGGTCATTCAGAAGATGTCATTCTTGGAAAGAAGGATGATCCAATCAGAACAAGAGCATTCCTTAAGAACAATGCAGACTGTCAATTAGGTCTTGTATCTTTGATCGAGCCAACTTCTGTTGATCATGCTCTAGAAGATCCAGACTGGATAATTGCTATGCAAGAAGAACTGAATCAGTTTACAAGGAATGATGTTTGGGATCTTGTTCCTAGACCAGATGGATTCAATATAATCGGTACAAAATGGGTCTTCAGAAACAAGCTCAGTGAGAAAGGTGAAGTGGTAAGAAACAAAGCCAGACTGGTGGCTCAGGGTTATAGTCAGCAAGAAGGGATTGACTATACAGAAACCTTTGCACCAGTGGCCAAGTTAGAATCTATTCGTCTATTAATTTCATTTTCTACTCAACATAACATCACTCTCTATCAAATGGATGTTAAGAGTGCCTTCTTAAATGGTTATATAGATGAAGAAGTTTATGTCCATCAACCTCCTGGTTTTGAAGACTCTATGTCTCCTGATCATGTTTTTAAATTAAAGAAATCGTTATATGGATTGAAACAAGCTCCCAGAGCTTGGTATGAACGCTTAAGTTCTTTCCTTCTGGATAATGGTTTCACTAGAGGAAAAGTGGACACTACTCTCTTTTGTAAAACCTTTAAAAGGGATATTTTAATTTGTCAAATATATGTAGATGATATTATTTTTGGAACATCTAATGCTACACTTGGAAAGGAGTTTGCTGAGTCTATGCAGGCTGAGTTTGAAATGAGCATGATGGGAGAACTCAAGTATTTCCTCGGAATACAAATAAATCAAACATCAGAAGGAACGTATGTTCACCAAACCAAGTATGTGAAGGAACTTCTGAAGAAGTTTAATCTTCTAGACTGCAAAGAAGCCAAAACTCCTATGCATCCAACATGCATCCTAGGTAAGGATGAGGTAAGTAAGAAGGTAGATCAGAAGTTATACAGAGGTATGATTGGATCTCTTCTATATCTGACTGCTTCTAGACCTGACATTCTGTTCAGTGTTTGTTTGTGTGCTAGATTCCAATCAGATCCTAGAGAATCTCATTTAACTGCTGTTAAGAGAATTCTAAGGTATCTGAAAGGTACTACTAATGTTGGCTTAGTTTACAGAAAATCTAAAGAATACAACTTAGTAGGATTCTGCGATGCTGATTATGCTGGAGACAGAATTGAAAGAAAAAGTACTTCAGGAAGTTGCCAATTTCTTGGAAGTCATTTGATCTCCTGGTACAGCAAGAAGCAAACAACTATTGCCTTATCAACAACAGAAGCAGAATATGTCGCTGCTGCTGGTTGTAGTACACAGATGCTCTGGATGAAGAGTCAGCTGGAAGATTATCAGATATTTGAGAGTAACATTCCTATATTCTGTGATAATACTTCTGCTATATGTTTATCTAAGAATCCTATTCTTCATTCAGGGAATATATAAAGAGTACGCATAATTCAGCGCTCAGAAGCTTTGTCTCAAAGGGTTCAGTATGCAACATCAGAACATGGTCTGGCAAGACATCAGAAGATGGTCGAAGCAGAATCAGAACATGGGTCTATGGAAGCATCAGAAGAACAAGAGAACAGAAGCACTGAAGTTCTGATGGTATCACGCTCAGAAGCACTTCAAGGTCAGAAGATCAGAAGATGCTATGCACCAAGCTGTTTGACTCTGATGATATTCAAACGTTGTATTCACAAACATCAGATCAGAAGAAAGTACAAGTGGCAAGCTACGCTGACTGACAAAAGGAACGTTAAAAGCTATTCTAGGCTACGTCAGTAGACACAGCGTGAACAAGGCTCGAGGTAGTTGACAAAAGCGTATAACATTAAATGCGATGCTGTACGGAACACGCAAAGCAATAAATGCATTCAACGGTCATCTTCTCCAACGCCTATAAATATGAAGTTCTGATGAGAAGCAAGGTTAACGATTCTGCACCAAAACAACTCATATCAAACTTGCTGAAACGCTGTTCAAATCTAAACTCAGAATCTTCATCTTCATCAAAGCTCACTACATTGCTGTTGTAATATATTAGTGAGATTAAGCTTAAACGTTAAGAGAAATATCACAGTTGTGATTATCGCTTTTAAGAAGCATTTGTAAACTCTTAGAATTGATTACATTAAGTTGTAAGGAACTAGAGTGATCGTGTGGATCAGAATACTCTAGGAAAGTCTTAGGAGTGAACTAAGCAGTTGTAACTAGAGTGATCGTGTGGATCAGTAGACTCTAGAAAAGTCTTAGAGGGTATCTAAGCAGTGTTCCTGGAGTGATCAGTGTGTGATCAGTAGACTCTGGAAGACTTAGTTGCTGACTAAGTGGAGAACCATTGTAATCCGTGCGATTAGTGGATTAAATCCTCAGTTGAGGTAAATCATCTCTGCGGGGTGGACTGGAGTAGTTTAGTTAACAACGAACCAGGATAAAAATAACCGTGCATTTTATTTTTATCTGTCAAGTTTTTAAAGCTACACTTATTCAAACCCCCCCTTTCTAAGTGTTTTTCTATCCTTCAATTGGCATCAGAGCGCCGGTTCTAAGGTGCAAGCACTTAACCGTGTTTAGAAAAGATTCAGGAAGAGAAAAACGCTTCAGTAAAAGATGGTTGATGAAAGTGAAAAGTCTACACCTACACCTGCATCTACATCTGGCTCTGCTGAGCAATACAACGGTAACAATGGTTATACTAGACCGCCGGTATTTGATGGTGAAAACTTTGAATACTGGAAAGATAAACTGGAAAGTTACTTTCTTGGTCTAGATGGTGATCTATGGGATCTTCTGATGGATGGTTACAAACATCCAGTAAATGCCAGTGGCGTAAAGCTGTCAAGGCAAGAAATGAATGATGATCAGAAGAAGCTTTTCAGGAATCATCATAAATGCAGAACTGTTTTGCTGAATGCTATCTCTCATGCTGAGTATGAGAAGATATCTAACAGGGAAACGGCCTATGACATATATGAGTCCTTGAAAATGACTCATGAAGGAAATGCTCAAGTCAAGGAGACTAAAGCTCTAGCTTTAATCCAGAAGTATGAAGCCTTCAAGATGGAGGATGATGAAGACATTGAAAAGATGTTTTCAAGATTTCAAACTCTTACTGCTGGATTGAGAGTTCTTGACAAGGGATACACCAAGGCTGATCATGTAAAGAAGATCATCAGAAGCTTACCCAGAAGATGGGGTCCTATGGTGACTGCATTCAAGATTGCAAAGAATCTGAATGAAGTTTCTCTGGAAGAGCTTATCAGTGCCTTGAGAAGTCATGAAATAGAGCTGGACGCAAATGAGCCTCAAAAGAAAGGTAAGTCTATTGCATTAAAATCAAATATCAAGAAATGCACTAACGCTTTTCAGGCTAGAGAAGAAGATCCTGAAGAATCAGAATCTGAAGAAGAAGATGAACTGTCTTTGATCTCCAGAAGGCTAAATCAACTCTGGAAGACCAAGCAAAGGAAGTTCAGAGGCTTCAGAAGTTCAAAGAAATTTGAACGTGGAGAATCTTCTGATGACAGAAGATTTGACAAGAAGAAGGTCATGTGCTATGAATGCAATGAGCCTGGACACTACAAGAATGAATGTCCAAATCTTCAGAAGGAAAATCCCAAGAAGAAGTTTCATAAGAAGAAAAGTCTTATGGCAACCTGGGATGAGTCAGAAGATGATTCAGACACTGAAGATGAGCAGGCTAACTGTGCGCTGATGGCGACAGAAGATGACGAATCAGAATCTACATCAGAATCGGATTCTGAAGAGGTATTTTCTGAACTTACTAGAGATAAGTTAGTTTCCGGTCTAACTGAACTTCTGGAACTCAAGTCTCAGATTAGTCTCAAATACAAAAAGCTGAAAAAGCTATTTGAATTTGAAACAAAGAAGCTTGAGTTGGAAAATTCTGAATTAAAAGAAAAACTTTTAAAATTATCCAATAATGTTGGATCTCCTTCTGATTCAGAAAAATCCACTCCTAGTCTAAACCATATTCTGAAAGAATATGATTTAAGTTTCAGGAAGTTCTTATCTAGAAGTATTGGCAGAAGTCAGCTAGCTTCTATGATATATGCTGTGTCTGGAAACAAAAGAGTCGGCATTGGTTTTGAGGGTGAAACCCCATACAAACTTGAACCTGTTGATGAAATGAAACTCACATACAAGCCATTGTATGATCAGTTCAAGTATGGCCACTCCCATGATATTAGGCATACTTCACATGCTCAAAGTTTTCACATAACACACACCAAAAAGCATGTGACACAACCTAGGAAATATCATGAAAC
This sequence comes from Vicia villosa, assembly GCF_029867415.1. Classification (NCBI taxonomy): domain Eukaryota; kingdom Viridiplantae; phylum Streptophyta; class Magnoliopsida; order Fabales; family Fabaceae; genus Vicia; species Vicia villosa. The sequence goes on from NC_081185.1 coordinate 47,066,291, forward strand.
TCACATTAAAAATTATCATGCTGTTCCTCCTATTACTTACAATGTTAAACCCAAGTTCAATCAGAACTTGAGAAAATCTAACAAGAAAGGACCCAAAAAGATGTGGGTACCTAAGGATAAGATTATTCCTATTGCAGATATCCTTGACTGCAAAAAGGACAAAGCACAACATGTCATGGTACCTGGACTCTGGATGCTCACGACACATGACAGGAAGAAGGTCTATGTTCCAAGACCTGGTGCTTAAGTCTGGAGGAGAAGTCAAGTTTGGAGGAGATCAGAAGGGCAAGATAATTGGCTCTGGAACTATAAAGTCTGGTAACTCTCCTTCCATTTCTAATGTACTTCTTGTAGAAGGATTAACACATAACCTCTTATCTATCAGTCAATTGAGTGACAATGGTTATGATATAATCTTTAATCAAGAGTCTTGCAAGGCTGTAAATCAGAAGGATGGCTCAATCCTATTTACAGGCAAGAGGAAGAACAACATCTATAAGACAGATCTGCAAGATCTTATGAGTCAGAAGGTGACTTGTCTTATGTCTGTTTCTGAAGAGCAGTGGGTCTGGCACAGAAGATTAGGTCATGCTAGTTTGAGAAAGATTTCTCAGATTAACAAACTGAATCTGGTCAGAGGACTCCCTAATCTGAAATTCAAATCAGATGCTCTTTGTGAAGCATGTCAGAAGGGCAAGTTCTCCAAACCTGCATTCAAGTCCAAGAATGTTGTTTCTACCTCAAGGCCATTAGAACTCTTGCACATTGATCTGTTTGGCCCAGTCAAAACAGCATCAGTCAGAGGGAAGAAATATGGATTAGTCATCGTAGATGATTATAGCCGCTGGACATGGGTAAAATTCTTGAAACACAAGGATGAGACTCATTCAGTGTTCTTTGATTTCTGCATTCAGATTCAATCTGAAAAAGAGTGTAAAATCATAAAGGTCAGAAGTGATCATGGTGGTGAATTTGAGAACAGATCCTTTGAAGAATTCTTCAAAGAAAATGGTATTGCCCATGATTTCTCTTGTCCTAGAACTCCACAGCAAAATGGAGTTGTAGAACGAAAGAATAGGACTCTACAAGAAATGGCCAGAACCATGATCAATGAAACCAATATGGCTAAGCATTTCTGGGCAGAAGCAATAAACACTGCATGCTATATTCAGAATAGAATCTCTATCAGACCTATTCTAAATAAGACTCCCTATGAATTGTGGAAGAATAGAAAGCCCAACATTTCATATTTCCATCCTTTTGGATGTGTATGCTTTATTCTGAACACTAAAGATCATCTTGGTAAGTTTGATTCCAAAGCTCAAAAATGTTTCCTTCTTGGATATTCTGAACGCTCAAAAGGCTACAGAGTATACAATACTGAAACATTGATTGTAGAAGAATCAATCAATATCAGGTTTGATGATAAGCTTGGTTCTGAAAAACCAAAGCAGTTTGATAATTTTGCAGATTGTGATATTGATATATCAGAAGTTGTTGAGCCAAGAAGCAACGCATCAGAAGCAGAGCTTCCTAGAAGCAAAGAATCTGAAGATCAAGTATCAGCTTCTCTGGAGAATCTAAGCATATCAGAAGAACCATCTGTCAGAAGATCATCCAGACTCATCTCCGGTCATTCAGAAGATGTCATTCTTGGAAAGAAGGATGATCCAATCAGAACAAGAGCATTCCTTAAGAACAATGCAGACTGTCAATTAGGTCTTGTATCTTTGATCGAGCCAACTTCTGTTGATCATGCT